>NW_026866098.1:0-342219 GCF_026571515.1 Ruditapes philippinarum | reverse complement strand
ATTTCACCATCGTACCTTCGACATTTCGAATCGTACCTTCGACATTCATTTCACCATCGTACCTTCGACATTTCACCATCGTACCTTCACATTTCAACATCGTTCCTACACATTTCACCATCGTACCTTCACATTTCACCATCGTACCTTCCACATTTCACCATCGTACCTTCCACATTTCACCATCGTACCTTCGACATTTCGAATCGTACCTTCGACATTTCACCATCGTACATTGACATTTCACCATCGTACCTTCGACATTTCACCATCGTACCTTGACATTTCACCATCGTACCTTCGACATTTCGAATCGTACCTTCGACATTCATTTCACCATCGTACCTTGACATTTCATCATCGTACCTTCGATATTTCACCACCGCACCTTGACATTTCACCATCGTACCTTCCACATTTCACCATCGTACCTTCCACATTTCACCATCGTATCTTGACATTTTACCATCGTACCTTCGACATTTCACCATCGTACCTTGACATTTCCAACATTATACCTTGACATTTCACCGTCGTACCTTCCACATTTCACCATCGTACCTTCCACATTTCACCATCATACCTTGACATTTCACAATCGTATCTTGACATTTCACCATCGCACCTTGGCATTTAACCATCGTACTTTTGACATTTCCAACATCGTACCTTGACATTTCCAACATAGTACCTTGACATTTCACCATCGTACTTTGACATTTCAACATCGTACTTTGATATTTCAACATCGTGCTTTTGGCTTTTCATCGTCGAAGTTTAGCTTTTTGTCTGACATGCGCACTGAGATCATAACAATGGATGACGATGTACAAAAATATTTTAACCAATTATACAATAACAAAGAAATAATATAATGTTTATGTGTCCCGTTAGTGCCGTCGCGACACACACATAACTCGGGACAACGGTGGAACAAGATCCAAAGTACGATGATAAAAAAAAAACGAAATTATTTCGAGTTTCCACCATCGTGATCATTTCATTTCGACTTTCCTCCGAGAAAAGTGGTGGAGGAAGTGTTGGCGTACAGTTATAAACAATTAAGGAATAAATGAAATGACGTTGCTTCAGACTTTAATTTCTTTCTTATGATTTCTTTTCTTATGATTTCTGTTCTTACAATCATATTATCGTGTTCGTATTTTAGTCATATCAAGTCTCTTTCTCAAAACTGCAAAATCATGTATGTGTTTATAATTAATGGGAAACAAAACAAAAAAAAATTATTTCAAGTTTGGGGATTGGGAAAGCATTTTTGAGTTTGTATTGCCCTAAGAAAGTGGTTTTAATGCATTTCTGGCCGTTTCTGTATTTTCTATATTAGGCTGCTTACTTCACATTCCTGCAACCTAAAATATGCTAAAAATCAAGTTTATGTAATATTATGTTCATTTCAAGTCAAATAAGCTTGTAGTGTCCATACAAAGTATTTATAACATATTTGAGACCGTTTCCTTATTTATCAGTTACTTACTGTAGGCTTTCAGACTACTGACATATCCCCAGCTTTAAATTGATGGTAAAAGTTGATTTCATATGATATCAGTTTGAAACGTTTTCAGAAAGTTACAAAAATACATATAAACGATACAGGTTCAACATGTACTAGTGTACAGTCAATAAATATTAAAGCTGCATGCCTTCAGAAGAGCGAAATATTTAAATAAAATCGAACTTAAAAAAATGTTCTAAGATTTTAGGAAAAGTAAAAAATATTCAAGATTCAAGAAAACTTTACATGTTATGTGCGATTAATGACTGATTTTTCAGTATTTATAACTATATTTCTACTGCGTTACTAACTCAGTAAGGGCTATTTTTGTACATTTTGCCTCTTTTTTAGTAATTAACGAGGGTTATAAGTGCCATTGATAATGTGTAAAATGCTTCCTTTTGGTTATTTCACTAAATAATACTTTTAAACACATTTTCAAAAGATTCATGAAACTTAGCATGAATCGGGAGGCGTGCTGCTGATTAACATGATTTCAACATTAATGCTTATAGGTTTCCTGATATATATCTGCAACTACTTTCATATTAATTATAAAAGAGTAAAATTAATTATTATAAAGTAAAATTAAGATCCTGTGTTTAAGTCTGGAAATTTCTGGGAAATTTCAGAAACGGGTAATTTAAAATGTGCATATAAAAATGATATGTAAAATTAACTTTTTTTTCAAGGAGGGGCTAGCATTTAAACTCTTGCATTGAATATGTCTGAAATTTTCGGGGGGAAAAAAGAAATGTAATAATGTTGTTTTTGTAAAAATGCACCAGAAGTGCAACATATAGAGGATATTTGTTTAGTTCAGTGTAAGATCGGAATATATTTCACCGAGTGAGCACCAAAAGGTATATTTCACGAGTGGCGCAGCCATTACCTTATACGTGTAATGTAAACGACACTCGACATTGCAAAAGCATGATAATGGCGAGGACTGCAACCACTTCAATAAAAAGATATTCAAATCGTCTTTATTAACAAAATGTTGACACTTTAAAGCGAAATATCGTCCTGTTTTGGAAGATTCCCTAAAGAAACAAAACGGCCAAATTGAAGAATGCTGCAGGTTCTGTTTAATGGGGGACACTTGAAAGTGCAAGCTGCTGTGCACGCACCCTTTTATATTTAACATGAAATGCTACATTTTGATAAATAAGCAGACGTGTTCATACGGCATAAATCAGATTGCTGAGTGTTTTGATTTGATTTGATTTTCTTTAGACCGGGCGGTCAAGGATAGCCTACGAAAGTGCAAACTCTTATTTCCAGTAGGGTCCTCACCTCAGCAGACACTAGAGACAGGTATGAGATACAAGGGAATCCGGGAATCAGTCCCTAGCTCTTATTGAATAGATCCCTTGGTTCTTTTACATGCCCAGTGTATAGCACTGATACATGTGAGGATTACCTGGGTTTCGTACCAGTATACCTCTAGGTAAGTGGGAAATACTGAGAGTGTTTCTGATCTTATTGAATAGATCCCTTGGTTCTTTTACATGCCCAGTGTATAGCACTGATACATGTGAGGATTACCTGGGTTTCGTACCAGTATACCTCTAGGTAAGTGGGAAATACTGAGAGTGTTTCTGAAAACCAAAGGTGTTACCCAGGATGGAACCCGGATCCCGGACCACAGTCAGTGGTGTAACCAATTGAGCTATCGCGTCATTGATGTTCTTTCCTTTTTGTATCATAGTCAAAAATAAGAACACGTTCCCTGCTGTCACAATATGAAACCCCAAAAAGGTAACCAATGAACGAGTATCTGAATGTAATATTTCTATCGCTATCTCTTTCTCTGTCGTCACAATAAGTAAACCCCCGAAAAAAAAGAGCCAATCTATATATCTTGTATGCTCTGGACTGCGGGACTTATACCTGTACTACAGTTAACGCACAGTGCATGTATATGTATGCTATTTAACTCACACATTTTCAGCAAAATGATCCCCTAACTATGATACAATACATTTTTAATGTTTGCATCCGAAAAATGGTCATCGTTCCTGTCAACGACCGAAATTGCATCAATAATTTAAAAAAAGCTCATTAAACGTAATAAAGATATGAAAAAGTTTACTTCCCTTCTGGTATTTTTCTTAAAATTAGACATTTGGAAATTGCTAGGCGGAGCTTAACTTTCAAGGCGGAGCTTAACTTTTAAAATTCAGCCTCTATATACACCCTGTATCATATCTTTCGGACAATTTAGCTGACGAGCTTCATTTGGTGTATTAAGAAAACTGTAAGAAATAAATACAAAGCTATGAAAGGTGTATAAAATTATATTCTTAACTTCATTTTTCTTGTCAGCATTTTAACTGTCAGGGCGGCTGATACAAAAATTGAGAAAAAAACATTTGCTGTCAGAAGTTTGAATATTTTGAAAAAATCAGGCCATGATAAAGCAAATGAATATCGAAAACGATTTGTAGATGACTTCAAATACAACAGGGTCAAAATCTACAATATTAAAAGTTTGTTAACATTCAAAGTTAGCTTTGATGAGAGTTCTTATTCATTGTTAAGTGTCATTGTGAAACAATATGATGGTAGTATACCGGAGTTTTGGGAGTTCAAAACCTATTATATGACTTTGGTATCAGATGTTGTTGCAATGGCTCTTTTATACGAAAAGTTCTCTGACAACAATCTTTACAATGAAACTCTGTCATCATGGCGCCAAGATATTGATGGTATTTTCAGAGACTTTCAAGAACAGGAAGATGCGTGTGTGAAAGTGTCGCTCGCGTAAGCGAGACAGATTTTGAAAAGACATCAAAAGCAGGAGAACTTTATGAAAGTAATCATCGTAAATATCCCCCATCTGATTTCTGATACTCTTCGTGTAGGCGGAAGTTATTGTGCTCTAGTTCTTAAAGGATATGATAAACTTTTCAAAAAGTCAAATGGCAATACAAGAACATATCAATTTATAAGTAGCGAAGAAAATTATATCAACTATAACCAAGAGCAACTAGAGAGGGTAGCATCGGTGGAATTTGACAACTGTAAGAGCAGTGTTGAGAATATCCACCTATACTTTCATGTTTCAAAGCACGATCTCGTTCTTTGGGTGATGTACCCTAGAAGCCATGCAGCATATACAGACATATTACTCGACAAAAGTGAGTTGATACGTATATTTATATTATGTATATTATAAGTATGAAATAAAGTGCACAGAAAAAAATACAATATAAAGTAAATATATAATTACGAATAAACCTTTTTCCTAAATAACACTGGTTGAATTTTTAAAATATTTTTATTATTATGTAAAAAAAAACATATTCCTATTTTGTCAATATTATTTTAAAAGACGTATGTAAGAGACGCCAGTATGGTATGATAATGATGTAACAATAGAGTCGTGCCAGATTGTAAGTTCGGGCGGGCTAATGATTGTTTTTAACTCCCTCGCTAACGAGAGAACCCAGACTCGCGTTCGAGGAAAATGTAAATTATAAGAATATAATATCATGCTTTCTAGTTTAAGCAATCAAACGTAGGCCTATACACTTTAAGCTCGTAAATACATATTTAACTTTCTGTCTCACAATTCAACAAAATGTCCAGAAATAACGGCGGTGATTTGATATTATTAAGAGTAAATTTGTTTGAATTGGAGTGTTCAATAAGCGACAATAAGTGTTTTTTTTGTAGACTCAAAGTGTTACATATAATTATTTTGTTAATATGAAGGGTAGATCGAGTCAAAGAGAAACACCGAGTGACGTTCTCAATAATTTTAGCCTTCCTAAAATTTGAAAATATTCAGTGAAAAAACAATAGATCTAGCATATTTTTCGCGGGAGAAGAAATACCGCGTATTGTATATTTTGAAGCTAAAAGAGAAGAATTTACATAAATAAATAAATAAATACTTTTATTTCCTCCAATATTGAAGAGCATAACATATTTACAGAGGTGAACATAGACATATACATAAACAAGTATAATACATATTAACAAAATAGTATATCCAATTTAGCAGCGTTCATATAGTAAGAAGAAATGCATTAGAAATATTTTACATTAACTACATAAATTATATCAGATGTAGAAAACAAATATAACAAAATAAATCTTAACTTACAATTTGTCTCATGAGGTGTTATTTTGTCTTAACATATTAACTAGTATACTTATCAAGGATCGTATATAGCTCAAGAGGCAGCCAAGTATCAAATGTACAAACAGTTATCAAGGTATCATATATTGCTCAGGAGGTAAGTATCAAATGTACAGACAAATATTAACTAGTATACTGTACAGACAAATATAAACTAGTATACTTATAAGTTATTAAGGTATCATATATAGCTCAAGAGGTAAGTATCAAATATACAGACACACATTAACTAGTATACTAACCAAGGTATCATATATATCTCAAGAGGTAAGTATCAAATGTACAGACAAAAATTAACTAGTATAGTTATCAAGGTATCATATGTAGCTCAAGAGGTAAGTATCAAATGTAAAGACAAATATTAACTATAGTCTGTCCCATTAAAAATGGAAATGAACTTTTGCCTGGTGTGAATTAACAAAACGAGGTTGAATAAAAATTTAACTATTTTTGTAAACTAAAAAAAAGTCACCCTCGAGATTTTTCAGGATTTTACTCTAAAGTGTCTACTTTTCTTGTGAAAGCAAATTTTGATTTCTCTAGAGCGGGTTAGGGTATTTCTGAACACGTGGTAGTTTCTGAACACTGTCATATTTTCGTGTTAAATGAACATTGTTCCGAGATTTTAACTCAGAATTATGAAATCAAGCACACCCCTTTCTACTTCCGGTAATTTTTTTGCAGACGCTGCCCAAGGTGAGTTTTATTTTTTGAAAAATATATTTGAAGTCATCGTTTTAACACCTGTAAACTACATCCTTAACATTGTAACACAATACTTGCTAACATTATCTGTTGTTAACTTTTGTTGATATTGGCTTTTAAACTGGAAAAAAAAACACATTGTACATCTTACTTGTAAGTGTTATTAATGGATTGTGTCCCCAGGTGCATTTGATTTTCATTTAAACGATGTTCAGAAATACCCGAAATAAATTTATTCATTTCGGGTATTTTCTGAACAATTTTCTGTAACATGTTTACTTGACTTAATTCATGATCATCAAAATTTAAGAAGAGCTCGTTTTAATATCTAGTTTGAAAAAACAAACAGCAGGGGTAGGACTTTCTTACTGTTTATATCTGTTCTTTTCGTTTTGTGACATTCTATAGTTGATAATCATTTTATTAATATCATTTTTTCTAGTTTCAAATGAAAATTTATATTTTTAAGATAGCTCCTCCTGATTCAAATGAATACATGTTTAGAACGTAAGTTTTCCCCCTATATTAAGCTGTTTTTTACTAATTAAACTTTTTCAGATGAGTCGCCAAATTGGATCAAAGAAGTATCGTTCCTATACTGTTGACACATTGCAACATGCAGTGAACCTAATTCGGAGTAAATCCATGTCACTTAATCAGGCAGCTGCATCCTTTGTATTCCAAAGAGCACTCTATCCGACAAAGTAAACCAGAAGACCGTAATTGGTTGTAAAAGCGGCCCAGCTACCATACTTACTGCAGACGAAGAATCTACTCTTGTAGATTGGGCTCTACATATGGCCAAAGTTGGGTTTGGACGAACCCGTAATGAATTGTTAGACACAGTAAAGGTTATACTGGATAAAGATGGTCGACCCAAACCCATTCAAAAATAATCGGCCGGGAAAAGACTGGTATTATGCATTTGTTAAAAGGCATCCTCAATTAGGAGAACGAACACCACAACAACTTGCTAAAGAACGAGCCATTATTACCCCAGCTAAGATTGAAAGCTGGTTTCAGGAATTCTGTAATTTTATGGCCGAGGAGGTATCTGATTCTTCCATATGGAACAATCCCGCTCGCTGGTTTAACGCAGACGAGTCGGGATTTCCATTGTGTCCAAAAAGTGGTAAAGTTTTGTCGCCAAGGGGTGTTCCGAATATATACAACTTCACTGCTTCTGATAAAACACAAGTAACTGTATTAGCATGCATGAGTGCGGCAGGTCAGTATGTAAAACCTTTGATTGTTTATCCAGGTGTAAGGTTTAATTATAACCCTCTAGAAGGATTTGCTGACGCTGTCTTTGGTAGGACAGAGTCCGGATGGATGGACTCTGAAACTTTTTGTTACATGGCTAACTGAGGTATTTGAGCCTGCGCTGTCTGAAAGGGAAATCAGAAGACCTGTAGTCCTGTTTGTAAATGGTCATTCTACACACTGCACATTAGAGGCCTCCAAGTTTTGTAGAGATCACGAAATAATCCTTTACTGCCTACTTGAGCATGCGTCCCACCTGCTGCAACCTTGCGACCTGAAACTATTCAGCTCACTGAAGGATTCCTGGAAACAAGCAGTACGTGATTTCCAAATAGCCAACATAGGTGAATACGTCACAAAACAAAAGTTTGCGGCCGTTTTTAAGCAAGCCTGGGAAAGTCTACAACTGTTGATATAGCTGTAAAAGCCTTTCGTGACAGTGGACTTTTTCCAATGAACCCAAAGAAGGTTTTTAGGTACTATTAAGATGGAACCAAGTACAATCTTTTCCAAGGCCGATACAACAGAAGCTGCAGCATCTTCCCAGGCAAGTCACGCAGCTACAAATAGAGGTGACAGCACCTCTGACAAAGTTGCCTCCGACCACCCACCTGAAACACTCGTGTCAGATAAAAGTAGCAGCAGTTGTACATCTAAATCTGAAAGTCATGTCACGCCTGATTCTCATGCAGACACCATTCTTGCAACCCAACTCCGTTGAGCGTGTTTCAGGTGAGAACTTACCTCAAGCAATAGCACCTATTATGTCGTCACCTTCTCAAACGTATCACCAGCCTTCACAGATGTGTTGAAATTTTCCAAAAGCAAAACAATCTGCTTGCAAAAGTAAACAAAAGCGAATACCACTCCCAAAAGCAATATCTGGTAAAAAGTTTCATGATCTGCTTGAACAAAGAAAACAAATTAAACAGGAAGAAAATGCTAAAAAAGAAGCACGTAAAGTTAAAAGAGAGGAACGCAAGAAGGAGCGAGAGGAGCAGCTGAAACAAAAGCAAAAGGATAAAGAAGAAAAGAAACTACAACGAGAACAGCAGAAGGAAGAACTAAAGAGAAAAAAACAAATTGAAAATTTAGAGCAAGAACTTAAAAAGAAACGGAAATCAAAGGATTCTGATATAGATAGTACAGATGAAGAAAATGAAGCTATTGAAATCTCCCTTGCTGATGACGAAATGGCCGATGTAGAAACAAGTTTTTCTACCACCAAATGCTATTCTTGTGACCAGGCATTTGATGGAGACTCCGAAAACTGGATTACATGTCACAAATGCCCACGTTGGTTACATAGAGCTTGTGTTGAAAACAATTGATTTGCTCTCATTGTCTGAATGTGAAATTGCAGATTTACAATTTGAATGTGACTACTGTTGAATTACAAAGTAAAACAGAATGTATGTTAAGAATTCTGAAAGACCCAGTTTTTCTTTTGTTTAATAAAAAACAATTATGTAAACATGGCATGAACTGTATTGTGAAAGGTTAGGATGTTTCTGATACTTAATAGTTTAAAAGTTATGTTTTAACTATTTTGAGTATTTTAATTTTATTTGAAAGTGTGTTTGTTTTAATGAAATGTACTTGAATGTTTATTTTTTAAATTTGGATGTATTCACTAACAAATCATATGTTTAACGTTTAACCGTTTAAACTGAAAGTATTTAGTGTTTGTGTTGTTTTTTTTAAAAAGTCAAAAGTGTTCAGATTTACCCTCCAATGAGTTCAGAATCTCCCGACGTGTTCATAAATTACCTCCATCAAATGACATAATTTATCCTGTTGTACTGCTTTTGTATCTATAATGTATCATGATTTGTTCGAAATATCCCGCAGAAAAGTGAGTCCGTGTCATTTCTGACTACTTGAGAAGTTGCCAAGACAATCTGTTTTAGTTAGATAACATATTTTTGCTTAAGTGTTCAGAAATACCCGAACCCGCTCTATGGAAAATCTCTGTTGTTTATTTTCCGTAGCCATTGCCGAAGTACTCTTCATTTGAAGATGAACGGGAGAAAGCACGTGTCATGTTTCTAAAATATACACGAGGTTCTCGGGGTCGTTTCATAATTATTTTACAAAGCTGGATCTACAAGATGTAACAGTTTAATTGCAACGCATGATTGAAAACATGGAAAAAATGAAAAATAAGCAACAAGAACACCGAGTCACATGGATAAAAGATCTAGAAATTACACTTACGTTTAAAAGCTGAATAGAATTCCTATGAATTTCGGAATAGATCTTTATAAACGTCACTTCTGAAGTTTCCTTCATTGCCAGTTTCTATCCAGTTCCGTAGATCCGATTTTTTCTACTTTGAAACTCCTAAATGACATGACTCCTACACTTATGTCATGATGATCCAGATTTTTTAAACTGTTAATCCGTCTCATTATTAAAACATTGTTCAATTTGTGGAGTTATCATGGTTAGCAAATGAAATATGTAAATGAAACACATCATAATTCAGCATGTTCCAAATCCATAATTCAAGAACGGCCCACCATCAATTTTAGTTGTCAACATCACAATGCTTATAACTCTTGAACGAAAAAAAAACTTTATTACGTCAACAATTTACGAAATATATGACGTAACAAAAATGCCTCGCGATTCCAGTTGCGGCATTGACAGAGAGCGGTTAGGCATATGTAACCTCAAACAGATAATTTTAAGCGTTGAGATGAATTTGTCTTGATGGCATTTAAAATAATTTTTGTAAACCCAGATTTTGCAACTTAACTGTAAAAAATACACCTTCAATTCATATATTAATAATAAAACTTTTGATAACATTTAAATAATTTTAAACACACTTAATGACATGAATCTACAACAGTACAATACTTCTTCCATTAATTACATATAACATTCGTTTTGATTTTATGTTTTTAAACTATTTTACATATTTCTCAGAAATAATTTCCCTACATATTATCTCGTTTTTCATGACTTCTGTAAATCCTACTCTTTTAGCTACAAAATATACAATACGCCGTATTTTTCTCCCGCGAAAAATATGCTAGATCTATTGTATTTTCACTGAATATTTTTAAATTTTAGGAAGGCTAAAATTATTGAGAAAGTCACTCGGTGTTTCTCTTTGACTCGATCTCCCCTTCATATTAACATAATTATATGTAACACTTTGAGTCTAAAAACACACTTATTGTCGCTTAATTATTGAACACCCCAATTCAAACTTATTCTTAATAATATCAAATCACTGACATTTTGTTGAATTGTGAGACGGGAAGTTAAATTTGTATTTACGAACTTAAAGTGTATAGGCCTACGTTTGATTGCTCAAACTAGAAAGCATGATATTATATATTCTTATAGTTTACATTTGCCTCGAACGCGAGTCTGTGTTCTCTCGTTAGCGAGGGAGTTAGTTAAAGTAGACACTGTGGTAACAAATTTCTTGTCAGATTTGCATGATAAAGTAGTATTTGTTGGCGATTTCTTGTGAAAGTTGAAACCTACGGAAAGTTTTACCGCACGGACATCGCACCCGAAATAAGAAGGGTAACATATTCTTGTATCCCATCGAACCTGGTCAATTTAATTATTTTTGAATAGAAGTGATACATACCTATGGACAGAATTCAGACAACTACAGAATTGTGTAAAGTAAACATTAATTAGCGAAGAACCATTTTTTATAGTCTTCTAGCTGGGTCATATAGGGGTTGCGTTCATTGAACGCCGCCTTTCCTTGTTGATCTTGTTCATCATATTCTAGCTGTGTTTCCGCTCCCCTACGACATGTTGCGGTAAGATACGCACTTTATTGGAAAGCTATTTAATCAAATCACTTCATTGTTCTTTTAATCTTAAAAAATACGACAGTTTATCATGGTAATTAATTTAATCTTTGTGTGTAAGAATTTATAAAGCGGTTAGCGATATTTTAGCTTTAAATGATTTTGATTATTTTAAATAATAGTTTGCTAGTAAAATTGCCTTTTTGACACCAACTTTGTTCTCATTTTTCATTTTAATAATAACATTTAGCTATTGATCAGTAAGCAAATAAGAATAATCAAATTTTTATATTACCGAGTACATTTCACCGTAATTGTGAGACGAACCCTAAATGACGTCTGTATGGGCGCCGCCATTTTTAAATCGACGTCACGTCAGGTTACAACGTAAGTCAACGGGGAAAAATATAATTTTAACATTTTGACCATATTACTGACTTTATGAAAAAAATGAAAAACATGCCTAGAGATATTGACGTCTGGGTTAAGATGACATTAATTTAAATGATTTTACTATTATATTAAATAAAAAATGGAATGTTCAAATTTGATGGGACAGACTATAGTATACTGTACATAGAGGATATTGAATGAGTGTAAGTTCAATACTGAATTTATTGCACGAGTTGAATAAAATTATATTATGCGAGCCTCTGGCGAGCATAATATTATTTTATTCAACGAGTGCAATAAATTCAGTAATGAACTTACACGAATTTAATATTCTATTTATCACATACCCAAAATAAATACCGTTTAAAGTGAAATAAGAGTCATTTTTCATTGACGCGCCTATAGTATAACGCTAACATTTAGCGCGTCTTTACACTATGTTTGTATAACGCTAATGACGTCACGTCAAAATATATGCACGGCCGTGCAATACCATTTTTACGGAGTCGCAAAATCGGCACGGGTGTGTGATAAAGACAAATTTTAATTAGTATACTTATCAAGGTATCATATATTGCTCAAGAGGTAAGTATCAAATATACAGACAAACATTAACTAGTACACTTATCAAGGTATCATATATAGCTCAAGGGGTAAGTATCAAATGTACAGACAAGTCTGTACACACAAATATTAGCTAGTATAGTTATCAAGGTATCATATATAGCTCAAGAGGTAAGTATCAAATGTACAAACAAATATTAGAGAAAAAAGAAAGTCACTAGTATCAGATATACAGGTTGTGTTGTGTGGATTGCAATATAGTTTGAATGTAATAGTTGAATTTTTATAATAGTTAACATGTATATATTTAATCAAATATTATAAGAAGGTATATATCCGTGTGCTTGCGATAAACATCATTATGTCACATAGATTACAGTAATTTAAATTAGAAATAAAAAAAACTGCTTACAGCATTATTTTTTATCCTTATAACATTATGTTGGCATATCTGTCATATTTGACAAAAGTCTATGCGGACGAAAACGAAAACGTATAGACTGATGAGATGACAATTACATGATATCATGTTATATATAAATATAGTTATACTATTTAGAGTTGGTTCCTATTTTATTAGTTTTACAAGTCCTGTATTAGGTATTTATTACACCGAGTTAATTCCGGCTTTTTGTTCATTATAGAGACCTGGAACTCTATAAGATTTCACAGTCACCCTCCAGGTACCAATCTTTTCTAGTTTGTGCGGATCTTTAAGAGATTACGAATAGACTTCGCAACTCTATAATTGCGCAACGCTAGACTGCCATTATCAGACGCTAGCCGGAAACATTGCCAGCATTGTTCCTCAGGTGACAACGCAAGAAGGTCTATAAATGTTGTCATTCCGCATTCCTCAATGACTGAGTCCCACAATCTGATTATATTGTTGTTGTTTACCGTACAGAAGCACATCAAGTGTACGATTTGATTTTCGCAAAGCCTGTTGCATTTTTTACATGTTACAACATATGACTGGGACATAAAACTACCTATAGTTTCCATTAAAAAAGAACACATATACGCCGTTTTAGGGTTGTTTCTTGATACATACCACAACGTCGCTGGCAATGAATACTGGATTATTCCACATAACTCACGTCTTGACAGTATTAATCGGTCAACACGCGTGTAGGTTGCAGTATTTGTAATGGCTGAGCGTAAAGTAACTTTCCATGCATATTTCGAAGGGAATACGCCACTTTCTTAATATGAGTAAAGGACACTTTCAAGATTATATTTCTGCAATAGTCTGTATACATCGGGTATAAATCCACGACTCTGATTGTCAAAGTTCAAATACTTTATCAGTCGCGTAATGAACACTTGTTTTGCCAAATATTGGCAAGGCAGACGGCATAATTGGCCTAAGAAATTTAGCTTTCTGTAGTTTATAATTTCTTCAATACCGTCAATATTTATTGAACTTAATGCAAAGTCAGTGGATGTATGGCGTTTAAATGTTTGCATAAACTTAACACAAAAGCGGTGAGACAATTCAAGTGTCCGAATGTCTGATGCCGAGTATACATTCCATAACTCACATTCGTAGAGGGCCTTTGGGAGTACAACTGAGCGGTAGATAGTTCTGGATGTTATTGGGTTTATATGAGCTGGGTGAATGCCACTATTAACGATACTAAGAAATGTCCCACGTAGTTTGTGTCACAGGGTCAAATATTTCCGGTGGAACAGAAACAAAACTCTGGGCGTAGGTTCGATGTTTTTAATGACTCCAAATAAAAATGGTCTAAAAATATAATACGGGGAAGTCAAAGACCGGGCCCGCGAAGCGGGTCCGGGCTTTGGCTTGCCCGGCTATAGACTACACGTGTATATTTAAAAGGAAATCAAATAAAAAACATTTAAAAAATATATAGAATTCTATACCTATCAATGAAATTTTCAGTGTCAGTTCTAGTCGGGCGCCGCCATTTACAATGTAACTCAATGATAAAAGGCGGGGTATTCCGATAACGGAACAAATCTCAACTTTTCGGATAAATAATAAACGTCGAGTGTTCCGAGTGAAAACGGAAGCGGTGCATGTAATACCGAATGACAATTTTAAAACGGAAAGAATGAAAGGAATTTTTTAACGACTTCCCCGTTCATAGGCTTTGCCTAATTTCATATTAGATTAATACGGGGAAGTCAAAGACCGGGCCCGCGAAGCGGGTCCGGGCTTTGGCTTGCCCGGCTATAGACTACACGTGTATATTTAAAAGAAAATCAAATAAAAAACAATTAAAAAATATATAGAATTCTATACCTATCAATGAAATTTTCAGTGTCAGTTCTAGTCGGCGCCGCCATTTACAATGTAACTCAATGATAAAAGGCGGGGTATTCCGATAACGGAACAAATCTCAACTTTTCGGATAAATAATAAACGTCGAGTGTTCCGAGTGAAAACGGAAGCGGTGCATGTAATACCGAATGACAATTTTAAAACGGAAAGAATAAAAGGATTTTTTTAACGACTTCCCCGTTCATAGGCTTTGCCTAATTTCATATTAATTATACATCTTACAATTACAATACATATAAAAACAAAATACATTGAAATAACAATATATATACACAATCGACGCGGAATAAGAAAATACAAAAATACATAAATAAGATTACAATCAATATGTTAATCTTAATACAATTTCTTACCACAGCGTCTGTAATTAAACTATTCCAATATAAATTGAAATATAAAGTAAGAAGTATATCTATCGTTGAATTAACTAGTTTTAATAAACGTCCGACTCGTAAGAGATGACTGTAAAGAGTGAGCGGGACAGGAAAAGCAAACAGTGCGCAGAAGTAAAAACTATTTAAAAGAACCAATGGATATCTCTCTCACATAGAATCATACATAACAAACACAACAATTGGATAAGTTACAAGAAAGAAAGAGTGACCAGTGTTCACGATATTGCACGGGTGAGATCGACAATGTACATCGATTTTCACCGATTCAATACCGGAAGTTAAACTTATACGATAAAAACTAAACGAAACCGAATAAAAACGCGCGTGCACGATGTTTCCGCTTAAATAAAACTATGGAAAGCCACGGCTGCCATTACCATATAATTTCAATCTGTGACATTTGTTAGCAGCATCATAAAACAATTTCTTTGTCGACATATACTTATCACATTCGATGCCCAAGTGAGTGTAATATTCAACCTCATTAATACGCTCACGCCCAATATAAAATGTTCTATCCTCACTCCTCTCATCCTCATTGAAGACTGTGATCCCACACTTCCCCGCACTTGCTTCCAATTGTTTTATTAATCCGTTGATATAGACGAGGTAGCAGAACGGAGAAGTTTTGCCCCCCTGACGGGTACCTTGAAGAACAGGGAAGCTGTGAGATATTAATCTTTTATGTCTAACACAACTAGTAGCGTCTCTATACATTTCCCGGATTGAGATAAGCGATGTTTTGTCAATGTTACATTCTATAAGCTTATAAAATAATCCTTGGTGACATACAGTATCAAACGCTTTTTCCCCATCCAAGAAACATACGTATAGTTTCGAAAAGTGTTCCCGGGCAAAAAATACACTCTCTCGAAGCACGAACGAGGTCATCAGACAACCCAGTTGTTCCTGGAAGCCGCCCTGTTGCATATTTAACGTACTGAGAATTACGTCCTTACATCTGGATAACAAGATGAGTTCATAAACTTTAAGTATCACCGACGAAAGAGTGATAGCCCGATAATTATTCGGGTTATCTTTGCGTTTATTACCTCCCTTATGTAACGTTATTATAACGCCACGCTTAAGCTTATCGGGAATATATCCTAAGCGGAGCATAAATGTGAAAAGGTTGGCCAAAACTCTTGAAGCAATGTCTTTAGCATAAATCAAATGTTCATAAAAGACACAATCTTCGCCACATGCTTTACCTTTTGGTAGGGACATGATAGCAGTGGACACTTTTTCGGGTAAAACACGTACATTTTTATCAGGTTCAATATTACTGAGAGTTTCATCCACAACAGTACATACCGTCTGTTTGAATCTGTCGTCAAAATCCGGTGATTCGCTAATATGTTAATAGCCATTTTATAGTTTGTTACACATATAAATAGTAGACATATGAAATGACATTTATTGGATAACAGTTAGTCAATATCACTTAGAATGCGATAACGATTTATGTTACTGTTTTCCCGACATTGAAACTGTGACGACCGAAACGCCCTAGAAGTGTCGTTTTTCATCTGCGAACTAGAAGCGTCCGCGTTCATGTTCCTTGATCTTCGGCGGGCGTCCCTTGACATCCATGGAATACATCGCACGTGTGAAGGCCAGAAACCGTTTTTCATTACAAGATCAGAGTATTCATCGGCTGCAATATTCAGCCGGACAAGCACTTTATTACGACTTTTACGCATGGGAAATGTACGAATCGTGAAAACCTTGGGTCCACAATCAGGTTCTATATCACGAAAATGAAATCCACCATTGGATATAAAAGCACTTAGTCTATCAATATCCAGTGTATTTTTAAAGCCAATTAAACAGAAATGTTTAGTGTGTCTACGACTCTGAATTTGAAACCCGTTGGAATGCATATCGTTTCTAACTGTTATACGTGTCGGTATCGGCTTCGGAGCCTCTATCTTATCAACTATGAGTATTGGCTCAGACTCAGATCTTGAGTTGTTTTGTGTACGGTCAGTTCCCGGCATAAGGTTGTGTGCGCGACTACTCAATTCTGCGTTAACACGTGCAGGCCTAGGCGTTACAATGGAGGGAAGATGTGAACGGGTTTTAGGTCGTCTTGGTGTCGACTCTTGCGCAGACACTGATACACGTTTGCTCGTACTTATGAGCTCCTTAAGTGAAACAAAATCTTCACCTTGATGTATGGAAGTTAATGTGTGTATATCTCTCGCAAATTTGAGAGGCACGGGATCTCCTTGTTTAGTAAAAACTCTCCGTTTAAGCTCGCAATTTACATCGTATGGGAAGTCCTCAAATTCTCGCAATGCATCAAACAACAATTGCCTAATGTTCTCTAGATCTGGCTCACTCGACGCATAATGTCGTAAAACCCTTTGAACAAACATGTCTCTTGGTACCTCTGTGTACCACTGATTTAGAAGGTTGTATTCATTGAGATATGTCCCTCCGCCAGGCGTATGATCGGGACCATTGTCTGCTGCGGATGCTGTAATTGGACTAAGGACAGGGGTGGGAGTTAAACCATTTCTATCATTTATCGGCAGCTTGACCTCTGTGTTTTCGTCCAGCATCACCGGTGTAAGTTCAACCAGTCCTGGTGAAATTTGTCCATCAGTAGCCAAAGCGTGAGGTGCAGTTAAAGAAAGTGACTGTGTATTGATTGGATTTATTTGGTAAATAGTCGTTTGATTATCGACAAAGGATACATCTCTTACCGTACTATTGTGTGAAGTTTCATTGTTAAACGCCATGCTGCATAAGAGCTTAACTGCTGTACAGTAAAGCTGCCAGGGGCGCTGTTCGACTTCTCATCAATGGTGAACAAAATAGTCACTATCTATTGTTTTCACTATTTACGGCAATAACGTCAAAACCGTATAATTAAACACTAAATAAATTCTTCTATCACCAAGTGTCACTTTTCATAAGCACGTACATATAAAATTTATAACATCTATTCCGAATTTATCGTTTTAAATCCAGTTTTTTGAAGACCAATTTAAACACGACTTTTCACGCCTTTCGCCTAACACAGCGTATATAAAAATATAAAAAATAGTTCAAAAACATACAATCAAAACGAATGTTATATGTAGGCCTAATTAATGGAAGAAGTATTGTACTGTTGTAGATTCATGTTTAAAATTGTTTTTAAATGTTAGAGATCTATCAAAAATTTTATATTATCAATATATGAATTGAAAGTGTAATTTTTACAGTTAAGTTGCAAAATCTGGGTATACAAAAATTATTTTAAATGCCATCAAGACAAATTTATCTCAACGCTTAAAATTACATGTATCTGTTTGAGGTTACATATGCCTAACCGCCCTCTGTCAATGCCGCAACTGGAATCATCCATAAAAAGCGCGATGGCATTTTGTTACGTCATATATTTCGTAAATTGTTGTTGACGTAATAAAGTTTTTTTCGTCACATTGTGATGTTGACAACTTAAATTGATGGGCTGTTCTTGAATTATGGATTTGGAACATGCTGAATTATGATGTGTTTCATTTACATATTTCATTTGCTAACCCAGATAACTCCACAAATTGAACAATGTTTTAATAATGAGACGGATTATCAGTATCATCAAAAGTGTAGGAGTCATGACTCATGTCATTCAGGATTTTCGAAGTAAAAAAGTGGGATCTACGGAACTGGATAGAAACTGGCAATGAAGGAATCTTCAGAATTCGAATTTGTCGTGACGTTTATAAAGTTCATAGGGATTCTATTCAGCTTAAAAGTAAGTGCATGTACTCCATGTGACTCGGTGGTCTTGTTGCTTTATTTTTCATTTTTTAAAGTTTTCCATCATGCATTGCAACTAAACTGTTACATCTTGTAGATCCAGTTTTGTAAAATAATTATGAAACGACCCCGAGAACCTCATGTATATTTTAGAAACATGACACGTATTTTCACCCGTTCATCTTCAAATGAAGAGTACTTCGGCAATGGCAACGGAAAATAAACAACAGAGATTTACATAGAGAAATCAAAATTTGCTTTCACAAGAAAAGTAGACAATTTAGAGTAAAATGCTGAAAAATCTCAAGTATACTGTACTGTACAGTAGAGCTTTATTGATTTGAAATTGGAAAGTGAAAAATCAGAAATTAATTTGTCAGTTTTTATTTGATATCCCTGACATTATTTTTAACCTGTATATATGTTAAATTCTATCATACTTCGTGATTTTGTCACTTTACATAAAAAAAGCTGTATAAACACTGGTTAAACCGCCTCCGTGGTCGAGGGGTTAGAGTCGATGACTTCTAATCCAGTTACCTCTCTGGCGTGGGTTCGATCCCCGGGAGATGCTTTGGTAGTTTAGCGCGGAGGAAGGTAGTCTAGTACTGGTGTAACTCTCCAGGAACGATGGTTAGGAAACTACCCGCCTATATGACTGAAATACTGTTGGGAAAAGGCGTGAAATGAAACAAACAAACAAAAAAAACACTGGTTAGGAACTGCATGTATATAATATACATAATTATGTGGTTGTCCATTGTTCATTCATGTTCTGCATGCAATAAGATGGATAAATAAAGCCTTTTAAGACAACAATAATATTGATATTATTAAATTTTATTGATATTTTCCGTTCTTGTTATCTTTTCTTTTCATATACAGTAATGCTTAATTCACATGTCACATACACTAACGCCCAATTTATTTTAAAAAAAACTACGGCAATTCGTAAGCAGCGAAATTACGTCATCGTTTACAAGAATAAAGGCGACAGAATAACGTCATTTTAAACTGATAAGGGCGGGTTATCGGCACAATAAAATCCAGTCTGACACGTAAGTTTAAATTGTTGAAAAATTTATAAATTTCATTCTTGAAAGATAAGGTGAAACTTTTTTTCTTCTTATTTCTTTTTGTTTAATTATGGTTATACCTTTAGTGACAGCAGGGTTCGACATAAAAATGCCTATGACAAGTTATAGATCTACGAAAATTGGCAATGGCTGAAAAATGGCGTCAGTGGTCTCCCTCATTTTATCTTGTTAGAATCGTCTCAACGGTGTTTATCGGTTATTTAACACCAATTTGGAATGTTGGTGCGTAGGAATTCATTATTGACCCCGAAGGTTTGTAGTACTTAATGTTAAGAGTTGTCTCCGGCTTTCACTTGCAGATGTGTCCTACATGCAAAATATATTCGTATTAAAATTGCTTTATAACCTTATGTTCATAAGAAGAAGAAAATGATCATCCTTATATTATAGATATTATTAGATCCTAATAGTTTTTTTATTAATGTTCCCTATTTATCAATGTAAACATTTATGTTCATATTTATATCAAGATTTGCTGCATTATTCGTTTAAATATTCTTTATCAGGGCATGTCTTTTTTTAAGGTCAATAGATTTCGTAATTCTTTCTTGTATATTTCGTCATTTCATAACAACTAAAGTTTTATTTTTTGTTATAACTTTATATCTTGGTTGGCATTTTTGGTAGTTCACAGCCTTTCTTTCTTTATACCCATAAGCAAATCTTACAGAATGTATAATTGTACATATAAAATATAAATTCTAACACTCCACGTGATGTTGTCAC
Source organism: Ruditapes philippinarum (assembly GCF_026571515.1). Taxonomy (NCBI): domain Eukaryota; kingdom Metazoa; phylum Mollusca; class Bivalvia; order Venerida; family Veneridae; genus Ruditapes; species Ruditapes philippinarum. The sequence goes on along the minus strand of NW_026866098.1, from coordinate 321,564 downwards.
TATAGACAAAGAAGACGAAAAAAAAACGGTGTTAAACTGCCAATAAACACTCGTAAGGGACTACTTGTATATGCGGCTGTTATGTTTTCTCCCTCGATTGTATAGTTTACAAAGTCTTTAAAGCAATAATAAAAAGCATTTTTATTTATATTTTCAGGTCTTATAATGTTTTCTTTTCATACAATACCGAAATAATATCTCACATACACTAACGCCACATATTTGATCCATATCAGTTAACGGCGCCAATCCGTAAGCAGCGTAATGACGTCATCCTAAGTAAACAACTCATTCATAAATGTTGACGTCATTTCATACATACAAGAATGATAAATGGGGCAATACAGTCCATTCTAAGACGTAAGTTTTTATTGTTGAAAACTTGATAAAATAACATGTTTCCTTGTTATTTCTTTTGTTTACTCATTTCTATATCTTAGCAACAGTAGGGTGCGAAAATCGAACACTTCAGGGTTTTAAGAGCGGCAACCAACCTGTCTCAATGCATATGCGCTAAATAAGAACACTCTTAATGCATGATAAAACAGAAATGCGCCTCAGTCAAAGCAAACCTTCTGCAAAAAATGTTAATGACAACCCTGCGTTATACGAAAACTGGCACCGGAAGTTATTTCCGCTTGAAAACATAACATTATTGATCTTCCTTATTTCATCGTGTTAGTTTAGTTTAAACAATATTTTATTTCTATTTTACAACATAAATATATACAGTAAGCATAATACAATCACACTGATATATTTCGTGGATTGGAAAACAAGTCAAATGTTTACTTTTATATGTTTCTACATGATCATTTTAGTGTTTTAGATCTACTTATTTAACCTTTTGAAACCATGACAACTGTTAGAATTTCACTTGGCGGGGATTCATTTTATTTACACTGTCTCGTTTATAAGAACATGGTGGGGCTAAGAGCGAGGTTTGGTGCACCATTAACCGGTTTAAACTCCCCAGCAGTCATTATTATGCTGCTGACCGTTCCAAGGCGGCGCCCCTCTGTGTTCCTGAGATGTATGTCTATGTTGTTTCATACTGTTTGGGTGACACTTTTGCTTGTGTCCCTTGTTGTTTTCTCGTCTACGGTAAGTATCTTCCCCATTACCTCTAGTTTTTATTTCTTTGATTAACCCCCCCCCCCTTCCCCCGGTCTCCTGTCCCCTTCCCCTTTGTGTGCTAATTATTCTTTTCTTTGAATTTAGAAATTCTTTTGAAATTTGAATCAGTTACAATTTATTTGTCATTTGATGGTTGGCCTGGCCGTGCTGTCTTTGCCCTGCCCTGGTTTTGTTAGGGGTCCGCCTGGGCTCCTTGCCACTGGTTCTTGTTGCTGGATCATATGGGGGTTGCGTTCATTGAACGCCGCCTTTCCTTGTTGATCTTGTTTATCATATTTTATGTAAATTCCTTTCCACACATAATGTACTTGCAATAAAAAATATGCACATATTTGGTTAGAATAGTACAGAAAAGGTGTTAGAATCGAAATAATATCGGTCTCATCGGTGTTTATCGGCTTTTTAACACGGGTTTTGTCGTTTTTATGCGAAAAAAAAACCACTCAGGCCTACGGCCTTCGTGCTCCAAAACTCCAAACCGGTGTTAAATAGCTGTTACTCTCTCTTATTGTCGAGAGTAAATCAATTATTCTCTAATCTACTATAGCAAGAAACAACAACAAATACATAGGAATAACGCTTAATATTTGGTAGTACATATTACAAATCAATAGAATCAATCGGTATTATCTGTATCTGTTATGTTCTTGTATTTGGGATTCATCAGATGTATAGCATTGTTGCTGTATCCGAAACTCTGAAACGAAACTAAAACAGATCTGAATACGTGTTGTGTAATCTGTAAAATATTAAATAACAAGTTATGTTCATTAAAACAAGGAAAATTCATTAAATTATGCAACTTTAATAAGTTATATTTCAAGAAAAGATTTTTTGTGTGTCATGTGAAGAATGATGAAAAAAGCCTAAATATTCAGCAAGAATGTGTATTAAAATACTTCATTACAAAAACGTTTGTTGTAAGAAGGGATGGGGTCGGGTGGGGCGTATTTAAACAGGTTATTTAATTACCACCAAATGCAAGCGTCGAGTGAAGAAAAACCGCGAAAACACTATATATATACCCCACTAACCCTCGAAATACACGTTCACCGTTAAAAGAAAATATTTAAGGTATCACTCCATATTTAACTTAAGGTACAGAAACCGTACATAAACACTCATTCAAGCTATATCCGATACGAGAATAATTTCATATAAACACCGCTAAGACCGATATTATATCTTAAATTTACTTTAAAAAAAAAAGAGAAATGACTGTACTGTATTAAACGTGTAGAATGCACTGTATGTAATGTGCTGTAGTGTAATTATATAATGTACTATGTGTACAATCTGATTAAAATTAGCTCTAGATAACGGTCCGCTTTTAGATCTCACAGTGACCAATTAATATGAAGATATTTCTGGTGATCTTTCACAAGGCCAATCATCGGCAAACTTTCATAATTTTGAAAGCGATGCGGTTTCTAATTTTAACCCTGAGAAAACCAATGCTGAGTAGGAAAATTGTCACGATTTCGAGTTGTCCATATATAGCCGACAGGTAAACCATAGGAACACTGGAACAGGACCACAAATTTCGGCGCATAAATCCGAATCCGTACAGGCTTTACATATTGTTTGCCTGATCTTTGAATATCTTTTCATATTATGCGTGTGGGTGGTATTTTATTATATAATCTCAATTTAATATAATCTGCTAATTTAAAAATCAGTCAAATTTACGGTATATTATAATATATTATAAATTTGACCAGTTTTAAATGTAAAAGATATTTAGATGTAGCAGAAACATTTTTAAAAACCATTAGACGATCGAAAAAATGCGCTGCAATCTGCGGTCCTGTTCTCCAGTTCCTATGAGGTAAACTGGCAAACAATCTTGCCAATTAAAAAATGACTCTATTATTTTAAGTTAATTTGTTAAAAATTACTCCAAACATTTTTTTTCTAACAAAAATCAACAATTTGTTTAACTTCTACGGATAACGGTATTTTGATACTTTTTCTAATGGCTATGTAAAAAATCGGGTTGATTGCATGGCTAAAAATAGCTTTCTTGGAAAATTCAAATTATAAAGAAGGCGAAACATATACGGTCATAGATCTACATAACAGAAATACGTATAGATCTGAACTTTAGTCAGATTGCTATGTGTATATTTTAGAATTACAGTTTATGTAGAATTTACCTCGCGTACAGAGTGTACTATATGTTTAAATATACCTCACGTGCAGAGTTAAAATACGTATAAAATGTAATTTACATAGAGAATGTACTATATGTATAGAATGTACCTCGCGTACAAAGTGTACTTTACGTATAAAATGTACTCCACTATACGTATCGAATGTTCATTGACCCGCTGCAAGATCACATTTTCTTAGTCGCGCCATATATTACTTTCACTGTGGTGACAGACCAAGTCCCCATAAACTCATTCTTTTAAATTGGCAAGTGTCTTACTATTTAACTCTGTCATTTGAAAATGGGTTAATAAAGGGGGGGGGGGTTTATCACCAATTCTGACGACCCAAAAAAATAAAAAACCATTACGTGTAATGATCGGTTTCCCATTAGAACCTTTACGACACACACATACCTCGAAACAACGAAAACGCAATACTAAATAGCGGTACCACGATGGTGGAAAGTGGAAAAATTATATCGAGTTAAACTCGAAATTATATCGAGTTTTGAATAATCATCGTACTGTCGACCATTAAGATTCCTGCTTTAGTTGTTTCGTTATTTCGAATTTTCACCATCGTACTTTCGACTTTTCAACGCCATATTTTTACTGCATACCATCGTCATTTCCTCAGTTAGACTTTTCTTCACCGTAGTATCTTATTTTAGCATCGTGCCTTCGACATTTCACCATCGTACCTTCAACATTTCACCATTTTACCTTCGACATTTCACCATCGTACCTTTGACATTTCACTATCGTGCTTTCGACTTTTCACCATCGTACCTTCGACATTTCACCATCGTGCTTTCGACTTTTCACTATCGTACCTTCGACATTTCACCATCGTACCTTCAACATTTCACCATTTTACCTTCGACATTTCACCATCGAACCTTCGACATTTCACTATCGTGCTTTCGTCATTTCACCATCGTACCTTCGACATTTCACCATCATACCTTCGACTTTTCACCATCGTATCTTCGACATTTCACCATCGTGCTTTTTACTTTTCACCATCGTACCTCCGACATTTCACCATCATACCTTAGCCATTTCACCGTCGTGCTTTCGACTTTTCATCATCGTGCTTTCGACTTTTCATCATCGCACCTTCGACTTTTTATCATCGTAGTTTATCCTTTTTGTCTGACATGCGCACAGAGATCATAACAATGCATGACGATGTAAGTCAATATTTTTACCAAGAGAACAATAACAAAGAAAAAATAATGTCTATGCCTTTTCATCATGATGTTAGTATAAGGTAAGGACATTGTGTATAAGGGCCATCGCGACACACACATAGCCCAGAACAACGAAATCACGAAAATACGATATAACGAAACCACTATGGTTAAAAAGTCGAAAATTGATGATGAAAAATCGAAAGTAAGATGGTGTAAATTAGATATAACGAATCCCCGACGGTGAAAAATCCAAAGGAATTTGGTGATATCGAGTTTTCAACAACGTGGTATCGTTATTTCGACTTTTCTCTGAGAAAAAATGGTGAAGGAACTCTCAGGCAGAGGTTTATAAAGGAAGTAATGAAACGACCATGTTTCAGACTTCAATTTCTTTCTTATGGTTTTCTGTAAATTTTACATCGTGTTCGTATATATCAGTGTTAATCATGATTAATGGGAGACAACCTCTACGTTGTTAACTTCAATGAGTAAAACATAGTTATCCTTCACGGATAACACACGTGTGCGTATAAAATATATATAACCCGCGAAGGATTTGAACTCGTGCTCTCCGCTGTACACAAAGTAGTCTAAAGTAGGTGAAACAAATTAGAAATATGGAAACAGTAGCCTAAAGTAAGTGATGTGTAGGAAATACGGACACTGTCAGAATATCATTAAATTAACTTTCAAAGGAAATTACAAGATAAACCTTCCCTCTACTCGTTAGTCTAATAAAAGTGTTGGAAGCTATAAAAATGTTGGTCCTTTTCAATGGATATTTCAAGTTTTGGGTTGGAAAAGCATTTTGAGTTTGTATTATGCTAAGAAAGTGATTTAAATGCATTTCTGGTCATTTCCGTATTTCCTATATTAGGCTGCTTACTTCACATCCCAGCCTAAAAATGTAATAAAAATCAAGTTTATATATTATTATGTTCATTTCATATTAAATAGGCTTGTAGAGTCCTTACAAAGTATTTATAAAAAATATCTATAACGCATTTAAGACCGTTTCCTTATTTATCTGCAAGACTGCTAAATATCCGCAGCTTTGATATTCATATTGATATCTGATAGTTTGGAACGTTTTAAGAAAAGTGATTATAATACATATAAACGATATAAAGGTTCAAAATGTACTAGTGTATATTTAATAAGTCAATGAATTTTAAACTGATAAGCATGATTTCAACATTAATTCTTATAGGTTTGATGATCGTGTCTACAACATCCTTCATATTAATTATAAAACAGTAAAATTAATTATTATAAAGTAAAATTAAGACCCTGTGTTTAAGCCTGGAAATTTCTGGGAAATTTCAGAAACGGATAATTTAAAATGTACATATAAAAATGATACATGTATGTAAAATTAACTTTTTTTCAAAGACAGACTAGCATTTAAACTCTTGCATGTAGATAAGTCTGAAAAATTCTGAAAAAAAAACTGGAACGTTTAATTTAAAATTTGCTTGTAAAATGCACCAGAAGTGCAGATTTCTTATTTTCTGCATCTCAATTTACACGCTGTTATAAAGCTGTAAAATGTTACATCTATGTTAAATAATCATAACGTACATCTGGATTCAACTGGTTTATACGATCGTGTGACATATTCATTACAGTACAGTAACTGCTGATTTTTGTTACGTATACCTCAGATTATTAAACATACCAGTATAATATAAAATATGTCTATTTAAAGCTGATTTGTGATGATAGTTTAAAACTTCTGTACAGCAATAAAAATGTAAATGTTGTGGTAGACATATATATACTAGTAGCCACAGGCAAGGTCGCTTCCCCCCCCCCCCCCCCTTTCATAAATACCTAGATGGTCTAATATTTAAAAAGTGTAGATCTGTTAGATAAGGTAGCAAATTAAATTGAAGAAACTTTAATATTCAAACATATAAAGAAATAAACGAAAACTAATGAGTAGTATTTTCCCCCTAAATCGTTCGTGTTTATAAACTCGGAAGTTGGAGCAGTAAATAATAAAACTATAAAAATAACTGTTTAATTGCTTATGAAATTGATGATTTGAAATATTATTAATTAACAAGGCAATATTTTGACTATGCCTTTATAACAGGCACTGTAATTTTGTAAATTTTACATATATTCATATACGTAATGCAGTGCTATTGATTATTCTGTTATAGCATATGATATTCTTAACACGCTATGAGCGCATGCAGGATGACGAGACTAGTAAACCTGGGATGTTGTAATCTATCTCATAGTTTATACTTGTAACTCATGTGTTCTTTATAATATAAAGTTTGACGAGATATATTGAAATAAACAGTTACTGTACCTTTAGTGTAAGTTTCGCGTGAGTTTTTGTAATTATCATGATTACAAAACTATATTATATGTTTAAATGTGTTTTCTGAGAGCTTACTAAATTCACATGTCGCAAAATGGAATATATGGAATAATATTTTAATTATTACTTTTACGGTAGTTTCAGATCATTGAGAAACGAGTGTCTTTTTATCTCAAAACTCATTTGAAATGTATTAACAAATATACAAATAAATATAAAATGCATGATTGATAAATAATATTAACTTAAATGACATCGGGTTCTTTCTTTCAAAAGGTGGATTGTACTGTTGGAGAGCGAGACGATGCCAGTTGACAGTCTTATGTCATCTAAACAACCGGAACAGGAAGTGAAGCGTCCGCCATTACAGATAGTTTGGAGAAATGTTGTTTTGATGGCAACGCTTCATATTTCAGCAATATATGGCATTTATATTCTTCCTCAAGCAAAGCTATACACATTAGTTTGGAGTAAGAATGAAAAATCTAATAACTATACTTAATGATTTTAATCTGCAATGTATTAACAATTTCATTACGGTTGATAAACTGACAACGGTGCAATTCTTAACATGAGCTAAAATCATCTTTTTATTTATTTGTGACTCTTTAAGTGAAGTAAAAGTATGTAATAAATCCAGTCAATAATATATTTGCTTAGCAGCAGAAGAACAGTTCTTAAATATTGTGAACATCGATATGCTTTCTAAATTATTGTAAAAATATATTGTCACAGAGGCACGATATTGCCTGTCATGTTTTTTTCTATTTTAAGAATTACTTTTATTTACTTTTATTTGATTTCAGCATTGGTTTTGTATTGGTTGAGTTGTATAGGAATTACAGCAGGTGCCCACAGACTCTGGTCACATAGGTCATACAAGGCAAAGCTACCCCTCAGGATTTTACTTGCCCTGCTTAACTCACTAGCATTCCAGGTATTGTATAAGGTTATCTTACTTAAGCTATATGCTATATGCCGTTACGTTATCTCTATGTTCTGTTGCATCTGAAACTTATTTCTGACATTTTCTCTCTATATGTGAAAACTTGCATTATGTATAATCAGCAGAAGCATATTATCTGCATACATAGCTATGACTCATTCTGACAGTCGTATTGTACTCCTAGAATGATATTCTTTCTCAGAGCATGACTAAATGTGTGAAACAATAATCTGAAATAATAAAATCTGTAATACAAATTTCTCTTGTAAATTGTAAAATTAATGCCGTACATTTGTTTTAATCGTTAAAACTATAACCATTAAACCGGGATGCATTATTCATGAATGTAAAGAGTTCTTCGAAGACAAAATTCACACTTTATTCTAATGCATATATAGCCAGTATTACGTATATTTTTCCATTTACAATAACTAAATATGTTAAAGATATGCAGATTTGAAATTAATCTGTCGGGAAATTAAAATAATAATCTTAAATACGGAAGAAAGGAATATTCATCGCCTTGATACACAGTATATGCATTCGTGATATACTATAACTTCTAATAATTTATCATCTAAGTATTTTTAAGTTTATAGCTTTATCTGTTGTAAATGTTGTATTTAAAAGGATAAATCACTGACTAAATCGAAAAAAGCACGCAAATACATATTTTTTTCTCACTGTTGTTGTTGTTTTAGCTCATACGAGCACAAAGTGCTCAGATGTGAGCTTTTGTGATTGCAATGTGTCCGTCGCCAGTCGTACGTCGATCCCCGTCGTCGTCGTCATCATCGTCTACATTTTAAACAATATCCTCCTAAATCACATACTTGCTTTGAATCAAACTTCACATGAGTTATCATTAGCTGGCTATCTATAAAGTTATATAGCTGGTTCCGGTCTGATGCATGAATTGGTCACACGAGCTATAAATACACTTTAAAAATCCAATCTTTCAAAATCGTCTCTTAGATATTTGCAATGTACATCTACAAAAGTTATATCATGTTCCTGAGGTCAAAAATCAAAACACCTCCATGGGTGTCATTCACTTTATGTAAACTTATATACATGTATCTTTAAATTATATGTCTTTAAAATCCTCTTCTCCTTATCTTAAATACATAGAGCATAGATACTTGACATGCATCATCTTGTGATCATCTGCAAAAGTCATAAAAATCTTTTATCTTTGGTCAAAATTGGCCCCATCCCACAGGTCACTTAGTTTATATAAATTTATATGTAAATACACATTTAAGGCTTCTTGTGGAAAACAACATTACCCAAAGCTTAAATATTTGGCATGTGGCTTTGCCTAGTCTACCGCTTAAAAAATACACGAATGTGCCGCTGGTGTCCAATCCAAGTTAAATACAATGTACCTTAAAATTCGCTCCTCTGAAACTGCAATGCCCAGATAATAGAAGTTTGGCATAAAGCATTACCTTGTGATCTTCTACAAAAGTTATATAAAGCATTTTCAGAGGGTCAAAATTGCCACTGTCCCATTTTTGCTACTTTTATATAGACATAGATAAGAAAAACACATTTTAAAAAAGGACTTCCTCGCGCGGATCTCTTCAAACGTAACATAAATCATTCCGTTGGGTTTTAAAATGGCCCCAGCCTAGAGGTTACTGAGTTTATAGATCTATATAGAAGTCATGTCTAGAAATCTTCTCCTAATCTACGATGCCCAGTGCTTATAGGTATTTGGCATGAAGCATCACTTTGTAATCATCTACAAATATAAATCATTTGGATCAAAATTGGCCCGCCACGGAAGTCAATTAGTGTATTTATACTTATATATTATAACACATTTAAGTAGTCTTCTACGTAGAACTTAAATATTTGGCATGTAGCATATCCTAGCGAACGTCTTCAAAATGAAATGCTTAATAGATTATGTAGGGTCAAAATTGACACAACAAACATGACCTACCTTGTTACTTCTGCATTGAAGAATTGTGGCCATCTCTAGCAATGTGTCTAAGGTGAGCGATTCAGCATGAGAAAGATCATGACATTTCATATGCCACTACAACATCATCAAGTTTTTCAACACTGATATCTAACTGATCATTGCAATTACGTGCTTAATTAACAGAATGACGTCATCGAATGGACACGAGATCATAGAGTTCATCATAAATATTCAGAAACTGATGCAGATCCGCACAATGCAAAACGTGGTTTCTTCTTTGCTCACATAGGCTGGCTGATGGTGAGGAAACACCCGGATGTGAAAAAGAAGGGGCAGCAACTCGATCTATCGGATGTTCTCGCTGACCCTGTACTGCGTTTTCAGCGAAAGTAGGTAGTTTTGTTAAAAAGTGTTCTAGTAACGCAGCAATAGAATCCTCGTCACATAAAACATATGCACAACAAAACATATTATTCAAATTGTAGTAAAAGTCATTGAACAACGTAATTATCAGAAAGTTTGGTCAATGCCTGCCTACTTTTACTTTCTCTTGTAAGTGTTGACGCATGTAAAAGCTTGTCAGATGCTCTGCAAATTTGGATTCTTATAAAATATTACGGTTCTCCTAATTCATGTTTAGAAATTTGCCAACTAAAAGAATGAGTGACTATACTTGTATATAAGTCACTTCTTGGTTTCGTTCGTTTTGGTCTTTGGTCAAATTTTCTTGAATAGGATATTTACACTTTCAAACTGGTTATAATGAAATTAAGAATAGATTCTACTAAATAAAACATAAATACCATCAAATATATATATATTCATATCTCTAGACTATTTTCACCCACGAATGTGTTACCTCTGTTATAAGCTAGTGAGCTGCATGCAAGAACATTATACCAACATAAAATATGTTGAAGTCATTTGTTAACGCTAGTTCTAAAGGAAACATAAATTAACAAATCAGTTTACTAATTGCATTAAACAAGTAATTTTATGACATATATTGCGTATACAATTGACTGATTTATTTGACTAAAATGTCAGTAGCAACAAAATCTTACGTAGTGAACACTTATGGTTATTACACGAGTTAATTTTGAAGTAATAAAGGACACGAACAACTTACAGTATTGGTATAGAGATACTCGTAAAGCGTGATGCCAGTTGATTACCAGTATTCAGCAAAGCTATACATATCTTAAACAATGTGATATTTTTATTTCAGGTTTTACTTTCCGTCGGTAGTTCTATTGTGTTTCACCATTCCAACATTAGTTCCGGTGATCATTTGGAAAGAGAACGCCATGACAGCCTATATTATTTGCGCATTGTTAAGATATTGTTGTGTTTTAAATGCCACATGGTTTGTTAACAGTGCAGCTCATCTCTGGGGTATGCGACCCTATGATGTCAATATAAATCCGGCAGAAAATAGCATGGTAGCTACGGTTGCCATGGGAGAAGGTTTCCATAACTACCATCATACATTTCCGCAAGATTATTCTACCGCAGAGTTTAAATGGTTCCTGAATATGTCTACGCTGTTCATTGACTTTTTCGCCATATTAGGACTTGCCTACGACAGAAAGGTAATGCCTAAATACCTGGTAGAAAAGCGGAGAGAACGGACCGGAGATAAAAGTGAACTTACTAGACAATAAGAGGAATAACACCGAGACGCTAGGGATGTATTTTTGTACGAGAATGAAACATTTACATGTTTTATGTGCCTTATTGATATATACTTTTCGTTTTCTGTGATTATTTGGAATAAATCCTCTTGAAAAATAGTCATTTAGATCTCAGTAAAATGGCCGATTTTTTACATGTTCATTGACTTGTTTAGTGATTAGTTTTCACAAAATTTTGAAATCATTTTATATAAAATTTATGTTTTTGTTATATAAATAATGTGCAATTACGATAACTTATGGCATTATATATGGAGACGTGCTTATATACAAACACTGGTTGTGAAATAATGTATGTTCCTTTTTTAATTTCCTGATTAATTTGTAATAAATTTAACGGTTTATTGAATGAATTATCATGAAATTTCTTAAATGATTCCAAACCTTTTTTACTTTGAACATTTACTCCATACCTATACATATTCTGTACTAAATATATATAGATTTCAACTTTATATTCCTTTATCTATAATTCAGGCAGTTTTCAGAGATTTCCGGCATAGAACAGACCTAGTCACAATGAAAACCTCACACACCTGAAATAACATAAACATATGTATATGTATCTCCATAGTTAACATGTGTATATCACAGCAAACAGTCAACAAAACATCTCTTTCTGGATTTTCTTTTCGTGAAAATTAATGATAAAAATATACATGTATTGTTATCAATTTGAGAAATAAAAAAAAAAGTATTTCAATGTCAATAGCAAGATTCACATACTCCATTGTTTCTTGTTCACATCCATATACTGGATGATAAGCGCTTCTTCTTTCTTCAGTTCTACTCTTTTTAAAACAAATAGCTGATCCGTGATATAGACTTACGCATCCGACGTGTACTTTCTCAAAATGTATGGACAATACTAGTCACTGAAATTTGAAATATAAATGAGCCGCGTCACGACAAAACCAACATAATGCGTTTGCGACCAGCATGGATCCAGACCAACCTGCGCATCCGCGCAGTCTGACCAGGATCCATGCTGTTCGTTTACAAACCCTATTACAAGTAGAGAAACTGATAGCGAACAGCAAGGATCCTGATCAGACTGCTCAAATATTCAGACCCTCAAATATCAGCTTCAATTTCAAAACTGTCTTTTATGTGTAACTGGCCAATTCGAAACTAATTGGTCAAAAATTGTGTACTGTCTCCTGATATGTAAATCTTAACACTTGGTTAAGCCCTGGAAAGAGGTAAATCTTAACACTTGGTTAAGCCCTGAACTTTCCATGCTAATTGTTCACTAAACTTTGTTGATCAGGAGTAACACATCTGTTTTCTTTGTCCTATTTCATATATTTAATGACATGTGATAGCAACATTGTCTGTGAGACTGCTTCAAGATACATGTTTATAAATTCGGTTATGCTATCATATTATGTACCATACTTTGCTCCAGACGACATCTTCATTTGAAAGAACAATGACAAAATAAAACCTAAAATATAACTTACACGTTTAATGATGAAAGTAAGGTGATTTTTCAATTGATGAAATACATCCGCCGGGATCAATAAATAGGCTTGCCAAAACAATAAACCAATAATGAGAAATATATACATTAGGAAGAATTATTCATTCAGCTTTGTTTATAAATTATTTTCTTTTATACAATCATAATAAAGGGAATATTACAGGATTGATGCTATACGCTTGTCGATTGCTTCAAGATACAACCCATCAAAATAGTTCAGGATATTGTTTCGTAAACAAAACTGTAAACTACCAATATCCACAAATTCTCTTTTAAAAAATCAGTATTGCCTGATACAAAACAATATATTTTATAACAATATTTGCTTCTGTGATTTCATCAGTAGAGATTGGTCTGATTGACTGACTACACCAGACGAAACTTGAGGTTTGTGTATATCTGTTAAAGTCTTGGACAATGATGATATTGTAATCAGGCAAGCAGACGATAAATTAAGCTAATACTCATTATCCATTTTGACTGGAAGATGTTTATATTTGCTAGTTTGAAATCGGAGTACCAACAAGGACATATACGTTTTGTAAGTTTTAAAAGATTTTAAGATGCTGTAACTTATTTTTTATGGTTTTATATCATAAATATAATGCTCAAAATGAAGATTTATCAATATAGTTAGTTCCAAAAAGCATTATTTGTAAAGATATTACTAAATTTACATGTCATGTTAATAAAGGGAGGTAATTAGAAATTTATTTTCTATAAAGTCTAAGTCAAATTTTTCAATAAGAAATAAATGCATACACAATGTATATTAATGATTACGAATTATAATATGTACAAATATTTGCAGATCATATTTACATATTCTTCGATGATTGAAAATTGTTTTAGAAGTATAATTATATAAATATATGAAATTTCACTTAAGTGTGGTAACAACCTTATTAACAAAATACAGGATCTTTAACGCACGTATTTAACACAAACAAACTCTTCAGCGTAGCTGTTCAGGGGAAATGAATAAAACTACTTCAACTGCTAAACTTTCTTTATTTTCAATGAACAAACAAAGTAATTTGGAGTGTACAATTATAAACAATATGTAATAACTTTACTTATAGCACAGATGTGGAAACAAAATATAACACATAAAACAACGAGATCAACAATACTAGAGAATAAACTCATAATGCATAATTGCAAGTAATTTACTGTTCTCATTTCGCAATCAAATACCAGTTAGAATCTATGTAAAACTCCCCTACTAATGTGTAATATAAAGGAGAACTATCATAATCCTCACAACGCAATATAACTGTTACATTGTATAATTTAATGCCACCTATAATACATATGAAATCATGACGTCATAATACACAACAATCCAGAAAGTATATCACTCTTTCTTTCGTAATGCCATTTCACTTTTATCTCCAGTCCGTTGTCTGCGCTTTTCTACAACAGATTTTGGCATTGACTTTCTGTCGTAGGCAAGTCCAAAAAATGCAAAAATGTCAATGAAAAGTGTAGAAAAGTTAAGGAACCACTTGAATTCGGCAGTGGAATAATCTTGTGGAAATGTATGATGGTAGTTATGAAATCCCTCGCCCATGGCAACGGTTGCCACTAAACTGTTTTCAGAGGGGTTTATACGGATATCGTATGGTTTCATACCCCATAAATGAGCTAAACTATTGACAAGCCACGTGGCGTTTAATATAGCACAATATCTAAACAAGGCACATATAATATAAGCTGTTATAATATCCTCTCCCCAGAAATACACCGGAACTACAGTCGGCACAACAAAACAGAACAAAACTACAGAAGGAAGATAAAACCTGAAATATAAAATGTATCATATTATTATCTATGTTATCCGGTGCAGTTTGAATCAAATGATGACTTTATTTAACCCTACAGGAAATAACAGACGTTTGTAAATACGAAATATGTGTTTAAGTGTACTGCACTCAAATTATAATATGATGATTCACACACTCCTTACTTATTTTATACAGCACATAATGACATATTATGATTAGTAAATATACTATTTAAGAGGTAAAACACTAAAGATAATTTTATTTTTGGCAAAAGCAACATTTTAAAACGTCTCGAAGTAAAAAAAATTAAAAGAAATATTTGATTACGGTCTCTATATATGAATTACGTTATGTAATAACCATGCGTGCTATATAAATTTATTACAGGATAATTGATCTATAGATTAATTAACTAGCTAAAAGCCAGTATTCAGTTTAAACAGATAAGAATTTGATTGGATTTGCATTTTTTTTTTCAAAACTTTAAAACTACAACTTACTTTCGTTGAAAGCGGAGTACAGGATCGTCCAGAAGATCAGAAATATCGAGTTGTTGCCCCTTCTTTTTCACATCCGAGTGTTTCCTCACCATCAACCAGCCTATGTGAGCAAAGAAGAAACCACGCTTTGCATTGTGCGGATCTGCGTCAGTTTCTGAATATTTATGATGAACTCTGTGATCTCGTGCCCATTCAATGACGTCATTCTAGAAATAAAATAAAGGAAATACTATACTTGATCGTCTTTTTTATCCTTGAAAAACATTACATGATGTAGGAAATAAATAAATGTCATTTACAACTCTGTAGAATGCTAAAATACTACAATAGTGTAATCATTCGCCTTCATATATAAATGAGAACAAGTAGTTTTAATATTATGGAAACTGCATACACGTGTGATTTAGTGTAGTTGTATCCAGCTTTCATTTTCTACAACATTGATATAATACGCATTTAAAAACATTTTAAGGAAGCTAAATGATCGTGCGGTACTTCATTTTAGCTGAAAATACAATAACTTTCAGTACACTTAAACATTTAAGCTCTTGTGTTTGTAATTAAGTCATACAAATCATTGTAAAGGCATATTTTCCTTGATTATATCTCATGTTAAGTTATGGTTAAACAAAAGAAAAATAAAGAAAAAACTAAACTTGTTACAAAAGGAATTAAATCCCATTTTTATTACAAGAGAGACCCTGGCTATGTTTTGTTTTTCTAGAACTATTTAAAACAGTATACACGTTAGACTTCGTGCAATTTCTTTAACATCATTCAATATATTTACCTGATGTTTTTTATAACTATAGATAAAGACAAAAGTAGTACTATCAGCTTAGATATCCCTTAAATCCTTAGTTATAGCATATAGCATTATTTCATAAATAAGTCTCTTGTGATCCTCCGGCCAAAGACCTGCACTCGGCGTACACTAAAAATAAGGCGAAGTACGTTCCTGATTTTAATGAAATTTCTTTCAGTACAAGTAAAAACGATAAATTGAGCCGCGCTATGGCAAAACCAACAATGGGTTTGCGACCAGCATAGATCCAGACCAGCCTGCGCATCCGCGCAGTCTGATCAGGATCCATGCTGTTCGCTGTCAGTTTCTCTACTGGTTATAGGGCTGTAATCGGATGCGCAGGCTGGTCTGGATCCATGCTGGTCGCAAAATCATTATGTTGGTTTTGTCATGGCGCGGCTCAATTTAGCTACATTGTAGGACAAGTGAACGGTTTTTGTCTTCCAAGAGAAATATTCTGTTAGGCAAGTGCCAGTCAACTGACCTAAAGGTTGTAAAAAAACTGAGCTCAGTCTCAAATTTCGGATTTTATTGGTCAGTCTATATTTTATGTTGGTGTCCGGCCATTCTGAATTTGATATCAGAAAAATTATTTATAACCTCAGATCCACGTGTAAAGTTTAAAAAAATATTTCAAAAAAATTACTTTAGATATTTCTCACAAAATTTTGTCCTAGATCTAGTGCAGTGTTATTGTTTGTGAACTATCGATTAACAGATAGCTTGCATTGCCATGGTAAAAATAAGTGAGTGCAGCATGCTGCACGCTGTTGATATTTAAACCTGTATCGATTTCTGTTTAACAATGAAAAGCAAGTCTTAATATTTCTTTAAAGATTCTGTATTTCTTAGAAATTTCTAAAAAGTGCAAGTGTACCAGGTGCCATATCAGGTTTTCGTGTGGAGATCTGGTGCGAAGACGACAAAACTTTTATATAACTGCTGCAATATCCAAAAAAAATATCACGAGCATCATGTGATTAATATATGTGCGGAATGAATCTCACTGAACAAAACGATAAAGAATGATGTGACATCTGTAGACTAATGGTTGTTATAGCACCATGAGCACTGTAAAGTTATAAACCAGGGCAGGATTTATGTCAGCATATAAGTATTTATATGGTTTATATCTAATAATTACTCGGGTACAACGGTATAGAAAAAAACATCTTCTTGCGATGCTAAAATATCAAATGTATATCACTTTACATGGGCAAAATGATGTTAAATATTGCAATAATGCTAGTTTACATTCAAACTCTGTATATATTTTCTATAAATAAGGTACAATATGGAATGTGAGTACTGGTAAAAAAATATATATCGATTTGAGAAATATCTTATTTATACAAGATTTACAAATACTTATTACATAATATAAGAATTCCCTATTCCATCAAAAAACGTTCTAAAAAGTTATTGTTTTTTGTTTGTTTTGTGTTTTTTTATTTTTTTTATTGGCTAAGATGACTTTCCTATTTTGGAAAGTGGCTGCTATGTCTCAGTATTAAGACTTTAGGACATGTTATACAAGTTTACAAATGCAAGTGATAATATACGGTTATTTGAATAAATTATTTAGATAACTTAATATCTGTAGCATGTAGACCATGTAGTATAAATTTCCACTTTATCTTGATTCTCTATATTGGTGACATGCAGTCTTCAATTAATAAACTGAGAACATACCTGGAATGCTAGTGAGTTAAGCAGGGCAAGTAAAATCCTGAGAGGTAGCTTTGCCTTGTATGACCTATGTGACCAGAGTCTGTGGGCACCTGCTGTAATTCCTATTCCACTTAACCAGTACAAAACCAATGCTGAAATAAATAATACATGCTTATGATATCTTTTGTTTTGTGCTGTTTTACTTTTGTTAATTTTAGTTAGGTCTAAATCTGTAGTGCGTTTGATTAGGAAATACATGGTAAGTTTGACTATTAATTTACTCATGATTGTCAATTGCTCTTTTTCTTTGTTCTTTCATTAAAAAACACACATTTTGTTAAATTAAGATACTTACTCCAAACTAAGGTTTTCAGTTTTGCCTGAGGAAGCAGATATAGTCCATATATTGCTGAAATATGAAGGGCTACCATTAAAACAACATTTCTCCAAACTATCTGTAATGGCGGACGCTTCACTTCCTGTTCCGGTTGCTCTGCTACGATCGGAGCGAGACCGAGGCTGTCTACTGGCACTGTTTCTGCCTCCAACGAGGACATTTTCTCATCTAATCCAGCACGTGGTGACATTTTCAATCTGAAACAAATAATTATGAATAAGGCAAAGTCTAAAAGCGAGTTCATTGACAGAATTTATAATACATAATACTATATGTATTTTATGCACAATCTTAAGCACGTCTCACACAGAATACGGTTGGATACGGTATACTCGGTTATACACGGATTGACTGGTACGAGTATTTAGCTCCAACCGTGCCTGGGGATTAGTTGGTACGAGTTAGACTCGAATGTAGCACGAGTATGTATGAAAAAGGACGGTTATACTCGGTCGAGGAAGGTTTGGAAACGATTTGCATACGAATACATACGATTGTTGCACGGTTCCAGGTACGGTCTAGTACGGTCTGGTACGATTAAACACAATTTTTACTCGACATTCACAGGGTTTACATAGGATCCCGCTGAGTTTTGTTTGAGTTATGCTCGAATTATCACACATTCGTGTATGTTTTGATATAAATTGATCCCTTTTGATGGCTTGGCTTCATAAATGTTCAAACTTCCAACGAAGAAACATCTATGTGAATAATTGTTATAAAACAATGGCAGATGCAACAGATGGCAGGATAAGGGAATTAGAAATCATGATACGACTGATAGACATTGTTGGGCCACAAGCTCACCAGGCTCGGCAGGGCCAGCAGGTTGAAGTGGTCGGAGGGCCTGGATGGCCCTTGTATTTCTTCTGTGCGTGGGAACCGTTTTCTTTGGGTGTATTATAGTGTGATGCAGCAAGTACTCTGTGTAGCAGTTGAGGGTGTCAGCAGGAAGTTGTGATTTTCGTTGTACAGTAAGTTCGTGCTGACGCAGAGGCCGTGTAAGACCGTATATACGAGGCCGGTTAGGCCGTGTATATCCGTACTATACCGTGTCTGTCATGTATGTTTCGTACTTGAACCGTATTGGTCGCATGGCGATCGTTTGAAACCGTATGTACACTCGTGTGAATCGTACCGTGATCGTCCGACATTCGGGTGTTAATCGGGTGGTGGATGTAGGACTTGGGGGCGGTCTTGAACGATTCCATTCGATCTTAATACGGTTTGGCTCACTCGTGGAGTGGACTTCAAATACGGTTGTATATACGGTCTCAAACTGTCTTACACGGGCTCTTACAGTCTTGTGCGGTCGCATATACGATCATACACGGATATGACATACGTACCTACAGTTTTTTTTAAGTTTTAAAAATCATACACGTAATTACATGGCACGGTTGGTTCGGTTGTATGTTCGGTTTTCACGGGTTTCCAACCGTATAAGCCGTGTGTTCTGTGTGAGAAGGGCTTTAACTACACCTGCACACTTTCGCGCACATGATTCTATCAACACTACCACACAATATTACATTATGAGCCTGCTCTTGAGTCCGCTATAAATAGAAAATCTTAATAACGTTCATCGAGGAATATAGATCGATATTTGAAAGTCAATAATAAGATAAGTATGCTGTCATTGAAAAAAGTATGCACGAGACTTTCGAATTTAAACCTTAACTTTTATAGATTATTATATAGATTTTTATTCAAGTCATTCATATATACCACGTAGAGCGTTCTCCATCATTTAAAAGATTCGCTGTGAAAGAATATAAAATTCATAATAGCATCGATTTTAAATATTAACGACGTTCTACAATTTAAAATGAACATTATTTTGACTGTATGAATGTAAACAAATATGAAGTATAAATTATATATATTATACATTTATTGAACAAACATTTTCATTTTTTATAAAATCTATTAAAAGAAATGATACACTGGGTGCATATATTGCACAAGAAATGATCGATTATTGTCTGAACATCCAGCAAAATTCGTTAAAATAATAATAAAATAATTTTCTCTACATTAGATAAATACCCCGCCGATAAACACTCATTTATTTCATATGAATGCTATTTTTTACGAGAGTTCGATAAGGACACGTGAACAAAAGTTTTAGTAAGATTTACTAGACATATGAACAGTTTATAATTAATATTACAAACATACGGTTCATGATTTTATGCCGTGCATGGTATGTGGCATTGTCAAGTGAACGCGCCATGATTTTTATACTGTAAGATAGCTGGCATGATATGAAGTTTGTACCAAAATATCATTTATATAACACGACTTGCATGATAATTCAGCTCTATGTCATTTGAAATATCAAAATAGATATGTAACATTTTCTCGTTCGATTAGCGCTAGTGTTGCTACAACGTAATCTGTATCAGAATTAAATATAAAATAAAAGTAGGCCCTATGTTTACTTGTACTTTTAATAATGCATTTATTTTATTCTGGACCTGAACGAACTGGTTGCTTTTACATTTCTTTGTAGAATCTACAAACTCACTCAATGTCGCTCCAGCCCAGCTTGAATACCACCGGAAACGCAATATATATATAGAATGCGTGTATTGTAAATTTAATATAAAATACTGTAATAAAGATTTGTACTGTATTCATTTTATTTTCCTAAATTATTAAATGAAAGAAATATTATCAATACATACTGTTGAGCAATTTTATTTCCCTCCTCTCTCTATCGAAATCCGTTTACGTTTAAAAAAAAGAAAGGGACATGCGTTGTTTACCGCATGATACGATTATTTGACCTTTGACCTGGCACGACATAAAAACATCATGCGGCGGTAGGAAAAACCGATGATATGCTATTTTTAGGAATTAACTTAATAAATGTATTGCGCGTCAATATAATCATGGTAAACATGTGCATTGCTAGGATAGGTTATTTCTAAAATTAAGATTAATGTATGTTTTATTAGCCGACATGGTTTGTATGTTGTTTATAACACTTTATCATGCAACAGTTAACACATGTAATCTGTAATAAATGCATACATTTAGTTCATCAACATTTAACAGTGCATTTAATATTTCGACATTTTGAAATTATATAATGTTTATTAGCTTTATTGATCTATATAAAATGATTTATTATTAATTACGCACTCTTATTGTGAAATTATATGTTGATCTGATACTAGTAGTTTGGTTCATTCTCCTATTGTTTCACAATCTTAGTTTGTTGATCGGATACACCAAAATAAATACATCCACACGTAGACTTTATACTCTAAATTCAACAACAACTTAACCAGAAAATCAAAGTCTAAGTGATAAAATGACATCACTGGGATGATGCACTTGGATAATGTTAAAAGAATGCTACACTTCAATGTGTTGATCTCAATAATTTTAAAATAAGTGACTGACCTTGAAGGAAGACAGATCATGTGAAAAAAAAATCACTTAGATAACAAAAATTAAAAAAGAGAGTCCAACGATTTAACAAACAAAAAAACTCCCTGAAATGTTATAAAAGGGTGATTTTGAACGTTACTCGAGGCAACAAGGGAGAAATAAAGTGAAACGAGATTAATTCAGTCTTGGTGCCCTTACAATGGTTAACCCTAATCCCCCACCCCCCCCCCCCTAAAAAAAAATGAAAAAAAAAATTTAAAAAGCCCAAAAACAACTTTTCTGTGATAAATGAAAGAAAAAAAAGATTTTTTTTTTACTATACAGTAATACTTATACATTGTACTTATATTCGTGGTAAAAGTATATAGGGAAAAAAAATTATCATTTTTTTCTTTCATTTATCACAGAAAAAGTTGTTTTGGGGCTTTTAAATGTTTTTTGCTGTTTTTTTTTTTTGTTTTTTTTTGTGGGGGTGGGGGGGGGGTGAATCGGTAACCGTTGTATGGGCACCAAGACTGGACGAGCACCGTGGACAGTGTGAGACATAAAGATTTGTTTGTATCCTGTCATAAAATTAATGAGATAATATGAATATGAGGTACTTGTTGTTGGGCTACATTTTACCTGCCGTATGCTTCTGAACTACAAAGTATTATTTTTGTGTATGTTTGCTGTTGTTATTTATTTGTTGTTGTTGCTGTTTTTGTTTGGTTTTGTTGTTGTTTTTCTTTCTTTTTCTTTCTTTTTTTTTTTTTTTTGGGGGGGGTTATGAAATTATCATTTGTAAATATTCTCGCATGTGTCATGTAGGATAATAATCAATGTGCTCTCTTTTTGTAAAAAAAATGCAGATGTAAGTTATTATGGTTACATGTTAACCTACTATATGTATAGTCAGTGAATATGACTTGACCTAGATAATTTGCACAGGCTTGGTCATAAATATAATGCGAATTACGCTTTTTTTCCTCTTGACTTTTTTGGAGTGATGAATTTCTCGGTCCACTCCTTCTCCCAGATCTGCATCTTGTTCACATCCTCCGTCAAGGAAATGGGATCTTAGGGCAAATGCAGTTGACCTCAGTTTATCACTTGCGAAATGACTAAGTTGAGCTTTTGAGGCAGGAAACTGAAGAAACATATGTGCAAAGTTTGGTTGTTTGTATTTATCACTTTCGAGGGCGCTTGGGACAAACCAGAGCTAATTTATAGTAGGAAACATGTTGTGATCCGAGTAAGGCTAGAACCGCGAATGCTGGGATAAAATGCAGACTTCTGTAATATTTTAGCCTAGAATAATGCTTACGATGTAATGTTTAATAAGTAATATAATGCATTTCTCTTTAAGGGCGGTACTGTATCGTTTATTTTTTTTCTCAATGTGACATACCATGTCAAACCAACCAGACATGGGTAAAACAAACAGCATAAATTTACGAGTGATAAAATCATTATTACATAACCATAAATATTTTATTAGTTTCACGTATGTTTTGAAGGATGACTGTACTCATAATATCCAAGGATTTTTGAATTCGGAATGTTTACAAATGAGCCGCGTCACGACAAAACCAACGTAATGCGTTTGCGACCAGCATGGATCCAGACCAGCCTGCGCATCCGCGCAGTCTGATCAGGATCAATGCTGTTCGCTTACAAACCCTATTACAAGTAGAGAAACTGATAGCGAACAGCATGGATCCTGATCAGACTGCGCGGATGCGCAGGCTGGTCTGGATCCATGCTGGTCGCAAACGCATTATGTTGGTTTTGTCGTGACGCGGCTCAAATATTCTTATATAACGATACTTACATTATCCAGTGTTTTACATATGTTTAGTACAGGTTAGTCAGCATTCCCTGTAAACAGTACTGACCTATGGTTTCAGTTGTAGGAAGTTGTAGTCAGCTTCACCTAAGCTAAAATAAGAAAAGATACTAACCAATTGAAACAGTTCAGTAATAATAATAATGATAATAATAATAATAACAACAACTTTATTTTGAGAAGGTGACATATTAAGAGTACATAATAAACATAAACTTATTTCTAATATAGCCTTCTATACATATAAACAGAAAACAGAAATTAAAATAAACAGCAATATAATTACGACAAACACTCTTACAAAATACATAGCATCTTTGTGGATTATAAATAATACGTTATAGAAATTAGTATCTTAACATCGTATGCACATACAATCATCAATCAATGTTAACAAACAAACA
The DNA here is from genome assembly GCF_026571515.1 of Ruditapes philippinarum. Taxonomy (NCBI): domain Eukaryota; kingdom Metazoa; phylum Mollusca; class Bivalvia; order Venerida; family Veneridae; genus Ruditapes; species Ruditapes philippinarum. The sequence continues at coordinate 297,893 of NW_026866098.1, read as the reverse complement.
AAACGATATAGAGATCTATATAAAATTCTGTTAAAATCAGTTTAAAGTTTTTAGCGCTTTAAGCTGTATTTTTTTTATTAAATAAACCTTTAGTTTTCCCTTAAAAGATGACAATTTACTTTGTAGTTTTATTTCAGTTGGAAATGTACCGCTTTGTATGTAAATGTTTGTTTCAAATAATTTGTCCGTGGCCTGAAGTGAATAAGATCATTATTTTCTGAAGAGCGGAGATTATATCTATCATTATGAGAAAAAACTAGTAGTTTAGATATATATATTGGTGCTGGATTATGTTCACTTTTCCAATAAGGAAACCAGTAAGGCCATGTGGTAATTGCATCTGTTTAAAAAAGTAAGTTGATTTTGGGTTTTGAATGCACTTTTTGTTACATGTTGTTTCAGAATTACTCGAAGTGCCCTCTTTTATATGTTGTACATTTTTTCGGTATCTGATTTGCAGATTTGTCCTTATATAATATTGCAGTAGTCTATTGTTGACAAAATATATACATTATAGTATAACATTTTCATATCATCTGTCAAAAAATATGAAATTAGTTTTAAAAGTGCATTTTTGAATTGAGTTTATTCATAATATTATGAACTTCAGTATGCCATGTTAAAAATTATTATCAACACAAACCCCGAGAATAGTTTGACTTGTTACGGTTTCTAATATAGTGTCATTTATAGCAAGTTCGAGTTTTCTAGCCCGCTTAGTTTTGAATTTTGAACCTAATAGCATACACTTACTTTTTGCTGGGTGCAAAGACATATTTATCTTTTATACACCAATTGTTGACCAAGTTAAAACTTTTTTGGAGTTCTTTTTCAATAACGAGAATATCGGTATCGGATTTGTATGAAGTGGAGTCATCGGCGTACATGTCAATGTTAATAGAATTTGAAATTAATGTCATGTCATTATTATATATAAGAAATAGCAAGGGTCCTAGTATTGAGCCTTGTGGAACTCCAGATTTTCAAAGATCTATCATTAAAATGATAAAGTTTCAGTTTATGCAGTAATATTTCATGATCGACAAGATCGATTGGTTTTCGAAGATCAAGAAATACGGATCCTACGTATTTTCCACTGTCGACTTCTTTTAATCATGTATCAATTAGTAGTGTTAGAGAATTATGGCATGAATGATTCGGACGAAAACCTAATTGATTTTTATATTATATATTTGTTTTCTCGAAAAACGATTGCATTTGGTAAGCAATATGACGTTCAAATATTTTTTGAAATGGTAGGTAAAATGGAGATGGGTCTATAATTACCCGGATCTTGCTTATTTCCTTTTTTATAAACTGAAATATTGTAAGCATCTTTTAATTTATCGGGAAATATACCACTGTATATACTCTTATTTATTATAGATGTTATTGCAGGTGTTATGTAATCACCACAGTCATGTAAAATATTTGGGCTTATCCCATCTAACTCTGTGGATTTTTTAACGCTATTCTTGAGATGATATTTTTACTTCCAAAGGAGTGATAAAATCTATGTCAAATTTATGAACGACAACTTCTCATCTAGATATTGTAAATACAATAACATTTGTTTCTCGTCGTGGGTACTATACAAGTGTCTCATAACATAAATAAAAACAATTCCAGAAGCAAAATATTTTAATGATTAACTAAGCTTTAATGATAAAAATATGCCATTATCCTAACATTTAATTAAAAATATCTTTATTAGGTTCCATTTGTTTCGGGTACGAGATTTTTAGAACTGACGGACAGTCGTTCTTTGAAATGTGTTAAGTGGTGTATCTAATGGTTTACTTTTCCAGACAGTACTACTGCAGATGACATATATCTTGTAATTAATTTTAAAGTTATTGTACACATTAAATATAAAAGTAAATCTTGTCCGTTCGTTATTGTCTATTCTTTATATCTTACACTCAAAGTTATCAATAATCCTTCAGAAAAACACCGATGCTTATACATGTATATACATATTTTTTTTTCACCTATACATTATTAGCCGAATATAATTATGTAATATTTCAATTGAAATTCACAAGAATCATTTCTGCTTTCTGCTAACAAAATGATGGGTGGTCCACAAGAAGTGTGCATCTGATAGGCTTTCCACACGAAGTAAATATCTGATAGGCGGTCATCCAGAAGTCTGTTTCTGATATATCCTCAAACAGTATGTCTTCAAGAAATCTGTGTCTGATGGGCAGTCCCCCAAGAAGTATGTACATTGTATTATTTTAGAAATATATCATCCACATCAAATAGAGAGCAATATTTAAACTTTCAACAATTTTTTGGAAGAGGCTAAAATTTCAAGAGAGGCAAAAATCGTAAAATTACTACTTTGACATTAAACATATCTACACACTTTATTAACTAGTATTAAAGTTATGAACACTTTGTTTCACTTATACACTTGGAAATAAAACAGCAACAATGTAGCACCATGGTAACATGAAATATCTACTGGAGAGAGTTGACTGGTTTGGTAAGACTTTTATCTCCTACTGGAGAAAGTTGTCTGGTTTGGTAAGACTTTTATCTCCTACTGGAGAGAGTTGACTGGTTTGGTAAGACTTTTATCTCCTACTGGTGGAGAGAGTTGACTGGTTTGGTAAGACTTTTATCTCCTACTGGAGAGAGTTGACTGGTTTGGTAAGACTTTTATCTCCTGTTCTCCGACGTCTTTGTTCAACAATTTCTTTTGGAATAGTCTTCAGGTCACGCGCTAGGTGTAAAGCTGCACAAATATCAATGAAAAATTTTGTAAAATTCAAACGCCAGCCAAATTCTGATGTTGAGTAATCATGCGGGAAGGTATGGTGGTAGTTGTGGAAACCTTCGCCAGCGCTCACCAAAGCAACGAACGCATTTTCAGCTGGATTAATGCGGACATCGTACGGCCTCATTCCCCACATATGTGCCAGACTGTTCACGAGCCATGTGAAATTTAATGTGATTATATATCTTAATGTTGCACAAATAAAGTAAGCGTTGACAAGAGATTCGCCCCAACAATACGCCGGTACAATCGTCGGCATTAGAAAACACATCAATATCACAGATGGAAGATAAAACCTGAAAAACGAAAACAGAAATAATAACGGCCATTTAATATGACTAAAACTTAATATTCATTTATTCATGGAATGAACCTTCAGAATATAAACGACAATTATAAACACAAACCATCATATGGTTTTAGAATTCATACAACACATACATCAATGAAGTGTGAAACTTCCATTGGTATTGTACCAGGCATTGTTATATTAAAATCCCAACAGTGTTAAACAGTTTGCAGCTAATTTTATGATAATCTTTTTAATTTAAAATAAACCTCTTAAGCAAGAAGTATGTTGAAACACAAAAACACAATACATGTATTCCATTACTAAAATCCCTGTCACACTGGCCTGCGAATGTGAGCGACACACTTGCGAACGGCATTCGCGAGATAGTTTCAAAAAATGTTTCGAAAGCTCTTAATTTCGTCGCACGAGTCGCACGTCTTCGTTATCTTGTCGCTTAAATTTTCAACATGTTGAAAAAAAATCGTGCGACTTAATTTCTCTCAATGTATTCACAAAATCATCGCATATATCGCGAACCCATCACAAACCGTTCTCTTTGTGGTTTCTACGAATAAAACCGGCAGATAATATAAAGTTGAACACTTTAAGGCCCTAAAATCAAAGTGAAATAAAGACCTGTCCCATATCAACCAATTTCTTAAAATGTTTGACAAGCTAGATCCATTAATATAAATACTGTTTTTCTTTTCAACTCCATATGAGACATATTCTTTAGAATGTGGGAGGGACTTTGTCCCAAACTTACAAATACAGTCATTTGAGCCAACCTCAAGCACGTCCGAAAAATATGATCATTTTTTTTTGGCAGCAATGCATTTTTTTGCATCAAAATATTAAACGTCACAAAAAATCGACTTACGTATCATAATTGAATTCAAAATTAAAAGGATATCTATTGGCAGAGGACATTCATGGCGACTGGGTCTGTTCTCTTAGTGCCTGTAACGGCGGATACATACATACATACATACATACATACATACATACATACATACATACATACATACATACATACAAATATACATTCCTCAACTTTTCATAAAGTCTCGGGTTACTGTACGTTGAGGTGTTCATTTATCTACTACTTTTGGCCTTAAATTCATCTCTGTGGCTAATATTTTTAAATTTCACGGAGTTTAATAATCATCACTTTTCCAAGGGAATGACTGGTGACCGAGTTATGTACCCCGACAGCCACACACAGAAAAAACGGAGCCCGTCTCAGAGTATGCCGCACTCAGAAAACACTCCAGCATCGTAGTCAGCACCATATATGCCAGCATTAACCTATATAAACTTCGAGTCTACCAAGCCTCTTTGTAATCGTAGTAGACGCTGTTTGACCTCGACGGGGCTTGTATCCTTACATATTTGCAATCAATTTTGCCAAAGCAGTGATGAAAGTTCCATTGCTATGAGAAACACTGCGCCACCTACTTTACTTCCTTCTGTTTTTGGAAATTTAAATGTTCCTTATGATAGTGGTCGTATATGACCTGGCATAGCTCTGTGGACAGTTGAAGTTTGTTTCTCTCTTTTGATGTTTAGGGCCTAAATCTTCCACCATTATGCAGAATGATCAACTTTAACAAAGTTTATTAAAGTATTTTCATCACTTTCTCTATGGTGCTTAATTAACTTCTCTTACATCGAATACTTAGGTCCCATCGAAAGCCATTCTTTCATCCATACACTCTTCCATTTCTTGATCTTCTTTTTTCTTCGCTCTCCGGCTTTTGTCGAGGCTTCTTGAACCGCTGCAGCAGCAATGATACATCCTTCAGCAAGACATTGTCGTCTGCGACCAAATTAGGGTCCTCATCCAATGGTTGATCCATCTTAAATAATGTCTGACCACTGAAATTTGAGTTTGCTTTTATTTTTGTCTGACTTTTCTCATTTCTTTATTGCATTTCATAACTACTGTGCGATTTTCGCACAAAATTCGCGCGTATTTCACAAGTATACAGAAATTTTGCAATTATGCAAAATAGATGACAAAAATGTATCGTGCAATAGTCGTGCGATATTCTCGCGACATATTTGAGAACCATATGAGATATTTCGCAGGAAATATGTGCGACATTCGTGCATCAATCTTGCGACATACGCATTCATGTCGTTTATAGAAGGACGTGAAACCCCGATCGAGTTTTGTCGCTAAAATTCGCAAAATTTGCCTTAAATTTGTGTCTCAAACATCTCGCGAGGTGTCGCAGTTCAGTGTGACAGTGCCTTTAATGGAAAAGAAATCGGCCCCTTATACTGAATCATTGAGCTGGGAGAATAAGGCTATACCATACCTCCGTTGAAAACGAAGAACAGGATCTTTGAGGAGATCTGAGATGTCCAGAAGCTTGCCCTTTCTTTTAACATCCGGGTGTTTCCGTACTAATAACCACCCAACATGTGCAAAAAAGAACCCGCGCTTTGCATTATGGGGATCAGCATCTGTCTCGGAAAATTTATGATGAACTCTGTGATCACGTGCCCATTCGATGACGTCATTCTTTAATATGATAGCAGAAATTGCAATTCAAGGTAAAATATTTTGACGAATAATGAATGAATTAACGATAATAATGGCAGGCTGTCCAGCGTCCCTAAATTCCTAAAAAATCCTATTTTTGTTCAGGTTGGATAAAATTCCTAAAAAAATGAAAAATTCAAGTGGAATTCCTAAAAATGCCGTAATTTTTCTCTTAAATTCCTATTTTTGATCTTTTGTTATAAACATATCCCGAAACAATCATTTTTCAATCACAACCTTTATTCGAACACAGTCTGTGGCGCCGATTTCATGTCTGACTAAATTGCATAAAGTCACATGTTGTATTTTCTTCAACTCCTGCAGAAATGCCATACGTGCTTGATTAATTGTCAGATGTTATCAGAAAAACAATAAGAAACTGTTTGTTTTAAATGGATCAATGAAAATTGTCCGACTTTGACAATTTCAAAATAGTCACTTGTTTAAAATAGGGATAAAAAAAACCAAGCAAGTTAAATTTTTATTGGCTACAGAGTTTTACCATTTGCCTCAGTCTTATATGTATTTAAAACAACTATTTATATGATGTACCACTAAATATCCATCCGAATTTATGTAGGGGTCCTTATTAATAAAAGCTTAATTTGAAATCAAGATATTTCAAGTGATGACTGTAGAATAGATCTTTTGTAAGTAATACCAGCCGGCAGATCTAGACAAGTTTCAATGTTTGGTAATATTATAAAGTGGGTATGGTAAACTGGCTGTAATGATTGGATGATTTTACCACCCCAATTAGCATATTAAGAAACGACACCTTCAGCTGTCCTTTTTGTACATATGCTTTAACATTTAGTGTAATTTTTTTATAATCCGGAAAAAAACCATTGAATAGACTGACACTGTTGTGAAAATTTCTACAATTTTTAGAAGCCCTGATTTATCTTGGAACAGATTCTTCAGTGTGTTTACCCTGCTGTCTTGATTAGGTTAAACAATTCCTTGGAATGACCTGGGTGGGCCGTTTTTATTATTTTCTAAGACAAATTAAAACTTGTTGAAAATATACTAACCTTAAAATGAATAAATGTTGATAAATGCATTTATAGCTAAAATAGATTTAAAGCATAATTTCCCCTCCCATTTATTATCGGCTAATAACAGCTTAACTAATTGAATATTGGTTGTTCTGGGATTCATATAACTTTGAATATGTTTTCATGCTAGTTATGTTTTAATGTAGTTTTCCAGCTCTTCTTATTAAGAGAAAGCAGTTAAAGCAGTTGAACACTGAATCCATTTAATTCACTTGTAACTATGGAAACACTGATAGACACCTTTGCTATAACTTAACTAGAGCATTATAAATTTGTGAGTTACTTTTGTGTCAAATATGCAAAGTTGAGCCTATATCATGGTCTTCTGGGGCCATAATTTAGTTATAAAAAAAAACAAATTTTAGCCCTAAAATTTCTTGTACTTACCCTAAATTTCCTAATTTTAGCCCTAAAATTTCTTAAATATTGCCCTAAAATTTGCCCTAATTGTTTGTCAGAAGGTGCTGGACAGCCTGTAATGGTTTAAGAGGAATTGCTTTAGTTTGCCCGTGATTTGCTTTAAGAGCTTCCTGTTTTACTATGGTTTGCTTTAAGAGCTTCCTGTTTTACTATGGTTTGCTTTTCGAGAGCTTCCTGTTTTACTATGGTTTGCTTTAAGAGCTTCCTGTTTTACTATGGTTAAGATGTAAGATCTTGGTTCAATTAATTTGCTTTCCGACGTAATGCCTTTCCATTGATACATGTATTTTAACATACATGTAATAGATATATAAAGCCTTCATTAAGAAAGAGATTTTTCTTGTTTCTGTACTCGATGCATTAATTCAACTTGGCGATTAGAGCATTTGAATCAAAACAAGAGCCACCGCCGGGCGGGAGTAACTCTAAACCATTTTTACTTTTTCTAAAAGCAAATCAATAAACGGTTTAAACACATCTTTAAAAACAAAATTAAAGAAAAATTAATTTTTCCTTTTTAAATAGGTCTGTCTAGTTACATTTGTTCTTCGGTCCAAGTTTGAATAGTTTCCATAAAATTTGACAGAGTTCAGAAAATATAAGCAAAATTGAATTACCAGAGCTTAAGAGTCAATGTCATTTAAAGGTCAATGTCATTTGAAGGTCAATGTCATATTAAAATTATTCAGCATGTCCATTTGACCACAGTACAGAAATACCAAAATTATGACAATTTAACCAGATTCAATAATATGATCTTGACGGCCAAAGTTAACTTATAGAGCTCTAGGTCTAGATCAGTTCAACCTTTTAGAAGGTCTTTTCTAACAGGCTTTTTTGACAAAGTATAAAGATAATCCATTTATCAATTTCCAAGATTCATTCAGTTATAGCAAAAATCAGTGAAAATTCAATAATTTGACCTCTTAGGTCATAGTCATACATTAGTCGCGGTCCATTTAAGTTTTATACATATGAAAGCCCTGACCTAAAATATGTTGTGTCTAAATATGAAGTTAATCCATTTATAAATAACAAGGTTATAGTTACAGGTAAAACAAGATATTTTTATTTTTATTAATTTTACCTTGGCGGTCTTGGTTTTATCCAAGTTTAAATCAAATACGTACATAAATAACAAAATCATGAGAATTTAAAAAAATCCAAAATTTGACCTTTGGTGTCAATATCAAGGTCAAAGAAAGTTCTACCTTTTAGAGATATTGTCCAAAAGGTTGTTTTGCCCATATATGAAGATAATCCATTTATTAATTTTCAAGTTACAGTACATTATAACAAAAATCAGTAAACATTTAATAATTCCAAGGCCAAGATTATAAATGAGACAAGGTCAATTGAGTTTGATGTACAAGGCCAGTTACAGCAAAAAAGAGACGCGTTCAATAATTTGACCTTCAGGTGAAGGTATAGGTCTGCCTAATTAACTTGAAGGTTTGTCCTTTGGGATTATTGTGTTCAAGTTTGAAGATAATCCATGAAAAAGATAACAAAGTAATAGCCACTAAGAGAAAAAAATCAGCAAAATTTAGACATAAGACCTTGAAGGTCAATGTCATTTATGAACGAAGGTCAAGTTTAAATAGATCTACTAGACGTTCTTGTCCAAGATTTCTGTGGCCATGTATAAAGACAATACACCAACAACTTAAAAGGTTTTGATCAAGGTTAAAGTTTGCGTACGGCAACAGAAACGGCATCGGTAACGCTGCCATGGCTGTAACAATACCTCTATTTGCTTTTTCTTCGAAAACAAGTCTGGCTAAAAAACGTGGTAGTAATTAAAGATCATTAAATTTTGAGTGTGATACTCAGACCAAAATACCTATCTAAACAGCTATTATTATTCTAGATTGACAATGGGGCGGAAACGGACCTGCTACTACAACTAAAGACGGGTGCGTGACAAAGTGACATGAATAAAAACAAGAATACTTATAAAAAGACTGATAGACGAAAGAAAATCATTTCATAATTAAACATCAAACTATTTATACCTGAAAAGCCAGTGAGTTAAATATAGCAAGTAAAATCCTCATAGGCAGTTCCGCTTTATAAGACCTGTGAGCCCAGAGCCTGTGAGCACCAGCAGTTATACCGAGCCCTCCGCATAAATAAAGTATATAAGCTGAAAACAGAAAATAAATATATAAATACAACGTAGTTTCTAGGAAGGTGATTGCTCGCTATTCCCCAATCTGATTACAATAAGCTCCTATATAACGCCACACTAATTAATATATAAGATCAGAAGGCTATTTCCCCAAAGTCTCACGATGGTACGTAACAGACACCTCCCTTTCGTAAACATCTTTATTACCAAATTAATATTGTATGTGTCAACAAAGAGGAGGTTATAACTTGTGAGCGTATAGATTTCCCGTCTATAACATGTAACTGCAGATGAATTCCTTCAGAGATCCAAGTTGAGAGGAAACGCTGTGTACAAATCGATACATAAATTGTTATTTGCTAGAAAATCGGCAAAACTCCGATATATGATGTTTCTATACAAGACATGTTCTAGAGTATTCTCATAGCCGATACAAAACAAGTCATTAGATTATATTAATGCCAGGATCTTCATTTCTCCAAAAAGTTAAACGTATACCGAGACAACGGAGAAACCGATATTTCAGCATCATTGGGCCAGTGAACAAAACAACCTAGTTAGTGTTGAATTAGGACATTAATCTTTGTCACATGGGATTCAGATATTCTAAATCCAAAAATTTCTAGAAGATCCTAACAAGAATGCGTGCTCCATGTCCTGGGATAGTAACTTTTGGCGAAGGAGTTGATAACAAAATATGTTTTGAACAAACTGACTGTAATAATTGAGTACATCAAAATAACACAACTGTAAATAGTAAATAATCATATCGATCAGTTCTTTAAAGTCCAGTAACGTGTGCAAATGTTCTGTAGGCTTATTGTGAATGTACAGTTAAACGCAGCATTATTTGTTGAAGGTCACTACCGTTTAAAAAGTATTATATTTTCCGAACAGCCATATTTTAATTTCTGTAAATGATATTACATCATGCTACATAAAAATACTCACCCCAAACAAGTGTGGATATTTTGGCTTTTGGTATGAGATATACGCCGTATATTCCGGCCAGATGTAGTGACACCATTATTACTGCGTTCCGCCATACTATCTGAAAAGGCGGCCGTTTTGTTTCCGGTTCCCTTTCCTCAGAAATACTGTCAGGTGTCAAATCCAGTGTGTCTGTGGTGTCTACAGAAATTTTCAAAGGGGCATTTTCACTAGACGCTTGTTCTGACATTTCCTCTGGAAAAAAGAGACATTATTACATTTAATTAAAGTGGACAATTTTGTTAGTTTAACTTTGAACATAATGCACTGAATCTACTGAATGTATCTTTGCGCCGCTGCCGTCATATTTCGGTAATTCACGATGTTTTCCGCACAATGTTGTATATAAAGGCTGGTCAGAAAACTAGTACATATTGTACAAATGAAGCAAAACATCTACATCTTAGCATTTCTACAAATCAGTAAGACGCTGATGTCATATAAGTTAATTTTTCCTAAAATTTCAGTTTCCTTTAAAAGCCATAAAAGAAATAAAAAAAATCTTCTACGTATAGACAACGGTAATATTTTTTCAATACCATCGCGAGTATTTAATTTGACACTAACAGCCGATGTTACGAATATATGATTAAAACACAAAAGTATAATAAGCATAAACAAACTTTACTTCTGTTTTCCATCAATATTTCCAGTTTCCTCAGAATTTCGTTCATTTAAAGAGACAACATATTTTCTATAACCACCATATTGAATGCCGATTTCTCTCAGATAGTCTGGTATATCTCTATACACACGTGATCAGACGTAGTGCCTGGTGAGCGGAGATTTTCAGGAAAATGCAATCGATTTATATCTCTCAGTTAAAGCAACAGGAAGAAAAACGATTATATGTCTCGTCTCAACCTCCCAAATGGACTCGAAATACCATTCATATAATGTTTAAATCAGTTTACCAGACGACAGTTCCACAATATTTCATTGATGTTTCTCCGCAAATAACTTATTTTAATCAGAGAATGATTATGCCAACTTGAAGAGACTGTCGTTATTTATAGTGTGCTAAGCATCCGTCTAGAATGTCTTTGAAATCAAATCTAAGGTACCAAATAAGTGGCATTAACCTGGAAATGTCAACATTTTGGATGTTTTAATGATTCCCATCCTTCAGTGTAAACGTACCCGTTTTGGCACCGAGAGTTTTTTAATATTTTAATTTAAATTGTCAGTTTAAAGATCCTGTAACTCAATTTTTTTATGGTTTTATATCATAAATATGATGATAAAATAAAGATTTATCAATATTGAATCATTATTTGTAAATATATTACCGAATTTACATTTCATGTAATTAAAGGGAGGTAATTAGAAATTTATTTTCTATAAAGTCTAAGCCAAATGTTTCAAAAAGAAATGAATGCATATATTTTAATGATTACTTATAATGCGAATAAACATTTGCAGTACATATTTAACATATTCTTGGATGTTTGAAAATTGTTTTTGAAGAATAATTATGTACATATATAAAATTTCACTCAAGTGTTGTTACATCCTTAATTACAACATACAGGATCTTTAATTAAAAATAATGTGAACTACATTGGGACTGTATGATATTAAATGTATTTATGGAACTGTATTTATTCTGTGAACATCCAAACGTGTGTATAGAACAGTAGATCAATGGTTAGAGAATTAAGGAATTTCTGTTAAATGATACAGACCTAGTATATAAAACAAAGACTGCAGACCCTGTCTCTGCATCATGCAGTGCTATAGTTGTTAGTTATTATAGTGCCATTGTATTTTTTGAACATTTGTTTATAGAACAAAAGAACAATACGAGTCCGTTTTTCTTTTCTTTTGAAAATCTCTTATAATATCAGTATATTATTAAACTAGCAGTTTGATATGCAATACCATCATTAATTACAAGATAACAGAAAGCTTCACACTAGGCTATACCCGGACGGACTGTTTTTGGTTATTCAAATAACTTCATGATATATAACAATAATAACATTTTTGGGATTCAACACAGAACCGGTCAGTTACGTAATTGTGGTAGAGAAAAGTTCGAAGTCTTCTCAATGATATTTCAAATATATCAAACGTAATCTCTGAGAGATAAAGGTTTATTGACAGTCAATTAACATAATTATTTAAGCCGTGTCACGACAAAACCAACATAGTGCGTTTGCTTACAAACTCTATAACAAGTACAGAAACTGATAGCGAACAGCATGGATCCATGCTGGTCGCAAACGCACTATGTTGGTTTTGTCATGAAGCGGCTCATTTATTTTAAACTGCTGACTGGAGTTTGTTGTACTTCTACATCATTTCTCATAAACCGGCTCGTTCAAACAGTCTGCAATTTTCATATTATGTTGTATTTACTGATCCAAGGGATCATATGCTTGAGTAAGTTCATTTTTCAACACTAGAAAATGATTAACATAAAGAGAAAATAATAGAGATAGTTATTGAAAATGATTTTATTATTTCAGTTTTTAACTGAAATTGGTATATAAATGCATGCATAGGATTGACTAAGCCACTACAACAATATGTAAATTTATCTTAAACAAATTATTTCTTTCAAACAACATATATACAATTTTCAATGCTAGATAACAAAATAAAATTGTACAAAAGTAGGAACTAACTAGAGGATGCTTTTGTAAAAAAGCGCATGTCTCCCCCACTGCTGAGAATAACTGTGAATGGAAACAGGAATGGAAATGGAGATAAAAGAACAGAGTATATAAAACCAGACAACTGATATATCACTGATATATCAATAATAGTTAAATGTCCTCACTGATAAAAACTCTAGTTATCATCCGGAAATGAGAAAATGACCAATGGTCACTGTGACCTTAACCTTTGACCTACTGACCCCATAAACAAGAGGGATCATCTGCTCAATAAGACCAATCATCCTATGAAGTTTGAGGGTTGTAGGTCTAAAGGAACTCTAGTTATCATCCGGAAAGGAGAAATTAACCAACGGTCGCTGTGACCTTGACCTTTGACCTACTGACCATTAAAAACAATAGGGATCATTTGATTAATAAGACCAATCATCCTATGAAGTTTGAGGGTTGTAGGTCAAAAGGAACTCTAGTTATCATCCGGAAATGAGAAATTGACCAACGGTCACTGTGACCTTGACCTTTGACCTACTGACCCCAAAAACAATAGGGATCATCTGCTCTATAAAGACCAATCATCCTATGAAGTTTGAGGGCTGTAGGTCAAAAGGAACTCTAGTTATCATCCGGAAACGAGAAATTGACCAACGGTCACTGTGACCTTGACCTTTGAACTACTGACCCCGCAAAAACAATAGGGATCATCTGCTCAATAAGACCAATCATCCTATGAAGTTTGAGGTCTGTAGGTCTAAAGGAACTCTAGTTATCATCCGGAAACGAGAAATTGACCAACGGTCAGTGTGACCTTGACCTTTGACCTACTGACCCCAAAAACAATAGGGATCATCAGCTCTATAAGACCAATCATCCTATGAAGTTTGAGGGCTGTAGGTCAAAAGGAACTCTAGTTATCATCCGGAAACGAGAAATTGACCAACGGTCACTGTGACCTTGACCTTTGAACTACTGACCCCAAAAACAATAGGGATCATCTGCTCAATAAGACCATTCATCCCATGAAGTTTGAGAGCTGTAGGTCAAAAGGAAACGAAGAATGGACGGACGGCGACCAACGGTCACTGTGACCTTGACCTTTGAACTACTGACCCCAAAAACAATAGGGATCATCTGCTCAAAAGGAACTCTAGTTATCGTCCGGAAACGAAGAATGGACGGACGGACTGACGGACGGACTGACGGACGGACAGGGCAAAAACAATATGTCTCCCCCCGAGGTGGGGGAGACATAATAAGATACCCTCTTTGAGCTTTGTCAATATGGTATAATTGATACATCATATTTTCTAAACTTTATAGCTTAAGCTATTTTCTAAAAACTACACATACAAAGGTTAGTAACTGTAAAATTATACAAGATTCTTGGTTCTTGGAAAACTACATTTACTACAATGAGATCTACTCATCTAATGTCTGAAGTTTATATTGCCAACACTTTTTCAGTTACACTCAAGATATTTCGGAAGGAAAACTTCAAAGGGCTATAACTCCAAAATTATGCACAGGATAGTTAATGCTTATAGACCTCAATGGGATCTATCCATTTATGATGTATGTTGATACCTAGTTGTGTACCTGACAAACATTAATTAAAGACAGGCAGACAGACAGACGAGCTGATTCCAGTATACACCCCTTAAACTTTGTTGTGTAGGTCAGGGGTATATTGATCAATATTTAATAATAGTACAGTGTAACTTCCGAAAACCGAACACCCATGGGACTTGTCAAAAAGTTCGGATTTCAGAGGTTTCCGGAATTCAGAGGTTTATGATAATGTGGACAAGACTAAGCCACTTTTTTAATATCACTAAATATCAAGGAAGATGTGGCCATAACTGTAATATCATATATAATAGTCTTTTAATCAAGATAAAGATGTGAATGAAAAGAATACATTTTTATCTAAAGTACCTGCAAATGTTTTTGAATTTCTATCAGTTTGTATAAATGTTGTTAATTGCATAAACTTACAAGTTACATATCGTCCGATGCTAGTTAATTAATAATTACATCAAATGCAATAAAATCCCTACAGACGTTTGATGCATACATTGTCCAAATAATTGTCATTTAAACCGTAATAAACACTTCAAATTAACTGACCGCCGTAAATTACTTTGATTAACCGCATCACTTCAAACATACCATTTCATAGTTTGTGATTTTAACGCGTGTCAAATTACACGATCACCGCTAATTAGTAAACAATCGATAGGGAGATTAAATCTTCCTGCAGGGTAAACATTCTCGAATTACAATGTATTTCACACCTTTGAATATTTCCGGTTTTTGGAGGTAAAATTGCATTGATTTGACTCTAATTTTACAAAAATATCATCCGGAATTCAGAATTTAGAAGTTCCGGAATTCAGAAGTATTATATTAATAGAAAATAGAAGGGGAAAAATCGGGACCGAAAAAATTGTTCGGTTTTTAGAAGTTTCCGGATTTCAGAAGTTCCGGAATTCGGAAGTTACACTGTACAATTATTTAGGTGTATAAATGAGTTATTTGCAATTCATTACCATTTAGATTAAGGTGTATAAATATGTTATTTACAATTCAGTACATGTCATGTTGAGTAAAAATATAACAAATATCAAAACACCACAATTTCCTTTCTATATCAAAACAAAATAACTCTTTCTTAAACTTTAACTTAATTTCTTAACAATATAAAATCTCAACCACTGAACAAATGTCTTTAAATATAGAAAAAAGGTCCTTTTAAGTGACATTATGACAATCTGGGGATATATAGTTAGTGAACAGGTGAAAATCAAAATAAGTTTAAGCTGATCTATGTTTGAAAGTAAAATTTCACGTTTTTAGACCTTTTTGTTTTTGAACCTTAGTGAAGTTCCTTTAATAAGTTACCTGTCAAAAACTTACTAAAAAATAAAATCTTACTGTACATCATTAACAAAACAATGTGAAATATGTTCATGTTTTCTTTGAAATATCAAGATAATGACATTAAAATAGAGCTAAACAAAACAAAGGCCATATCATTTTTCATTTTACCAGCTACTGGAAAGTCTATTGAAATAATTATAATTACTTATCTGTAGAAGAGATTCATTTTTCACAAAATAATATCATGACATAATATTGAAATCAGATCTTTCTTTTTTGCTCAGTTTAGTAAATGGTCTACAGGTTGAATTAAATGAAATATTCATGCATTAACAAAAATTATAAAAACACTTTAAACTACTACATACATTAAATAAATGGTATTATAAATGGTGTTAAAAATTAGCTTTATTAAATTTTCTTCATACAAAAACTACTGCAATATTCTTCATTTAATAACAATAAATAAAGGATATTCAAGTTCTTTCTATAAATACAGGATTTATTTTCATCGTGTGGTATGAAAATAAATCCTGTACAAAAATGTTTTTATAGAAAAAAAAACTTGAATTTTCTGATCACTATATACATTTTTCTTTTAGATATTACAATTTGAAAAATTTCCCCTTAAATTTTGTGTATTGGCTGAATTTAAAGGAAAGTAGTCTGACAAGACACCAGTGAAAATACAAAAAAATATGTTTCACTGCAGTGAAAAATTAATGTTTTACAGTGAAACTAAGTAAAATGCAAATACGCAGTTTATTTCATCAATATTTCATTCATAAGTCTATAATAAATGATAATGTTTTTAACATCTTGTTGATAATAATAACTCATTCGTCAAAGAAGACTACACTACATCTAAGCTAAATACCGGTAAAAACAAAACTTTTAAACTCTTTATTCTGATTTAGAAAATAAAGGCCACCTTATAATGACCAGTCCCTTTTAAAAAGTGTTTCAATAACAAATTTTAAAATGTATTTTCAACTCAAGCTACAATTTTTATGTGTAAATATCATTGTTCCGCCACAGGAGCATTAAATACTGAGCATGTAAAATCCTTTAATAAATATTACAATAAATTTGCCATGTAAACAACAGTATAGCAATTACAGGCAAAACATTTAAGGCAATCTTAAAACTTAGCAACACATCAATTTCACAATTGTTACATAAAAATTCTATCTATCTGAACAGCTTTTTCAATTTATTGACATTAAAACTCATCCAAAGATACAGGTCAATGAAAGGTATAATTTATTATATAAAATATCATCAATGAAAGGCATAATATATTATATTATACCTCATTTGCATATGCACAAACAGACGATAACTGCCAAAATGGCCAGGCGACTCACCTTTTTATCAGAGACATAAATTCATTACATGTTGATCAAAAGTCATGATTTGTCTTTAATTTAATTATAAATTTTATTTATACAGTTTGTGAAATTCTTAAAGTCCGGGTTTTTTGCCTGGTAAAATTAAATATTTAATTTGATTTTTAAAAATGGAATATTAAAAGAAGAGCATGATTATTTGCTGCATCGCTTGAAAATAATAAAACAAAATCCGACTAGGGTTTGAGATATTTCACACACTGAACAAGTAAAATTATTATTTCAAGCAAATAATAGTAAAATGACAGCAAAAAAAACAAATGGATGAAAGGATTTAGATTCGGTATAATATAACAAATAAAACATGGCCTTTCGGGCAAAATGCAAGTTTACGGACTGGTTGGTCAGACCTCAGAAGGAATATACCTTCCTCAGTCTGACCAACCAGTCCGTAAACTTGCATATTGCCCTCAAGCCCATGTATTATTTGTTAAATATAAAATATCATGAGTTGATACATGTAAATTCTATGACTATGTTTGTCATGTGGATGTGGTTGTAAGACCATAGGAAAGACAAAGTGGCAACTGCTTTCCCCTGTAAACAGTTTAAGGGAGCAAAAACATTACAATAAATACACATAAATAATAAATAAACAACTTGACTTAGAGCCAGTTGTTGATTCAAAAATACAACAAAATGATATGCTAACATTTATAATTATAAAATATTATTAAAATTTCACAAACTTTAACTTTGAAACACTAGCAACCCACAGCTTTAAAATTTGTATCATCCTTTAAAATAAATCAAATTGTATAAAATAGGCCCAGTACTGCGAATCTAAGCACTATAATCAAATACTAGTATATTGCCTTCTAATTTTGTACTTACTTTGCTAATAACATGAATTACAAGACAAGGATGCTTGCATTAAAATTCTTAGGGTTATATCATAATAGGGTAACTGTTTATACTAACAAGTTAAAACTGTCACTTTTAACTGAAGTTTTAAAAAGAAACACCTCAAAATAATTTATTTCTAATGCTTATTTATTTTCAAATTTTAAACCAGTCTTGCATATAACAGCAATAACAAAGTTCAAGAGTCTGGATGAATCAAGATTTAAGGGTAAAGACAGTCAAATTGTCTTTCTGTGAAAAAATTCATAAAATCAACCATTTAAAAAGAAGCCAGTACAGCAAAAGATACTGTGTGCATTAAAACAGAAATTTTACATGCTGCTTTATATATGGCAACATACATTATAAATTATAAATCCTATTATCAATATATTTCATTCTGAAATGGTTCATGTATATTCAATTGATTACACAATATCTATCAAAGATACATTAAACAAGTATGTTATCAAAACAGATGAGGTGTTAACATTGATTATATTGGCACACTAGCGGTTGTGGCAGTGTATACTGTAACAAGCTGAGGTCAGAGTGCAGGTGGTATAGTGGCTTGCAAGTCATGTGTGTGAGGTGAGATGTTCGACTCCTGTCATGATTTTGTTCTTTTATCAATCTCAGCTTGTAATCTTTGTTCTAGAGCTTTAACCATTCCTTTACTCAACTTTCTATCATATCCCATTCTCATTGCTAACACTTCTGCCTGTACTCCCTGAAAATAATAAAATGATATTTCCAATATCAGCATTTCTGAAATATAAGCTACCATACAATAAATATTTCCACAGTTTTGTTAAATTTGTTCAAAATTAGAAATTAGGTAATTTAATCTTTCACAAAAATTTCTGACTTTACAATATTATTTAACAGATTCAAAACATCCTAACATGTTTCAAACTGTGTGTGGGCCTGTGAATTAAGCGACCCAGGTTTGATTTCTGAATGTTGCAGGTCACTTATGTTGTAATTGATCATGAAATTCTTGCTATGGTCATTCACACTGTATCTCTGTTTTGGCATAGACAAAAGTTATCAAATCTTTGCAAAAGTGAATGCAACTCAAGTACTGGTTAACTGCTTGACAGGCTGCCCAGGAACAATGCGCTGGCTGAACTGTGCTCTGTTGAATTTGAAGTAGCTTACCATCATGATAGAGAGAGTAAACTACCACCACCATTACATGTATGAATTGTCAATAGACTACATAATAGTATTTTACATCAAATTGATAAAGCATTCTTACTGCATGTGAAAATGTTGTTAATTGTATGTTGCTGTGAATATGTTCACTTTTTAATCATATTATTATGATATATTCTGAACTAGAGAGATGACCAGTAGATTGTGTTACCAAATGTGTTAGAGAAATCTGATTCCTCTAAACAGTCAAAACATACCTCTTTCACATACTGTTTATAAACTTTACCATCTTTGTCTTCAAACTCAAACCTGAATAAGGTTTTAGGCATATCATCCTCTGAAATAAAATCAATATTTGCTCATTCACTGTAGAATAACTGTACAAAAGACAAATGTACAAAATCCAGTCTCTATCCGTAGAAGTGTCATAAAATACCTTGAAAATGATTAACTTTAGTAAAGAAAAGAAGAGTTGGTAAGTCAAAATACTATATTAGGTACTTGATAATGAAATAAGAACTGGACGTTAACAAGAGCTGTCTGTAGGAAAGTGCGCCTGACAATTCTTAGTGCCTAATAGTAATACAAGACCCTGGATAATGTAGAATTTTGTAACTTCAGAAAGGGCATAATTCTGTCAAATCTACACAATATCTTCTTATTGTGCTCTCAAATAAGTGTTTTAAATTTAAAATCATTCCCTTCTGTAGTTTTGGAGACCTCAACTTGCATGCACATACTTAACCAAAGTGTGATGGCATCACCTAAGTGAGTAAAATAGTTCTTCTTATTCTCTGAATAGTCAGGCTCAAACTGTACTTGATACTAATTTAGCGAAAAAAGTATTGAATAAGTCAGGTGAAGACAAATATTAATTATGTGTGGCACAATATAGCAAAACATAACAAAATATTCTTAACTGCAAAAGAGCAAAAAGGAATAACTTGAAACAAATTATGAATCGAAAAAGGGGTACAATTTTATAAGAAATTCATGACAGAGCTATGTTCTCCTTCTTTGCATTGAGTAAGATTTTCATAAAGTATTCCAAGTTTCAAACAATATCTAAAAGGAAAAAGGTGGGCTTGTACTGGAAAAAGGTGGGGTTGTACTAAAAACTTTAACCAAAAGTGTGATGTGAACATCAAAGTGAAAAGAATAGCTCTTGCTTTAATAAATATAAGAATCATCTAAAAAAAGCATTTTATGAATTGTTTTTTCATTCCAAAGGTAACAAAAATAAATCTTCAGTAATTCATCTAGAGTAATTTATAAATGAAAAAAAAATTTAGATTGTGAAGTATTTAAGAGTTTCTAGTAATCTTGTAAAATTCTTTTTTACCTTCAGATGATTCTTGTTCAGGCTGGTCCCAGTTTTCTCTCTTTGGAGGGATATACCTTGGTGCTTCTGGTCGTCTTGGTCGATTATTGAAAGAAAACTGGTGTCTCTTGTCTTGTTTGTGGGCTTTCACTTCTTTGTCATAATTATCCCTGAAATATTTGATTATATCATAAATATCTATATAAATAGAACTATTTAAAGATGTTTTAAGATAAATATTTCAGGACATAGATACATGGACAGAGCAAAAAGAACTTTAGAACTGTATAAATTGACATAAACTCAAAGACTGTATCATACATAATTCATGATAGAAAACATACCTGCTGCGCCACAAAAAAGGTCTAATTGGCCTGTTCATTATTCCTCAAGTACCTATACAGAATTAATATATACTTGCTTCTTATACTTTTTTTTCCTTAATCAAACTTGAAGAAACCTGTTTTTAAAAAACATAAAGTGAAGTTTCTGAAATGATTTTTTATAAAAATGTTAGCTCTGACAGAACCACTCAAACTCAAAGCTTGATCTAAACTTTTAATAAATCAAATTTGAAGAATTTTTGTTTTTATGGTATGTAAAGAGAACTTTCAAGATTCAATCAAATCTGGATGTCAGTTTAAAAGTACTACTCAAAGCTAACTTGAGCAAATAATTTGGGATAATCTCTTCCAAAAAGCCATCACCTTCAAAAAGGTGTGAAAGTTGGGTAAACTGTAACATATAATTATCATAATTTCAAAAGATAAATGGAGACAACTCAACTCAAACTTTAAAATGACTGACTTTGAGTAGTTGTTTCAAAAATAGAGTTTCAAAGGACTGTCTGTCCTAGTGATGAAGTAATGAAGTTATTTAATGAAATTAAAAGCATCATTGCGTGTTTTATCATTTTTCAATCATGATGAATATCGCTGGTAAAGTTTTAAATGTTAATTCTTACTTTGTTGTTCAGTGAGATATTTTACAAAAGATCTGTAATCTGTTGTTCATCAGATGCTTTTTTAGAATTAAATATATCCTTTTTAAAACTTTATACTTGATTTTATTATTCTTAAATAAAATATATTGAATTCCAATATCAATACTTTTAATATACATGTATCTATGTCATGAAATATTTATCTTTTAATATCTTTTAATAATTCTCTCTATATGATCAAAATATTAATATATATTCATGTATTTCAACTTTCCAAGTCTAGTAAAATATGTAAAAACTATAATAAATTGCCACAGGATGTAACGATTGTTGTTTAATCTAAAAAGATGAAACTGATTTGAGTTTTTTTTCTTTTAATCTTATCAATGCAGTTGTTAATGATGCTAGTCCCAAATAATTTTCTTTTAAGTAGTCACACAGTAATCTTTTTAAACAAGAGTGCCATGATGGCCCTTATATCGATTACCTGATTAGGCTCTTAATCAATATTGCTAGCAATAGATGAAAACGATTAAAATGTCAGTATCTTAAATTAATAACATTATGTTCCTATCTGCAACTAAAACAGTGCAAAACAAGGTTTCTCCCAGAAAAAAATATGAAAAAAACCTCAAATGTTTCAAGGACATTTGGACGGAAAATATAGCCGCCCCAGTGTTTACTAGGTTTTTCCATATCAAACTTGAGATAGAAATCATCTAAACAACCTACAGGTCATTTGGACCAAAAAAGAGGCCCGTAGAGTGTTAACACGGTTTTTCCATATTTGGGCTGTGACCTAATATTGGACTGCAGATGACCCATATTTGAATTTGAGCTAGACTCTTCTTACCAGTAGAATTGCGAGTAAAGATAACCGGATGCGTATTTCACTGTATAAAATGTATGTAAAATGGTCTGACTACTGTAAATTTAAATGCCTTAGGCTTTAGAGTCAAACAATGTGTTGAAATATATACTGTGACGAAGCTAAGATCACCAGCTTTTCATTGGTGTAATAAATTTTAAAACCTGACATTAGATCCAAAACTAGCGGTTTAAAACAGCTAAATTTGCATTGTTTTCGCATAGAGATACTGATTTTACTCGAAGATAAGGGAAACAACTTGTCTTATTCACTTGATATACCGCGGTTATTTACATACTTCATAAAGAGACAGTCAATGGGTGTATTTTTAAAATAATATAAATTCAATTGGTGGTAATCAGTTCATATCAAGAGAAATCTGACTCATGGACAGGACAATTTTCTTTTAACCCATTACTTCATGAGCATTTTGTGAAAAATGGCTGTTTTCATTGAAAAGTCTCCCGTTACAAGTTCAAATTGCTATAAAACTATAAAAACTGCTTCAATACTAATCAAACTTGGCACAAATGTTGACTGGACCTTTGCCTTTGTAACAACATGTTCAGGCTTAAATTTCCTGTTACCATGGCAACGAGGGGACATCACAAAATTGCCAAAAATCACTATTTTGCGTTGATTTTTTACATCAAAATTAATTTCAAAGTGCTGCAACTTCTCAATGGATAAAGATAGACTCAAATGCTTTTCAGCGTTGGTTACACTTTACCTTATAATCGACCTGGGGTCATTTTTAGCCTCTCACAAGTCCAAAATTTTCTTGGCACATCCCCCTTCTGGCAACCCCCTGATGTATCTTTTGGTACGGGGGCCGTGCCGAAAAAGTAGTCAATTTTTTTTATTAACATTTCTCAAACGAAAACATGTGTTTGGGGCCCAAAAAGGACATTTTTTCACTATTTTGAGGCCTAAAAGAGGGGGTGGGGGTTGAAAGTGCGTTGTTTCGCGTATATATGAGGTAAAGGGTTAAATTAATTTATTATAAATGTCTCCACTACTTTTATCTATCACTGAAGAAAAAAACAGAACAGAATGGAATAGAATATTTTATGGTATACAGTGTGTGTATAGACTCATATAGCTAGAACTTTTACAGGCTGGTGAAAATGCCCGATCGGGCTTATGACATTAAAAATCAATTTTCTATAAAAATATTAAAGATATTTTTTTTAACTTTGTTTATTAAGCATAAAATATAATATAAACAGAAAGAAAAATATTTGGTTACTGTCACTTTTGTTAGAATTGAATGTCAGACATAATCCCCTTCGGACAAAATCCCCTTCACCTACCCGGACAAAATCCCCTTCATGGGTGGACATAATCCCCTTCATTTTTATGCAAAGCTGGACAAAATCCCCTTCACTACCCGGACAAAATCCCCTCGTTTCATATGTATTATGCTCCATAAAATTTGATGAATAATGTATTATTATACCCCCTAAAAATTGATGAATAATGATTTTTTCTTTTTTTAATTTATAATTATGTATCAGTTGTTAACCTTTATTTAGTTTAGAAGTTTTCATTAAAATTATGGTAAATTATCAACTGCATAACACATATTTGATAAGACAATTTCTTTAATTGTTTTAAATTGATTAGTATGAAACATTTTTATTAGCCAATAATTGTTTCATTGATTGTATAAGTTGATAATTCTAATTGATGTATACTATCCATTGTTACAATTTCTATTGATGAAAGAGTGATAATTTAATCAAACCAAGATCGCTGCACTACTTGATTGATTGTTATGAATGCTTTAACAAAGCAATTTTAATGTGATTTAAATGTTGCTAATTGAATGTGCTTTTTTATTTATACATTAAGATATTTACTACACAGCATAATGCAGTATGTCGCTCGCATACCCACTTTAAAAACCGAAAATTCCTCTGAGGGGGATTTTGTCCTAGGTAACAATTTTATGAAGGGGATTTTGTCCACTTCAAAATTTCACACATGAAGGCGATTATGTCCACCCATGAAGGGGATTATGTCCCGATATACAAAAATACATGAAGGGGATTTTGTCCGAAGGGGATTATGTCCGTACACCGTGAGAATTATTTCCCTTTTTTCATGTTTATATAACACATAGTTTTTGAAGTCCTTAAATATTATGTTCTAATGTATAATGCCTAACAGAAATGTGTCCAACAACTTCATTTTGCTCAAGATTATTGCGCCAGTACCTTTCTTCTATATATTTGGATTTAATATTCTGTTTGTGACATAAATACTTTTGACAATTCTTTGACACTGAACATTATATTTTGAAGTTTTCTTTGAAAACTGAACGAAATGTATGCTGACAGGTGTTGGCGCAATGAATTGGAGCATAAAGAAGTTAATGAAATTGTTGATGAAATCTTTTTCTCCATTTTATGTTTCCTTCGTTAATTATAGAAATAATTTTTAAAAATTATACTAAAAACAGCTTTTATTGAATAAAATCACATGAAAACAAACATATTTTATTACCAAAATTGCATAACACATTGTACATTTGAGTTACATATATGTAGTTATCATTCATTAATTATATATATACTGGGTTAGATCCAGATATAAATAAACTGGAAAACTATACTGAAAACAGCTTTTATTGAATAAAATCACATGAAAACAAACTTATTTGATTACCAAAATTACATAATACATTGTACAATTAAGTCACATATGTAGTTAACATTCGTTAGTTATATATATAAATAAATTGGAAAATTATACATAAATATCTTTTATTGAATTGAAAGTTATTCATGATCAAATACACGTTAAACTAGCCTAGTTATGCTATAAACTTCTTTCTTTTTCCTTTGTTATAACAGCTTTTGATTTTGATGTAGAAAATTGATAAGTATTAAAATCTGAGTGTATAAATGGATATATTGATGATTTAATTGTTTTGAAATCTAATCACATTCTCAGAGAACAGACTTCCCGAAAGTTGAAAAAAACTGTCAGACATTCGGTCTGACAAACCATGAAAATCTGTCGGACCGAAACGAAATCTGTCGGACCAAATAAAATTGATCAAAATCAAAGAATGACTTGTGTTTGTAATTCTAAGACACTTTTTGTTTTTATTTTTTTCGCCGTAAAAATCGGCACATTCCTTACAGCGCATTTTCATCTCCTCCCTATCATACACAAACGATTCACTATCTTGCTTCTATTATTCATTAAATTTTGTCTCAGGTCTATTCTTTTTATCCTTTTACTGCTGTTTTGCCTGTTCCTCTGACGTAGATTTTTTATTTTTCCGATGTTTGGCACCTTTAGCGACGCCATTTTGTATACATGCGGCTTGGATAAAAGCCGGACAGTCGGACCGATCCGGAATAAAAACTCGTCGGACCTGATCAAAATTTATCGGTATTTATTTCGGGAAGTCTGAGAGAATAAAAGGAATATTTCGGAGTAAATTAAATATTTCTACAACAATCCTAAGATGATTGGTTTGTTTAGATAAAAGCCAAAAGGTGTAACAAATATTTTAGATATGCGACATGCGTTCTTTGACATATATGTTTGTGTTTAATTTAATATTTATTTCAACATATACTTACTGAAATTCTTGCAAATGTACACCAGTAATAATGTTATTCAGATGAATTGAAAATCTGAGCTGGGGGCCTTAACTTCATATTATGAATATAAAGAAACATAATTATTGTCATTGTCAAATTATTTTTAAAAAGTTTGTTGATTTAATTGAACTAGGGCCATTCAAACTCAGAAAATTATTATTGTAATCATACTGTGGCGAATCGTTATTTGATTGTCGCGCATCGTTATTTGACTGTGGCGAATCGTTATGTGGCGAATCGTTACTAATTCATATAAACATGAAAAAGGGGAAATAATTCTCCGACACAAAGGGGACAGTATACTAACCAAATATTTTTCTTTCTGTTTTTTTATATATTATGCTCAATAAACACAGATTAAAAAAATCTCTTTATCATTTTTCTAGAGTTATGATTTTTCATGTCATAAGCCCGATAAGGCATTTTCACCAGCCTGTTTTAAACAAAAATAAATATTTTTAACTTCAAATTTTCAAAAAGTTGTTTTAGTTTTATTAATTTACCTTTCTACTTGATTTCTGATAATACTTTTCATGAAGCCATGCTTCAAATCAAGCTTATTACACGCCATTGTTGATAATACATGAATGGCTTTAATATATATATCAATCGTTAAACAAAAACAACAATAAAATCAACAAAGAAAAATGAGAACATTCTCTCGGTTTCATAAAAATACATTTCCTTCTAAAAACGTCATCATAAATTGTGCTATTATTAATCTCAATCACTCAAACGCATTGTTTGTAAACCAAAAATGGGGGTGTTCAGCCTAATTTCCCCTATTTTAATGACGTTTTACACATCAGCAATATAAACATGGCGGAAAACGTAACGTTTTCGCGTGATAATAATGATTCTATCAAAGAAGTCAGTCCCCTTAAGCGTAAAGTAAATGAAACGGAGACAGAGAGCAACTCAAAGTCTTCTTCTAAACGATCAAAAAATGATGACGATGACACTAGAAAAGAGAGAAAGAAGGAGAAAAAATCCAAAAGAAGTAGAGAAGAAAGGAAAAAAATGAAAGAAGTTAAGAAAGAAAAAATAGATGAAAAGTTCTATGAAGAAGAAATTGGTAACATATGTAGATTGACATTTCACTATATACTTTTTACATCTTTAGTGGAACATGGAATAAATACAATAAATTTACATGTACATGCTTGCAGGTATTCCCCCCCCCCCCGCACCGGTAACAAGACAACTCACCTTCCAGACAATTCACCCCCCAAAAAAGCAAGACAACTCACCCCTCAAGACAGTTCACCCCCCAAAAGTAGATAAGACAATTCACCCCTCATAAATGATAATCATGTTTATGGTTAAAAAAGAATAAGAAAGTCGAGATATTTATTTATTTATTTTTATTTATCTATTATGTCATATTTACAAAATATAACTGTATAAAAAGCACATACAGTATACCATGATGTATACAACAAAAAATATAATTTTATTCAATCAAATCAAGTTTATATTGAGGGAAATGCCCATAATGTATGCATTTTTCATAGACATATTTATCTATCATTTTTTAAAGAGTCTTGATATTTTTATTGTATATGATGCAAACATGTACAACTGTTTAATTATCCATTATCTTAAAGTGTTGAAAAACATATTGTCTATTCTACATGCACTTTTTTATCAGAAGCACTTAACACCTTATCATTGCTTGATTGTCACTTCAACAAAATATCATGAAGAAGAAGCACATTGTATCATTTCTTTTTGGGAATATTTTAAGATTTCAAAATGTCATTTTATGTCATTTAAGTATAAACTCAGGGCTGAAAATTAGCGGTCGCCCAGTCGCCCACGGCGACTTAATTTGTTATTGGGCCACCAAAAATTTCAAAATAGTCGTCCAGCCGGCGACCAAAAAAATCGGCCGTAGATTAAATTAATATCCGCCATTAAATCAACTCATGTGAAAATTCAAAGGAGCAAATTGGCTACAAAATTATTAAATTTGCTCAAGAAAATCACGATTGGCTCAAACTTCCAAAAAGTATTACTTTTGGAATCTCCAGTCTAAATTTAGCATTTGCTATTTTAATAATGGAAAAGTACACATCTGGTTTTCCATTTTCAATTTCCGCTTTACCGCTTCTTATCTCAAAACACAGCGACACAGTCTACTTCTTGTGGGTCATTGACTGGTTTATATTTTTACCTCCCCTTCTGTATTAAATATCGATATGAAAAGTAACACAGTCTAATACACTGACCCTCGCCATTTGTTTACATCAGCTGATAAATATGACGGTGTACGGACATAATCCCCTTCGGACAAAATCCCCTTCATGTATTTTTGTATATCCGGACATAATCCCCTTCATGGGTGGACATAATCCCCTTCATGTGTGAAATTTTGAAGTGGACAAAATCCCCTTCATAAAATTGCTACCTAGGACAAAATCCCCCTCAGAGGAATTTTTGTTTTTTTAAGTGGGTATGAGAGCCACATACTGCATTATGCTGTGTAGTAAATATCTTAATGTATAAATGAGTAGAACATATTTTAGCAGAAAAGCACATTCAATTAGCAACATTTAAATCACATTAAAATTGCTTTGTTAAAGCATTCATAACAATCAATCAAGTAGTGCAGTGATCTGTGGTTTGATTAAATTATCACTCTTTCATCAGTAGAAATTGTAACAATGGATAGTATCTATCAATTAGAATTATCAACTTATACAATCAATGAAACAATTATTGGCTAATGAAAATGTTTTTCATACTAATCAATTTAAAACTATTAAAGAAATTGCCTAATCAAATATGTGTTATGCAGTTGATAATTTACCATAATTTTAATGAAAACTTCTAAACTAAATAAAGGTAACTATTGATACATAATTATAAATAAATAAAAAAAGTTCATTATTCATCAATTTTTATGGAGCATAATAATACATTAGAAACCTATGAAACAAGGGGATTTTGTCCGGGTAGTGAAGGGGATTTTGTCCAGCCTTGCAAAAAAATGAAGGGGATTATGTCCACCCATGAAGGGGATTTTGTCCGGGTAGGTGAAGGGGATTTTGTCCGAAGGGGATTATGTCTGACATTCAAATATGACACTTATTGTAGTGAACATACCTGGCAGTTTGTTGAATATGCATTGGAAAATCGGGTCTAAATATTTAATATGAAACAATAAGTAGCGGCATCCCAAGATTACTCAAGATTATCGCTAATCAAATCAGAAGTTTGGGTATGAAATAGCGACAAATTATGTTCTGCAGTTGACAACTTGACCTGTTGACGGTAAGTTTGCATTCAGTAAATCTTATCGTTGTAGATAACAGATCAAAAGAAAATATTGGTTAATTAGAGCCCGTCTACACCTTTCCAAGTCTTGAATTCAAGTATCATATTCTCTTGTATTGGATAGTGTAGACACCCTACTTGAATGAGTTTTAAAGAGAAATAATGTGACATCCAAGAAGATAATTCCTTGCAAGAAAGTTAGAACACGTTCTATTTTTCTACAAGTTTTTTGCTGTCAAGACACTGATAACACCGGTTTGACACAAAACATGTGCCTGGAGGTTTGATAGTGCTGTTATTTTTATTATTTTCTGACTTTTTGTTGTTGATTCAGTGTACATACCCTTTGAATTTCATTAAATGATTACAATGTCTTGGTCAAAGGAACAAACCAATACACTGATACACAGAAGAGCAAAAAAAAAAAAAATAAATAAATAAAAATAATTTACACTGTAAAAAAATAAAAAAAGAGCTCTTTTTCAAGTAAAGTCAAAATGGATTTAAAATGATCTTGTTCATTAAAGTGAATAACTTTCCTCAAATAAAGAATTTGCATCAAAATAATTTGTTGTCACATATTTTCAATTTTAAAAAAGAATGACAAATTTCATTAACTCCATTCTGTTATAGCTAATTGCATCAT
The DNA here is from genome assembly GCF_026571515.1 of Ruditapes philippinarum. Classification (NCBI taxonomy): domain Eukaryota; kingdom Metazoa; phylum Mollusca; class Bivalvia; order Venerida; family Veneridae; genus Ruditapes; species Ruditapes philippinarum. The sequence continues at coordinate 268,081 of NW_026866098.1, read as the reverse complement.
TTTCCCGCTTTTTTTCACATATTTTACAGAAACATGATAGTTTTGCAAAGACAAAGGTATAAATCCTGGGCTATCTTAATGAGACATTTCAGTAAAAATTGTGCCTGAAAAAATGTTGAAAGGGCAATTTATTTAGCTTATCTAAATGCGACATGTAAGAAACTTGAATAGGTGTAGACACGGTCTAAGAGTAATGGTTGTTTTTTTATGATTTTTTTTTTTTTTTTTCTTCGGGGGATGGGGGCTGATTGCCATTTTATTCTAACCTAATTATGCCTTTACAAGAAATTTATTTGACATTTGGCTTTACAGAGAATTCCTTGGAAAAAAAGATTGACCTTGATTTGACTTAAAATCAAATTTAAGTTTTGTAACATTAAGTAACATACAAACAGAAAATGCCTTCAGATAACTTATACTGATTCCTGTACACTTATAATGACAGTAGTACATGTGATTATATTCCTGAATTTTCTTTAGTTTAGAATTTTCAATATCATTTTCTTCACTCTTCTTACTTTCAAACTTGTTTCTTCTGTATTATTTCAGATACAGAAAGTCTTCAAGCCAATTCTTTTTCATTAACCAAGCAAGCTGAAGCAGCACATTGGAATGTGTTTCTGCTGTTACTGTCATGCCACTGACTTAACCAGGCAAATGTCATAGCTACTGAGCTGGAAGCTTTTATAATTATTGACTGTAAATTTTATAAGTTTGATGTGTTAATGTGATAAAAAATGTAGGTACCAAAAATAAAAGTGGACATTATAGTTTATGTTTTTCTAAATACCTCATGCTGTACCATTTTGCCTTATTTGAAAAAAAATACAGGCACGCAATTTTCGTTGCCAAAAAATTGGCTAAAAAAAATTTGCCAGTGCTTACCCTTTTTCTGTTCATAATTTGTTGGTCCACTAATATATTTACTGGGCCACCAAATTTTTACAGTCAGTGGCCCAGGTGGCCACCAAGCTTAAATGGTTAGTTTTTATCCCTGTAAACTATAATCGGGACGTTTGGGAAATATTGCATGATTGTCATTTCATGTCATTAGCACATATAATGGGGATTAGTATCATTTGGGTTGGGGAATATTACATGTCTCTGCCAGGAATCTATCTAATCACTAGTTATCACTTCACTTAACAATTCGTCCATATATTTGTAATTTTTACAGTTTGTATGTAAATAATATGTAAAAATATTAACACATAGTAACAAATATTATTTTTAAGTAATAAATTATAATAATTAATTTAAATATGACTAAATATTTTATAAATATCAATTTAGTAAAGAAACACAACAAAATTTGTTTATTGCAAACATCTAATTTTAAGATGAATTTCATCAAAATTAAATTTAAGAAAATGAGGGGTGAATTGTCTGTGTCATTTTTCCAATAATGCGGGGTGAACTGTCTGATGGGTGAATTGTCTGGAAAAAATGGCTCAGGGTGAATTGTCTGGGGGGTGAGTTGTCTGTAAGCCCCCCCACCACACACACCTTTTTTGCATGTTTTTTTATTGTAACTAAACCAAATTTAGCATAATAACTTTTACAGTGTTCTAGCCAGCCTGTTATCGCATGTCATGCATGACATGCCTTCAGGCATAAGGGTATAGTTGCAGCATCCATTTATCTTCCCGACATCCCTTAATTATCAAAGACATACATGCCATAACGTCCGGGAAGGCAGGGAATGTCCAGGAAATAAGGTGTCTGTCCTGGAGGCGTCCTAAAGATGATTTATGTTGCGGTAAAAATAGAAATCTAAAATAATCTTTCTTGCAGCCAGAAATTTTACATTTTGATGTAATCTTATTGTCAAGTTATTAACGGTGCCCGTTATTAACTATTCTAGAACACTAATTACGAACGATTATCCACATACATCATTGCAATATACAGTAAATGGTGACAATTTTCCTTTGATTGGTAAATCTATGTGGCCCTTCCAACTAACAGTTTTGATCAGTTGAAAGATTAGTTGTTTACCCCTTGTGGCTTTCTGAACAAAGGTGTAATAAACTTTAACAACTGGCCAGCATAAATCTAATCTGCCTGCAGGCAATTATTAGTGCTCAAATACCATGAAAATTACCGCTTAATATGAGGTGATGAAATCTACAGGATTTTGGGAAAGTTTCAGGTATTTTTACTAAACGACATGGCTAACTGTCCTTACTTAACATAGCTTTATTCTATTCTGTGACTGATTGAATTTACGAAGATAGAAAACTGTTAATAATTATTGACATTTTGCCTTTTTTATGTTGTCATTAAATTTGCAAGTTGTGAAATTTTTTACCAGATATATAAGTTGTATGCCACTATGTAAATTTTAGAAACAATATGGTTGCTGATCAGTGCAACCCCCCTCCCCCCCCCAGCCTCCAAATGAAAAGTGTTCTGGAAATTAGCCTAAAAATATGGCATGTAAGTCAAAGAAACACTCCATATCAGCAGGTCAGGTCAGGTAGTCTATGTTCAATGAGGGTCCATCCGCCTTTCAGGCCCTGAGAGTTCGGACCCCTGACATGTCACCAGTCATGCCCTTAAAATATATTAACATCAAACGTGGTTACCTATTTGATTAGAATTAAGTTATTAACTGAATGATACCAAGGAGAATGCAAAACTTTTTTATGATATTTTAATGAAATAATGCAGGGTAGGCCAATGAGACCATTATATGCATTATGTTAAGATTTTGAATGTGTTGCTTCCTAAAATAAAGGATCAAGAAGCAAATGCGCAAGGTACATTGACAAAGGCCATACGGATACACGGGCAAGCAATGGTGCTTTGGACAGGTGTTATTTGTTCGGTGCCTCAGACATGCATTTCAGACAGACAAGTTCACTCCTTCCAGTTTTCAAATTCTGTCATGAGACCATGGACTCCTTCCAGAGATTTCTTTTAGTTATTTTATAGCCGATATTCAGTCCTATTTGCAATTGAAAATAGTATAATATTTTCTCAATCTACAGAAAAAAATTCCCATTGAAAATTACAAAATAAAAACAGTGTTTTTTTTTTCACCAAAATATTCGGCCCCATTCCCCCCTCAAAATAGTATGCCAAAATTTCCCCCTAAATGGCAGCCCGAATTTTCCTGCAATGAATTTTTTTTTTTGCAACTAACCGCCGAAAAACCTTTATTTTATGCCTGTAAGAGTTACTGTTAAGCAAGGTTGTTTACAAATCGTTCTCTGGTATGTAAGGGGAGCTACTCCCGGTGTCCCAACAAGTTTAACATGCGACACATCAATATTTTAGATCCGTATATTAAGAAAAAGCGACGTATTTTAAACTTGTGTTGCAAGAGTTGCTCCCCTTTTCTACCGCAAAGAAAACAAAATAATATAAGTAAACAAATAAAATTCCCCCTCCTATTGCATTTTCCTCCTCCAAAGGGCACCGTCCCCCTTCCCCAAAAAGTGAGAAAAAACACTGAAAAATATTGAATAACAAATTCTAAAATCTTTGAAAATAAGTGCTTCTTGACTGTGATGATGCTAAAATGTTTGAAGATGCCATCCTAGACAGTGATTCTTTGCATTCATTTAATCACTGCGAAATTTAAGTCATGCATTTTTTCCCAATTTGTAACTAAACATTGCTGAAATTCCCAATTCCATGGGTATGGGTCATGTTCCCAAAATCCTGGTAAAAAATACTGGCTTCCCTCATCTGGTGGATCTTAAAGCGTTGCTTCTTGTCTCGATCTTCAAAGATATCTTCTTTGACCTCCCCCTGTAATGCCTACTTCTAAAGTGCAACACTTTTTGGGCTCGGTCATGGTTTTTTCATCCCCTCAGAGCGATCTTCTTTGTCCCTTCAGGTTGCTCTTCTAGATCCCCAAAATTTTTAGAAAATCGCCACATAGGTGGCTACTATTCACAAAGTGATCCAGCTGCCAGGAGGTCACAGTTCAAAAAGGTATATCCTGCCTCGGTCGGTCCAATTTTGAGTTTCATTTTGATAAAATGTATGGAAAGCCATAGACACATTTATGTTAAAGAAGTCAAATGTTTAATAAAGCCATTCTTCGTCCAAAATTTTTATAGCCAAGACTGTCACAAAGTAAATGCAGCCAAACGGAGCAAGAGATATTGTTTGCCACGGTCAAATTTGTAATTTTGATAAATAATGTGTAAATGATATGGTAGCCTTTTAGTCAGTCCAATTTGGATTTTTGATAAATATAATCCTCATATGCACACATTCTTTGGATAATTAAAACTATTGTTTTCCCTTAGCAATAGCAACCAGTAATGTTTTTACACAGTATGCACTATTTCAGATACAAATATGAACTCTGTGATACCTGTTGAAGATTTAAATTTTATATCTGCTTTTGTTTATAGTTTATGTTTATAGTTTACAATATTACTTGTTCCTTGTCATGGAATGTTTCTATATTCAGGTGAGCGATTTGAGCGATTTCAGGGCCATCATGGCCCTCTTGCTTTTAAAATTGGTCAGAGGCAAGTGTGGTATCAAACACGAGCTTTTGTTTTTAATTCATTTAAAGACATTTTATGATTTACACATGCCACATTTGTGTAACAATGATAAAAATTACTTAAGAGTTGACAGGGTTTCCACAATTTATTGTTAGATTTGTGTAAATGTCCTGAATAAAAAGCATTTGGGAGTAACAAGTGATCAGTTTGAAGAGAAATTTGAAACCACAGTCAAAATACCTTGTTGGATTTGGCAATGACTTACTTAGGTTTATTTCACACACAAAAAATAATGATAAAAAACTGAACATATATATGTCAAATTTTATATGTTTACTTTGTAATTTAGGATCCATTTCAAATTGACAGGGAAACTTGAATTTCTTTGTGGCACATTTGTCATTTGATATGTTAAAATTTTTATTAATCCACAAAGATATTCACTTTTTGCTTGGAGAAATTGTCAACCAGGAGAACCTATTTCATAATAGCAAGTTATCCTGAAATTAACTTCAACAGTTTTAGCACTTCTTTTACAAATCTGAATTTTCAGTGTCATTTTAATTTTAGTATAAAAATTCTTTAAAATCAACAAAATTATCAATTTCAAAAGGCTACAATAAGTTTCTATTTAGATCTCTTTGTATATTTTCAGCACCAGTTCAAGACCCTAAAGTTGATAAGAGTAGGATTTGTCCATATCTTGATACAATCAACAGATCTGTATTAGACTTTGACTTTGAGAAGCTGTGTTCAGTATCTCTATCTCACATTAATGTTTATGCCTGCCTTGTTTGTGGAAAGTATTACCAAGGTAAGATTATTCTTTTAATACAAATGTCAGTTACTTGATTTAAAGCAGAAACACATTATGTTGTTTTATAAGAACAATTCTATTCATGTTTGTACAAGAGCTGCCATTGTCCAAAGCATATTGATGATCTATCAATATCTGATGACAAATAATTTAATATTGATGATCAATACATCAATTTAAATCAGTATTATTACAACTTTTTAAAATGTAAGCAATGAACCTCCAACATGTATATCATGTGATCTCCAAAATTTATTAATATAAATCATGATTGGATTCAATCATATCAATAATAGCCTCAGTATCATTTTTTTGAGTCCGTATCAGATCATTGTTGTACTCTAAGTAATAAAGTTCTGTCAAAATGTTTTAAGAACAGATGGTGTGTAATAAAGACATCAACAAATATTGTTTCTTTAGTACGGATGCAGCTCTAGTTTGTACTATTTTAATGTTACTGTATCATATAGAGCTATTATACTACATTGTTTACCTGTATTTTATTATATTGTACAGGTAGAGGAAAGTTGTCACATGCATATACACACAGTGTACAAGATAGCCATCATGTCTTCCTGAATTTATCAACACACAAGTTTTATTGTATTCCTGATAATTATGAAGTTATTGACTCATCTTTAGAAGATATAATTGTATGTATTCATTTTGTTATATTCCTTAAGCTAGTAACCATGTTTTAAGTCAAATGCATTTCACACTCGGAAATGCCGCGGCTATTATCTATAATAACCTCGGAAACAATACGGATTGAAAGTAGTTCTACCACGTGGTTTCAGATGTAAACAGTACAAGGATAATGTAAAACGAATGTATATATATTTGACATCCAAAAGAAAAGTAATGTCTGTTTTGGTACTGTTATGCTTGAAAATATGTCTGACAACAATTTGTAATGTTAATATGCCCACTGATGTACAATTTTAAACAAATCCGACTAAATGTCAACAGGTTGCCGTTGGTTTTTGTACTTTCGGTTTCTACAACCATTATAATAAATATATAAATAATGTATTATTTGCTTTTGTACCTATGAATTCACTTATTTTAGGTGAAAGTTTACTACATATAGCAAACAACTCCCAGCATTAAATTACTATTTGTTTACATGTTTTGTTTCTTAGCATAGGTTAGACCGAAATACCGCATCCGTTCTGTGTATTCATACTATTGTGTTCGAGGTCCTTATCTGAAGACTGACGGAAAGGGCCGAGTAGTTGCGATTGATGCATTTCACAAATTCAGAATCAATGTTTTCCATATTATTTGTTTCTTGTTTTTTCATCGAAGGCAATTCTTCAAAATAAATTAGGCTGCTCAATTTGCAATATTTCGTTCACAGCTTGGAAAAAGTATAATTTTTGACATTTGAATACCTCCTTATTTTAAAAATAAAAAGCATGTTATTTCTTGAAAGCTGAAGTTAACAGTTATTTTACTAACTATATTAATATGATTTGTTTTATAATTTCAGTATGTTCTGAATCCAACATTCAGCACTAGACACATTCAAACATTGGATAAAAGTGCTAAAATGTCTCGGGCTTATGATGGTACAACATATCTACCAGGTAACTGATGGTGTTTTTACAGCCTTGTTATCACCCTCCCTCCCCCCTCCCCACAAAAGAGGCAGTGAGGGATATGTTAGTAGTCTCAAGCTGTCCATTTGTGAGTCCCTCATGTTTGTCCATAGCATAAATTGTAAACTATCCAAGGTTATTTTTAGCTCACCTGACCACAAAGTGGTCAAGGTGAGGTATAGTGATGGGGCTATGTCTGGCGTCCGTCGTCGTGCGTTGTGCGTCGTGCGTCGTCAACAATTGGGTTGTTAACAGTCTAGCAGTCACAGTTTTGATTGGATCATCATCAAACTTTGTCAGAATGTTTGTCTCAATGAAATACAGATCGAGTTCGAAGATGGGTTATCTCCGGTCAAAAACTAGGGCACAGGAGCTAAAAATAGAAAAAGCTTGTTAACACTCTAGAGGTTGCAGTTTTCATCCAAATATTCTGGAAATTTGTCAGGAAAGTTGTTTTAATGATATCTAGGTCAAGTTCGAAGATGGGTCATCTCCGGTCAAAAACTAGGTCACAGGAGCTAAAAATAGAAAAAGCTTGTTAACACTCTAACAAATGGGTTGTTAACAGTCTAGCAGTCACAGTTTTGATTGGATCATCATCAAACTTTGTCAGAATGTTTGTCTCAATAAAATACAGATCAAGTTCGAAGATGGGTTATCTCGGGTCAAAAACTAGGTCACAGGAGCTAAAAATAGAAAAAGCTTGTTAACACTCTAGCACCTGCAGTTTTCATCCAAATATTCTGGAAATTCGTCAGGAAGGTTGTTTTAATGATATCTAGGTCAAGTTCGAAGATGGGTCATCTCCGGTCAAAAACTAGGTCACAGGAGCTAAAAATAGAAAAAGCTTGTTTACACTCTAACAATTGGGTTGTTAAGTCTAGCAGTCACAGTTTTGATTGGATCATCATCAAACTTTGTCAGAATGTTTGTCTCAATGAAATACAGATCGAGTTTGAAGATGGGTTATCTCGGGTTAAAAACTAGGTCACAGGAGCTAAAAATAGAAAAAGCTTGTTAACACTGTAGAGGCTGCAGTTTTCATCCAAATATTCTGGAAATTTGTCAGGAAGGTTGTTTTGATGATATCTAGGCCAAGTTCGAAGATTGGTCATCTTGGGTCAAAAACTAGGTCACAGGAGCTAAAAATAGAAAAAGCTTGTTAACACTCTAGCACCTGCAGTTTTCATCCAAATATTCTGGAAATTTGTCAGGAGAGTTGTTTTGATGATTTCTAGATCAAGTTTGAAAATGGGTCATCTCCGGTCAAAAACTAGGTCACAGGAGCTAAAAATAGAAAAAGCTTGTTAACACTCTAGCGGCTGCAGTTTTCATCCAAATATTCTGGAAATTTGTCAAGAATGTTGTTTTGATGATATCTAAATCAAGTTCGAAGATGGGTCATGTCCGGTCAAAAACTAGGTCACAGGAGCTAAAAATAGAAAAAGCTTGTTAACACTCTAGGGGCTGCAGTTTTCATCCAAATATTTTTGGAAATTTGTCAGGAAGGTTGTTTTGATGATTTTTAGGTCAAGTTTGAAGATGGGTTATCTCCGGTCAAAAACTAGGTCACAGGAGCTAAAAATAGAAAAAGCTTGTTAACACTCTAGTGGCTGCAGTTTTGATTAAAATATTCTGGAAATTTGTAAGGAAGGTTGTTTTAATGATTTCTAGGTCAAGTTCAAAGATGGGTCATCTCTGGTCAAAAACTAGGTCACAGGAGCTAAAAATAGAAAAAGCTTGTTAACACTCTAATGGTTGCAGTTTTCATCCAAACATTCTGGAAATTTTTCAGAAAGGTTGTTTTGATGATTTCTAGGTCAAGTTCGAAGATGGGTCATATCAGGTCAAAAACTAGGTCATAGGAGCTAAAATTAGAAAAAGCTTCTTAACACTCTAATGGCTGCAGTTTTCATCTTAATATTCTGGAAATTTGTCAAGAAGGTTGTTTTGATGATATCTAGGTCAAGTTGGAAGATGGGTCATCTCCGGTCAAAAACTAGGTCACAGGAGCTAAAAATAGAAAAGCTTGTTAACACATTAGGGGCTGCAGTTTTGATCCAAATATTCTGGAAATTTGTCAGGAAGGTTGTTTTGATGATTTCTAGGTCAAGTTCGAATATGGGTCGTGTCCGGTCAAAAATTAGGTCACATTGCCCAAATATGGAAAAATCTTTATAACACACTAGAGGTCACATGTTTGACTCAGTTGTCATCAAACTTGGTCATGATGCTTGTTTTAGACATTGCTTGGATGCGGTTGTGTCAGGTGAGCGATCCAGGGCCATCATGGCCCTCTTGTTTTATTAAAGATTCAAACAGTTAGGCCGGATTAGGAAATGACATGTCCTAGAACCATATTACTAACTTACTTTATTCTAAGTTATGTGCAAAATAGTTATAAGGGATTGACTTGAAATTTATAACTTAGGGATTGACTTGAAATTTATAAGATGAATAAACAGGGAAAAGGATAAATACAGTGTTTTATTGATAGACAGAAACAAAGAATATTGTTTAAGTTTATTATAAACTAAGGATTCTTGGCCTGTTGGTCTAAACCCTGTCAAGGGCAAGTTGTTGTTTCTTAAGCAAAAAACCTTAGACTCATTTCTTAAGTACAGGTTGATTCAAGGAACAGAGGTGAGAACGTGTCTTTAAAGTTAAACTTATATCTTCTTACACAATCAAACTGAAATAAATTCTCTAAAAACTAATCATGTTATGTAATGTTTTTGTTGATTTCAGGTATTGTTGGTTTAAACAACATAAAGGCAAATGACTACTGTAATGTTATATTGCAGGTAAGTACACGTCTTGTAGTTTAAAGTCTATTTTATTGTTATAATGTCTATAGTGTCATGTCTGTATTATTACATTCATGCATAATTAAATGTTTTAAGTATTCAGCAAAATAAAGAATCCAAAAGCAGAGTAAGGAGTTTTATGTCTGTGTCAAATTGAATAGTATGACTGGTTATGATGATTGTAACATGACTTTCATACCATGAGTTGCACAAAATGAAAATTATTAAATGTGCCTTCAAACTTGAACTGAAATGAAATATAAAAAAATACCTTAAAATTGGAACATCAACATGTTCAGTGCCAACAAAACTTTCAAATTCACCATGAGTAAACATACATTTAGGCGCTTGCCATTCAAAAAAAGTGTTTTTCCAAAACATGTATAATTAATGTATTGAATAAATCAACAACCAGTGAATCAGTGAAAAAATAATAGACTTCATTCAGATTCTCTGTCTTATCTGGCCAAGATGTATTATAGTCTGTTCTTTATTGTGTAAGAAATATTTATATACTTCCAAAATGTACTTTTCTTATACATGCACTTTATAGTTAACCATGTCACAATAGTAATATTGTTATTTCTATATCTAAGGCACTATCACATGTGTCACCACTGAGGAACTACTTTCTACAAGAGGAGAGTTATAAAGGAATCAAGAGACCACCAGGTGACCAGATGTTTCTCGTGGTACAGAGGTTTGGGGAGTTGCTACGTAAATTGTGGAATCCACGTAATTTCAAGGCTCACGTTAGTCCACATGAAATGTTACAATCTGTTGTACTATGCAGTAAGAAGAAATTCCAGATAACACAGCAAGGTTTGTAGATATCTTCATATCATTATTTTAAAGGAAGGTATTGTAAATGTTGGTCAAGTTTAGTCGTCTTTGGCATTTTATATTTTAGGAGTTTGACTAATAGATTTATTTATACAGAAATCTGTTATTAATGGTTAGAAATAAATTCTTATGTAAAATATTCATTGAATAAGTCACAATAAACAAACAGTACCTTGTAAACTAGAACATAATCATATATTATTTTTTAATATGTCAGGAGATGCCCTGGAATTCATGTCCTGGTTTCTAAATGCTCTGCATGGAGCTTTAAATGGTACAAAGAAATTGAATAGCTCTATAATCAACAAGACATTCAGAGGCAAGATGAGAGTGTACTCTAGAAAGGTTCCACCACTAGAAATGGTGAGTACATTTAAATATTGTATAATGATATTTATATTAGACCAATGTTAAAGTCTTTTCAGAATATCAGAAACCTGTCACATTTTGGTCATTTCATTCTTCCTGACATGAGATTTTCCACCACTAGTTGGCTTGAAAGTTGCCATTTGACCTTAATTGAGTATGTGGTACTTCAAACTCAACAAAACAATGTTCACCTAGTTTTGATAAAAGATTTAGAACTCATAGTTGATGTATGTAATAGTTTATTAAGGTGGTATGTGGGAGATACAATAAAACATACAAAATTGAAATGAGACATATGGTACATTATGCAGAAATATTTTATGCTATTTTGTTGCTGCCTCAAAATAAGCAAAGAGATGTGTCAAAAAGTGTTACACATTAGTACTATGTTGTGTATAGTGAGTTCTAGCATTTGGTTGTATTGCATCATAAGGTTTGACACAACAATATACTAGTAATAATGTAAAATCTATCATACAAAAAGATGCTAACACAAGGAAAACAAATCCATTCATGAAGGAGAACGTTGCAGCATAGATACCGTTTGCTGTATATGAAGATATTAAATTACATATAACCTGTATTGAAGACAAACTAGAGAATAGAGCACCTTGTTTATCATTGTCTGTCATGGCGGACATTATTCCCCTGATCATTGGAATCAAGAGAACAGCTAACACTCCCACCACGGGTACCATATATATCATCACTGTAGATGTAGCAAATGCCTCTATCATATACGATCCTGCAGTAGATAGTGTACTGATTGCTGCAATAACTTGATTTGACATAAATCTTTGAAATACATGTAGAACAGATAATCCTATAATTCCCTTAGATGCATGCCTTACCATAGAGAATACACCAATTTGAGATGGCCCCCAACAAAATGGTTGTCCCAGGAAGTAAAGTGTTTCTAGAGTTGACCTATTTGTCTCACTTAACTCAGCAAATATGAAACACAGCAATAATAATATATAGCAAGTCCTCTTTCCTTTGAATTCTGCACTGTAATAAAACTGTGTTGATCTTTTCACTGTTGCTAGAATAGATTTTGATTTTGATTTCTTCTGATATGTTTCATTTAAACTTTCTGGTACAAGAAAAGCAAAAATAAAAAATCCAACATATGCAATAAAGATTGAGATAAGTCCAGTGTTGAAGAATCCAAAATTCCATGTGTCTATGAAATAACCAGAAAAAAGGCTTGATAAAACTGTAGAGATAACAATCACAATTTCCATCAAGACGATACCTTGTACCCGCTGGTTGTCCCCTGTAGTTATATCAGCAACATATGAAAATACTGAACTATATAGAGCGTAACTTGAACCTGTTAGGCCATCTAAAGCATAGGCTGCAGCAACAAACATAAATGACAGTTTGAAATATATCACAATAGTTATCATGCAGTAACGAAATAACATACCCAGAGATGTTATTACAAACAGAAATCTGCGACCTCGTGTGTCTGTTAGAGTGGGTAGTATAATGTTAGCAAATATCATGGGAATGTGGTGAGCAGTCGTATAAATAGCTAGCCAGAGTGCAGACTTCTGTTGCACAATCTTGTAGTGTTTATAGGTCTCATCAGAATGGTTGCTATGACTACATGCTGAAAAATTGTGTACAGAAGACATGTTTGGAAAATTTTCTGTACGAATTCTGTATTGTGTCCATTCATTAATCACATAAGTTTGAATTCCACCTCCAACTAATAGAAACAATACAGCAGGAATTATCATCACATATTTCAATTTAATGGAGTTGTCTTTCTTTGTATGTACATCTGTCTGCTGAATCAAGCTCCTCTCTTCATCAGACATATTTTCACATTTATTTTAAATCCAATGTTTGATTAATATTAAACTTGTATATTTACAAATGCTCATTTCAGTAGCTTGAAGTTTAAAAAAATTGTAAATATTTTATATATTAAACATCATGTGAATTTTATATTTGCAATCATTTATTGCTCTGCTTGTTATTAGAGTAGAGATAATTTGTTCTCATTAAGTTGTCCTCATTAAACCATGCATATGATATATCATTACATGATATAGTATGATATAATTTATCTCATATAAATATGTCTCACCTAATCTTAGTATAGGTCTGTTCATAAATTATCTACCACCACTTTGTTTGATGTTAATATGTATGTACATGTATATCATAAACATAACCTATAAGTTTCTGAAATTCTTAAATGAACTTTTTCAGCTTCCATTTATGTCCATCACTTTGAGGGATCAAAGATGAAATTTTATAGAAAGTCTGATTTCATGACAGCATCAGTCATACTGTATATTGAGCTCATTAACAATTACTTATATGAATAATAGTAAGTTGTTTAACATTTGACTGTACAATATGAGAATATATTAAGATGGTTACATGGCTATAGAAGCTGTATTTGATATTGCAACACATTCGAAATGCTCTTAGTAGGATTCATTCAGATACTTTTGTCATCAACAGCTTTTATCATTGATGTTACATGGAAAATGCAAGACACACTTAACCGTCCAATATAGGCAAATTATATGCATATTTTAAATAATTTAGCATCCAGTATGAGAATATATTGGATAGTCATGTGGTACAATTTAAAAACATTGATTGGATGTTAATAATTGATAAAGAATAATTAGAAATATTATAAAAAGTTTTATATTACGATCAAGTACTTATAAAATAAATTTTTATAAAGTGGATAAATATAGATCATGAGTATTGTAGTATAGATGATGGGTGTAGATGTTTGAATTAACCTATACTAGATAACCTATATATAGATTACAAGCTTTGATAACCTAATATAATAAATCACAGATTCTGACTGTGTAAATAAAAAAGGTGTGCTAAATATTATTTTTATCTACTGCTGGTTGTTACCTGATAATAAAACAAAAGAAAATATATCATAGTCATTTAGTTACTCACAAGCTAAGCTTTCAATGTGTAGGGATGGAGTTTGAGGGCTTAAAGTTAATGTATAGGGAAACTATAGCTTGATTTAGTACATTATTATGATTCATATTGTAACCGTACTACTGTAAACACTGAACACATTCTCTTAAAGTGAAGTAATTGTCTACATGAAACAAAATATTTTGATTCAAGCTCCAATATTTGAACATTAATTCAGATAACAGTTGTGTGATATTAGATAACAGTCCAGTGTAAGGGTGCTTTTCATCTTCAAACCTGATTTATCAAATTTGGGGAAATAAGAAACTAGAATCATTGATGATCATTAAGGTCCTGTCTGATCCTCAAACTGGCAGGGCGGCAAACTCTTATAAATAGTTTTGCAGTTTCTTTTTAACTTTTGAATGGAATTCCGTCAAATGAAGTCCTCTTTTGTAAAACTACAATGCAAAGAGCTTATATATTTGTTTTGCATTAAGCATTTCATAGCAGGCATCTAAAAAAAAAAATGGCAGCTTAGGTAAAAAAATGACAAACTCAACATGAGCTTATTTTTAACATTCAAAAATAAAAATTGTGAGCTTTTCTAGCAATGTATCTCAGGTGAGCGTCCAGGGCCATGATGTCCATCTTGCTTCAGATTTTTCTGCTGTATATTTGTTCAAAAGTCACTAGGATTTGCTACCCTGAAGTATATGTTAGTGTAACCTTGTTTTGACAAACATAAATTTGTCATATTTAATTAAAAGCTATTATTAATTATAACATAGTAACATGAGATCAGTGTAAGCCAACAAGAAACAAGTTAGTTAACTTTAGTTTTATATTTGTAATGTTGTATATTTACAGGCAGAACATGAGAAGCAGAAATTGTTACTTACAGAGGAATATCAAGAGACGATGTCTGAGATACCCTGGTTATATCTGACCTGTGACCTCCCAGCACAACCACTATATCCTGATGAATTACAGGAAAATATCATACCACAGGTCTGTCTTTATCACTAATCAGAAATCTTGTTTTCATTTCAACAATGAAAAAGTTACTAAAAAAGAAATTACATGTATATTGCTGTATGTGAAGTTAAAACATTTATTTCAACCAATCTACAGGATTTTCAAACTACTATTTATGCATGTGTATATATATCATTTTTTGATAAAGAATGAAAATTGTAATATGTACTTAAATTACTTGTGTACAGTGATGTGCAATAATTTTCTGTAACAAAAAAAAAAAGTTTTAGTCATAGGCAGACAATTTTATATAGTTTTAGCAGTTTTTAAACATGAACATGTCTATTCAGTAGCATTTAATTATTTTATCATGTAGAATTCATGCATAAAATGATTGTTTTAACTCAGTAATTTTTTTTCATATAATTATTCAATTTTATGACAGATGTACAGTATCTTTTATCGATGTCTTTTAAAATAGAGAAAGTTTTATCAAATGTATATATTTTACAAAATAAGTCGTAAGATTCATCTTAAATATATTAGATGTATGCTGTTTATCAAAGTAATGAATATATAACTTATAATAACTCTGTGTCTTACTCATGTTGCTAAATTAGTGTAAACACAAGTTCAGTCAAAAATATTTGAGACTGGATTTAAAGACTCCCTGTCAAATGTGACCTTTTTAGCTCACCTGAGCATGCTCAGGGTGAGCTTTTAGGATCGATGATTGTCCGTCGTCCGTCCGTCCGTCGTCCGTTCACATTTAGTTGTTAACACTCTAGCGGTCACATTTTTGCCTCAATTATCATCAAACTTGGTCAGGATGCTTATCTAGTTGATAGCTCGGATGAGTTCGAACATGGGTCATCTCGGATGAGAAACTAGGTCACAAGAGCTAAAAAAAGAAAAACCTTGTTAACACTCTAGAGGTCACATTTTTGCCTCAATCATCATCAAACTTGGTCAGGATGTTTGTCTAGGTGATAGCTCGGATGAGTTCGAACATGGGTCATCTCGGATGAAAAAGTAGGTCACCGGAGCTAAAAATAGAAAAACCTTGTTAACACATAGCGGTCACATTTTTGCATCAATCATCATCAAACTTGGTCAAGATGCTTGTCTAGGTGATAGCTCGGATGAGTTTGAACATGGGTCATCTCGGATGAAAAAGTAGGTCACCGGAGCTAAAAATAGAAAAACCTTGTTAACACTATAGCGGTCACATTTTTGCATCAATCATCATCAAACTTGGTCAAGATGCTTGTCTAGGTGATAGCTCGGATGAGTTCGAACATGGGGTCATCTCGGATGAAAAAGTAGGTCACCGGAGCTAAAAAAAAAAAAAAAACCTTGTTAACACTCTAGCGGTCACATTTTTGCATCAATCATCATCAAACTTGGTCAGGATGCTTATCTAGTTGATAGCTCGGATTAGTTCGAACATGGGTCATCTCGGATGAAAAAGTAGGTCACCGGAGCTAAAAATAGAAAAAACCTTGTTAACACTCTAGTGGTCACATTTTTGCATCAATCATCATCAAACTTGATCAAGATGCTTGTCTAGGTGATAGCTCGGATGAGTTCGAACATGGGTCATCTCGGATGAAAACTAGGTCACAGGAGCTAAAAATAGAAAAACCTTGTTAACACTCTAGTGGCTACTGTTGTGATCCAAATATTCTGTTAATTGGTCTGAAAGTTTGTTTTGATGATTTCTAAGTCAAGTTCGAACATTGGTCATCTTGGATGAAAAAAACTAGGTCACACCGCCCAAATATGGAAAACCTTGTTAACATTCTAGTGGTCACATTTTCGACTCAATTATCATCAAAACTTGGTCAGGATGCTTGTATAGGTAATTGCTTGGATGAGTTCGAAATCGCATGTGGAACTAGGTCACCGGAGCTAAAAATAGAAAAATCTTGTTAACACTCTAGTTGCTACTGTTTTGATCCAAGTATCCTTGAAATTGGTCTTAAAGTTTGTTTTGATGATTTCTAGGTCAAGTTTGAATATGTGTCACCTGGGTAAAAAACTAGGTCGCACTGCTCAAATATGGATAATCCTTGTTAACACTGTAGTGGTCACATTTTTGACTCACCTGTCATGAGACTTGGTCAGAATGCTTGTCTAGGTAATTGTTTGGATGAGTTTGATAAATCAGGTGAGCGATCTAGGGCCATCATGGCCCTCTTGTTTGTGAAGTCCCGCAGAAGGTCACATAAGACAGTCTTGACTGTATATGAGAACTGTCTTTTAAGTAACTGCACAGTATTTAATTTGCTGCATACATCAAGGTCTGTGGTCAATTGTTATGTGAAAAGTTGGCTGTAATTTTTGTCTAATATCTAGTTAATGTTTCTGTTAAATTGCTTTGTCAATGAATGAATTCTTGGTCAAGTCTTTAGAAATGAATTGTAAGTGAAACTGATAAAGCTGTCATAAAGAAGGCTTTAGCCAGTCATAAATTAAGAAAGGATATAATATATTGTAGGTTCCCTTTCACACAATTCTAGCAAAATTCAACGGTACTTTTGAGAAGGAATATAAAACATATAAAGATTCAACATTAAAGAGATTTGAGTTAACAAGGTTACCACCATACATCATTGTTTATGTTAAGGTAAGAGATAATTCTGTGTTGTTTAAAGTAAGTTTACTTTTAGTTTACTGTAAGAATGATTGTCATACTAGAAATTAACCAAAATATTTGAAAAATATAAGCAAATGTTTTATCGTTTATTGCAAATTGATAGAGCAAAAATATTTCTTTTTAGAGCAAAAATGTTTTTATGCCTCCACAAAGTGGGAGCATATAGCGGTGCACTTGTCCGTCCGTCCGTCCCGAAATCTTGTGAACGCAACTCCTCTTAAACCGGATGGCAGATTTTGCTTAAACTTACAGGGATGAACAACCTTAATGTGTAGATGGTAGTAAAGGAAGGCATTTTTGCTGCGACCAAATTTAACAGAATTATGGCCCTTTGTTGATTTTTTTCACTATATACTATATAGAAATCTTGTGAACGCAACTCCTTTTAAACCGGATGGCAGATTTTGCTTAAACTTCCAGGGATGAACAACCTTAATGTGTAGATGGTAAGGAAGGAATTTTTGGTGCAACCAAATTTAAAAGAATTATGGCCCTTTGTTGATTTTTTCACTATATACCATATAGAAATTTTGTGAACGCAACTCCTCTTAAACCTGATGGCAGATTTTGCTTAAACTTCCAGGGATGAACAACCTTAATGTGTAGATGGTAGTAAAGGAAGGAATTTTTGCTGTGACCAAATTTAACAGAATTATGGCCCTTTGTTTATTTTTAGTTTTCAACTTGTGGCACATGTAGTCCAAAAAATATTTGACCTAGAGTCATAAGATTGACATAACAGTGGCATGTGGGGGCATCTGTGTCCTATGGACACATTTCTAGTTTGTTTTTTATAATTAATCACTGTCTTGATGAGACAGAACAAAACTTGTCAGAATAATGGGAGTTCCAATTATTATTCATCTGACATATAGAATATTAAGTGTGTTTATGAGTTGACAATGCAGGTACAGTCAGCTATCGTTATCTCGACATCGCTTTTCTCGATATTTCGTTATCTCAATGGAATTTTGAAAGTCCCAATTTTCTTCCTTCTTTATCTATATTGAATATATTTGTTTATCTCAATATTTTTATTTCGATAGTTTCATTATCTCGATGTACAATTTCAGCCCCAACACTATTATCCTTAGTTTATCTCGACTAATAGTTTTCGTCTGTTCCCTTCAAACGTATAAAAAACACAAACTAGAGGATAACTGCTCTTTATCGTGTGTCATACTGATGAAAATGTTTGTAACAAGTTGAGCTGTTATTATAAAATTTAATATAATTAGCGCGTTGATTGACTTATGTCCAAAATGAGTGAATTTTACGTTGTCTATAAATATTCGAACATTATGACTTTAACTGTAAATGAAATAGTGAAATAGTTAACGTTATCTTTGCAATATTGTTTCACAAAATCAAAAAATATAACAGTCAAACAATCTCGGGAAGGACCCGTTAACTAGCCCAGGAGGATATCCAGATCAACCACCCTTAAAACAATGTTTTCACTATTTTGGGGTATTACTGAGTAAACCTCACTATGTGTTTTTATCACAGACACCAGATGTTCCGCTGGTAAACATCCGCTAATGTTATTTTATTAAATATTGACTTTGCGATACTAGGCTTATGAAAACAAGACATGAAGATATCATAGTTTATTTGACATAAGGATGCACATGTCTTGTAAAAATCAGTTTCTGCCTTGTTCAAACCCTAATATGTTTATCTCGACATTTCGTTATCTCGATATTATTTGGACTGTCGCGATGACTTCGAGATAACCAGAGTTGACTGTATGTGACAATACAGAGACTTTGCCTTTCTTCAGTAATTGAATTATTCTTCCTTTATCATGTAAAGTACAATATAATAAATTAATTGAAAAATATAAGGGGAAGTAATCAAAGTTGAATTTAAATGAATTAGACTGTGGATTGTTTACCTTGTTTTGAGTTTGTGTATTATTTGTGTTTTGCCAAGGCATGTGCATAGTTTAAAATATAATAAATCCTTCTTTCATTAGCATTTATAAAGGTATTGTCTTTATTTAAGTGATAACATAAAAGGCTATAAAGCTATCTTTAATATGAAACGTTTTAAGGAAATTTAAAAATGGTGAATTTATGTTATTTCCATTATCTTATGGTTGTTCCTCGTAGTGTTGTAATACAGAATGTTTGTTAAGTAACACACATGAAAATTGTGTGATTACAAAATAAAATATTTTAGAGCAACATATATGATATGTATTTTAAGTAGGTATTAACCTTTTAGCAATGATTATGTACATGCCCCATTTGCTCGAAAAGAATTATACATGTACCAACATATTTCTTCCCTAACAGGCATGTTTGTATTATTCTTTTTTCAAAATTCAAACCAAATATTTGTAATTTTGTGAATTGCAGGTAGCTGTAATATTAACATTTCATTCAGTTAAATGGATTATTTTTGTGTCATCTTAAATATAATACATGTGCCCTTGTACAGCTGGTATTGTTCATGGTGAGAGAAATATAGAATAACATTTGTAAAAGTTTAAAGATTTATAATAAATAGAGTAACAGTATAAATGTAATACTATTGTATAATTTCAGAGATTTACAAAGAATTTCTTTGTTCAAGAGAAGAATCCTACTATAGTCAACTTCCCAATCAAGTAAGTAGGGCATGTTTTTGTGAAAGAAAAAAATAGATTAAATTGTTGAGATTAGAATATTTTATTGAACTCTTTCAGAATCTTGAAATTTTTTATATCAAAGGTTTCATATTATTTTCACTACATAATGCTTTATGCATATATTTTATTATTTGTTTGCTTGATTTTTATGCCCCTGAAGCGTCCCAACTTAATTTGTGTCGGGACTGTAACTTTGTCATACATGGAGGGATTTTAAAATTACTTGGCCCATATGTCTACCTCATCCAGACAATTTGTTGCGTCCAAGAATTATGTCCCTACCTCAAAGGTCAAGGTCACACTATCATTTTGAAGTTTCACATTATTGCAGTTAGATTAAATAGGTACACACATTCGTGTCCGGACTGTAACTTCGTCATGCATTGAATGATTTTAAATTAACTAGGCATAATTGTCTCCCTCATCAAGACGATGTCTATCGTCCAACAATTACGTCTCTACCTCAAAGGTCAAGGTCACACTATCATTTTGAAGTTTCACATTATCACAATTAGAATTAATAGGTTCACACAAGCGTGGTCGGGCTGTAACTTTGTCATGCATGGAAGGATTTTAAAATAACTTGGCATAAATGTCTACAACATCAAGACGATGTTCGGACTGTAACTTTGTCATGCATCGAAGGATTTTAAAATACAAATGTCTACCACATCAAGACAATGTGTCGCGGCTAAGGCTCATTTCCGTCTGTCCGTGTGTCCCCACTTACAGTACACAACAATCATGTCCAGACTGTAACTTTGTCATGCATTGAGGGATTTTGAAATAATTTGGCACAAATGTCTATCTCATAACAACATTTTTTCGCGTCAAGGGACCACGTCCCTTTTTCAAAGGTCAAGGTCACACTTAAGTTTTGAAGGTTCATACTATCACAATTAAAGATTACAGGTACAATAATACAAAGAACAATATTAAGCAATTAGTTACTTTCATTCTCTTTTCTTTTCATAATACATACATGCTTAAGAAACCTTTTTGGGGGCATTCGTCACTTGGGTGACAGCTCTTGTTTGACATAATTTTAGAAATATGGAATATTTAATTTTCAAGGAACATAGATTTTGGAGATTTGTTATCACCGGAGGTGCGAGCCATTCACAGAAACACAACATATGACCTAATGGCTAATATAATCCATGACGGAGCACCAGGGCCGGGGAAGGGAACTTACAGGGCACATATACTACATAAGGTAAGTTGAATTCACTTTAGTTTAACAACATTTATCTAAGTCAGGTTTAAAACAAGTTTAATCACTTACATGTCCAGTGTCATTTCATGAAAGTAACAGACTAGGGTAAAACCTACGTTCCCTAGGTTGAGAGGACCACTAGGACACCCTCTCCCTTATATAGTATTATTATATACACTCTTTTTATGACAGGGATCTTTAATGTGTTGGCAAAACTGCATGATTTTATCATCCAAAATATGAAACTGAATACAGTCAACTATCGTTATCTCGACATCGCTTTTCTCGATATTTCGTTATCTCGATTAAAATCTGAAAGTCCCGTTTTTTCCCCTTCTTTATCTATATTGAAAATATTTCTTTGTCTCGATATTTTTATTTCGATAATTTCAGTATCTCGATTTGATATTTCAGCCCCAACAGTTATTTTCACACTATAATCCTTTGTTTATCTTGACAAATAATTATTCGTCTACCCCTCCCGCTAGAGGTGTGAAAAACACCAAGCGGATGGTTATCGCTTAAAGTGCGTGTCGTAATAATTAATGATGATATGTTTGTAAAAATTAAGTCAAGGTGTTTTGAAAAAATTGTTAATTAGCGTGTTGATTGACTTATGTCGAAAATGAGTGAATTTTATCGAATAATCGGTAAATTAAATAAACGTGCTAACTATTCATAAATTGTGTGCTTTTTGTGTCGCCTCTACGGAGTAGTGGCGACATATAGGGATCACTTCTCCTCCGTCTGTCTGTCTGTCCATCCGTCCGTCACAAAACTTGTCCGGACTACTCCTCATAAACTAGTGGTGCAATTTCATCCAAACTTTACAGGAATGATCAGTACCAAGTCTAGTTGTGCATATTATCAGCATTTTCCGGTTCAATGATTTTTGTTTGAGTTATGGCCCTTTAATAATTCTTATTTTTAAAGTTTGTCCAGACTACTTCTCTTATACCACTTATGCAATTTCAGTGAAACTTTACAGGATTGATCTGTAGCTCAAGTCCTTGCGCATATTGCTTGGGTTTTCCGGTTGAATGATTTTTGGCTGAGTTATGGCCCTTTGATAAAAAGGTGTTTTTTTCTGTGTGTTTGCCAGATACGCAAAAGCTTGTCCGGACTACTCCTCATAAACTACTGGTGCAATTTTATCCAAATTTTACAGGAATGAACAGTACAAAGTGGTTAGTCTAGTTGTGCACTGTCCGTCTGTCTGTCCGTCTGTCACAAAATTTGTCCCAACATGAAATTGGCCATCATGAGGCGACACATGTGATTACTGATCGCTCTTGTATAAATGTGCTATTTCTCTCACAAAATGATCGCTATGAAATGTTTTCATGTAATTTATATGTGTTATTATGCAATGTTAAAATACTAAATAGATAAAGTTAGAAAACAACGTTTATGTTTTAGTGGTATATAACTGAGTAAACCTCACTATGTGTCAATCACATAGCACCTAAATGCTGTATTTCCGCTGGTAAACATCCGCTAAATTATGTAACGAACTGTTAATTTTTATTATAAGAATTGACACAAGATAATGAAACATCGTACTTATTTGACTTATAAGGTATGCCCATGTCTTCTGTAAAAATTAGTTTTTGACAGGTTCAAACCCTCATACGTTTATCTCGACATTTCGTTATCTCGATATTTTTTTGACGGTCCCGAAGACTTAAGTCAATCAACGAGATAACGAGAGTCGACTGTACCATTATAGTGATGTGATTGAGAAGAAACAAAATGGAAATCTTTATTATTCATTTTCACAAAACATTTTCACAAAAAATCTTACGATTTTTCACTTACGATAAATCTTACAATAAAAACATCCCTAGCAACGTTCATTTGATATTGATGTGCATGCTCTTTATTTGATATCGGTTTAAAAATCAAGTAATAAAGAGTTTGAAATATGTATTGAACACAGTCAAATTTCAATAAGAACAAAAAAAAATGATTCAAACTAAAATATTTTCTATCTTGATTGAAAATAATTTTATGTATCTAAGTGATTCAGCTACTTTATTGCTAAGGTATTTATAAATAAAAAGGTGCCACTAGTACATGATGGCAATAAAATCGAACTCACAAAATTGTACAAATTATTAGTTTCAATAATACTATAGTATATTTCACATTTAAACTATTCATAGCCCTCTGTCATGACATCACAAATGTTTATGTTGAAAAATAATTATACGTTAATTTGTGTTATTTATAACATACTGTTTGCTTAACATATATTTGTCCTCCATTTTTTTTTTAGTTTTTATTAGCTCACCTGAGCACGAAGTGCTCAAAGGTGAGCTTTTGTCATCACTCTGCGTCCGTCGTGCGTCGTGCGTCCTTCAAAAAATGGCGTCAAACTTTTCAAACAATATCTCCTCCTAAACTATAAGGCCAATAATTGCAGCCAAACTTTACAGAAATGATCCTAAGAAGGTCCCGTTAAAAGTGTTCAAAAAATTAAATTCCATTGAAAACTCTGGTTTCCGTCCAACCAATAGAAAAAACTTTAAAAATCTTCTTGTAAGAAACTGCAAGGCCTAGAGCTTAGATATTTGGCATGAAACATCTTCTAATGAGTGCCTACCAAGTTTGTTCAAATCAAAGCCCTAGGGTCAAAATTGGCCCCGCCCCAGGGGTCATTGATTTTCCCTATATGCATATAGTAAAAACTTAAAAAATCTTCTTTTAAAGAACTCAAAGAGCTAGAGCTAAGATATTAGCATGAAACATGTTCTAATGGGTGTCTACCAAGTTTGTTCAAATAAAAGCCCTGGGGTCAAAATTGGCCCCGCCCCGGGGGTCATTGATTTTCCTTATATGTGTATAGCAAAAACTTAAAAAATCTTCTTTAAAAAAACCCAAATAGCTGGAGTTTAGCTATTAAGCATGAAACATCTTCTAGTGAGTGTCTACAAAGTTTGTTCAAATCAAAGCCCTAGGGTCAAAATTGGCCCCGCCCCGGGGGTCATTGATTTTCCTTATATGACTGTGAATAGCAAAAACTTAAAAATCTTCTTTTAAAAAACCCAGATAGCTAGTGTTTAGATATTAAGCATGAAACATCTTCTAGTGAGTGTCTACCAAGTTTGTTCAAATAAAAGCCCTGGGGTCAAAATTGGCCCCGCCCCAGGTGTCTTTGATTTTCCCTATATGCATATAGTAATAACTTAAAAAATCTTCTTTTAAAGAACCCAATGAGCTAGAGCTAAGATATTTAGCATGAAACATCTTCTAATGAGTGTCTACCAAGTTTGTTCAAATAAAAGCCCTGGGGTCAAAATTGGCCCCGCCCCTGGGGGTCATTGATTTTCCCTATATGCATATAGTCAAAACTTAAAAAATCTTCTTTTCAAGAACTCAAAGAGCTAGAGCTAAGATATTAAGCATGAAACATGTTCTCATGGGTGTCTACCAAGTTTGTTCAAATAAAAAAGCCCTGGGGTCAAAATTGGCCCCGCCCCGGGGGTCATTCATTAGCTTGACTTTTTTTTTTTTAGATATATAACTATTATATATATACATATATATTGAATATATATAAATGTATATATATATATATATATATATATATATATATATATATAGATATATATATGATATATATATATATGTATGTATGTGTATATATATATATATATATATATATATATTTCATATACATATATATTATATATATATATAGTATATATTCATATATATATACATATATATATATATATATATATATATATATATATATATATATATATATATATACATGCATTACATATACAACCAAGTTTGTTCAAATAAAAGCCCTGGGGTTTAAACTGGCCCCACTCCAGGGGCCTATATACAGGTGAGCGACTTTGGGCCATCATGGCCCTCTTGTTTAGTTTAGGTAAGAGATACATGATATTTTACTCTTAAGAGAGAAAAAAATGCACTTACGAACGGGGATAACCTATCGTAAAGTTACAACAGATTTTGCACTTAAGATTTTTTGTGAAAAGGAGATTTATCGTAAGATTTCTTTTACGATAAAAATTGTCGTAAGTTTTTTTGTGAAAATGTCTGCAGGAGACTATTTGTTACTTTAATTGAGAATTCTGGATTCTTTGTAAATAGGTGAAAGAATGTATAATTTCAAATACTAGTAAATTACTTTATTTGTTATTCAGCATTATGTTCCCAGTTTTCAATGATGTAAGTTATAGTATACATGCAAGATTTTCAATATATGATAGTTGATTTAAAAGTGTTTAGACAACATATTACAGAGTCAGTTTTATATTTCAGGGATCAGGTAAATGGTATGAGTTACAAGATTTACATGTAGCAGATATTCTCCCTCAGATGATCACACTATCAGAGAGTTATATACAGGTATACATGTTATATTCTAGCATTATTACATGAACTATCAAATCTGGGGCATCCATGCCCAAGTAGTTACGGTCATTGACTTCAAACCACTTGCCCCTCACCATTGTGGGTTCAGTCCAGACAGGTTTTGAATTCTTTTATGTGAGGAAAATATCCAGTTAGCTTACGGAACATTGGTGGTTTTACTCGGTAGCCTGTTCGTCACTGAAATAATACACATAAGAACACCCGAGGTCTTCCTCCTGCAGTAAAGCTAGAAAGTCGCCAAATGAACTATACTGTGTTGGTGTGACATAAAACCCAATAAATACTCTATTAAACCTTGTGTGTATCAATATGATAAGCTCTGTACTGGAACCAGTTGATCTGACCATTATTGAAAAACAACTGACATAATCAATCTAGTCCTAAAACTGGTCAATTATTCTTGCCAAAGTTACATGGAAAAATAAAATGTAATGTATTTATTAGAACGTATATGTTTAATGAAGGATTTAGTTAATTTGCTTTGTGACTGGTTTTATTTTATGTTTTTGGCACATATAAGACAAAAAAATATATCCATCAAAGTTAAAGAATTTTTTTTTGTATAATTACGGTACAGTAGACTTTTAACCCTCAACTTTAACTTGATAATATTCCTTTTGAAATAAGGAGATGTTTCATGTTTATCATAACCTTGGTGAAGTTAGGACACTTAAAACTGAAGAAGGCACTTACAAAAAGTCGAAATTGATATCGCATCAGATCATTAACTTAATAAATGTCTGTCTTAGATTACACAATAATCTTATCGTATATATTGTTGGTACTCATACTTTGGTTTGTTTTTCTGCATTTGAAAAACAAGATTTGTTTCTGTTTAAATGAAAAAACATAAATCTAGTAAAAACGTATTTTTATTGCATATTTGAGCCCACTTTAAGCAAAACAGGGTTTAGTATGAGATTTAAGGATAGTTGAGTGTCTGTCTGTTTCCTGCTGTATGACCTTGAAAATGTCTTCTTGAAAGTAGTCATCATAAATTTCTAAATTTTGGCTGGTTGTATTTCATTACAATTTTTTTTTTGGTCTTAAAGAGTTTCTTGATTCTTAATTATTTCAAGAAAAATAATTTTGGTAACCCTTTAGCTTTTGCCTTTAAAATAAGAGCTATATTTCAGAATATGGCTAATACACTGTATTGGGCACAACAGCTTGATCAATAAATTACCATACTGATTTTTTTTAACAGATGTTATCACAAAACTTAATCTACTTATCATGCGGGAACAGGACACTGACATCTTTCTAAAGATAGATTTCACAATGTACAAGCAATATCAGGCCAAATAAAATATGTAACGTTTGAAATATTTATTTCTTTTATTATTTCTGTTTTAGGTATTGATGTATTAAAGAGTAGTTGATTCATTCTATATGATATGTGATATTTCTGTATTGTCTAGTCATAAAATACAGCATTCACCCATACAGTCTAACATGTCTTCTAATTATGATATTTTTTTTTTTATCCATAGATCTTTGAGCTGAGAACTGACATACCAAACCCTGCATTTACAAAAGAAAAACCAGCCGGTACCAGTTCAAACTCCACAGAGAAACAAGGTGGGGTAAAAAACGGGAACCAGCAAACAGTTGACATGGATTTGAGCAGCTGAAAATCAACTCTATAAAACTGCAGAGTAAATAATAGTGCTCGATTACAGAGTAACAGATAAACAACGGATCTGCAGAGATGTAGTGAACATGGTCGTTGTAGCAATTGTGAACGGTGACATGAATGTAGTTTAACATGTATACAAATGATTTAAAGTTATACATGTGGTTTTTGTTTTGTTACCTGGGAAAGCTACCATAATTGTCAAAAGAAAGGAAAAATGAAACAGCACATTATAAAACTTGCTGCAAGAGAAATTGATTGTACATATAAAATTGTTAATTTCTGTTAAAGAGCCATTATTTGTGTGGGGTACTGTGCACAGTGCTTTTTTTTGGAAAAAAAATACTAAAAAATACAAAATAAAATCCTAAAAGAAGCATTTTATTTATTTAGTTTCTCTCTTTAAGTAAAGAAAAGTCCTCTTAAATTTCTTGATTATTGATGGTTAAATTTGATGTAAGAAGGTTCAAATTTGTATGGAACAATTTGTGAATAAACAATACTGATCTATTAAAAATTGTATTGTTGCTGTAAACATACCAGTAACATTGACCCAAACTGCCAACCTTTCTACTTGGTTACTTATGCTCCAAGCTCGGGCCATCCATATGTCAATTCTCCTGTATGTACATCACTTATCTTTGCCCCAATCAATAACTTGAGAAGGAATAATCACTGGTTTATATAACTTAGTAGGAACATTGCCCACGGCCAGTAGATGACCCCTATTGATTTTCAGGTTAAAGGTAGTTCACTGTGGACAATACTGCTAAAAGCTGGTCAGCAACTGGAGAAGTCTGGCCTGCAGTCCTTTCATGTGGTTTGGAGATTGGTCATGACTAGTCATGACTTTGAATGCAACCATAACTAGGAAATGTTTTGGTCTACAATCTTGAAATTTGGTGTGGAGGTTGGTCTTTATAGTAGATGACCCCTTTTATTTGAGGTCAGAACTAAGAGATGCATAGACTCTAGTAGTTTGAATCCATATAGTCGCCTCTTACGATCACACAATGATGAACAGTGACTGCAGTTCTGATGCCCTCAACCCTTAAAAGGCAACCCCTCAGCAATAAGGGGAACAGTTTTCTGTCAAAGAGCTATCATAGCTATAACTAAAAGAAAAGCAAGGTATATTACTTACTCGTTTCTAGTTTCAACATGTCACCCGAGTTAGCATTGAAAACAATAAATTTCTCAACAAAAATTGGTGACAATATAAATTTACCGACAGTGTTTCATAAACTATATATTTCAAGTTGAACTTTTATTCTGGTGACCTTTATAGGGCCTTCACGGCTCAAGCATGATCAGTTTTGTTTTGGTGAGCCTTTAGAGCCTTCACGGCTCTATTATGAATATTTTTTGGTGAGCGTTATAGACAATCACTATTTTAGTATGAGCATTTGTTTTGGTGAGCGTTATAGGGCAATCACTTCAAGTAGGAACATTTGTTTTGATAAGCGTTACAGGGAAATCACTGTTCTAGTATGAACATTTGTTTTGGTGAGCATTACAGGGCAATCGTGGTTCTTGTATAAAATTGTTTTGGTGAGCGTTATAGCGCAATCACTGTTCTAGTATGAACATTTGTTTTGGTAAGCGTTACAGGGCAATCGTGGTTCTTGTATAAAATTGTTTTGGTGAGCGTTATAGCGCAATTACTGTTCTAGTGTGAATATTTGTTTGATGAGCGTTACATGGCAATTCCGGTTCTTTTATAAAATTGTTTTGGTGAGCGTTGTAGGGCAATTACTGTTCTAGTGTGAACATTTGTTTTGGCGAGCATTATAGGGCAATCACTGTTCTAGTGTGAATATTTGTTTGATGAGCGTTACTTGCGGTTCTTGTATAAAATTGTTGGTAATAGGACATTTCGGACCATGGACGTTTCGGACCAGACATTTCGGACCAGATTTTGGGACACTTCGGACCATATTTAGGGACATTTCGGACCAGATTTTTGGACATTTCGGACCATGTGTTGGACATTTCGGATCATGTGATAGACACTTTGGACCATTGTTTTGGACATTTCGGACCATGTGTCGGACATTTGGGATCATGTGTTAGACACTTCGGACCATTACTGTGGACATTTCGGACCAGAATAAGTATTTTTTTATATGTTATGCATCAATTATTCTATGAATTAAAGTGTAACTTCAGAATATATGAGACACCATGGAACGATTTTTACACCTATTAATTATTATAAAGTATATATACAAAAAGACATTTTTATATTGCAGTCTGGACATCAATTTTTTTACAATTATAAATAGTTTGTTTATTGTTAATTAAAACTGTACTTTAATCGCATTCCAATTTAAATATTTGTTTTCAAATTAGGTGAAAATTGCATACATATGCTTCTTTAATTGAATGAAACGTAACTTAAACGAGTTCTATTCAGCAATAAAAATGTGTGAAAAACTGCATTGACGATGATGTCGTTGTTCTTTAATACTTGCTAGACCACGATTTAATTTGGTTAAAATTGACTTAAAAAAGATATATTCTGCGTGTGTACTTATTGTGCATATTATCAAATAGTTCATTAAACAGGTACGTATATCAATTTCAATTCTTTTAGATAAATTAAACATAGCGTATCATTATCTCTATATTTTGTATGGAGGACATTCGCAAAAATATATCCTACGCTTACCAATATAGTTCTAAAGGTATTCTATAATTGTTTTTTTTTTTTTAATTCAATATTAAAAAAAATTGTCAATTGGTAAAATAAGCTTGACAGAAAATGTTAAAATCTCGTCGGACAGGTCATTACTGCATGCATTTTGAATATCATAAAATATAACAGTGTCAAATATTTGTTTATTATTAGAAAATATATTAAATACATACTGAAATAACAAATAATTACATATAAAAAGGAATATATGTGCTGGTCCGAAGTGTCTCCATCATGGTCCGAAATGACCATCACATGATCCGAAATGTCCCAAAATCTGGTCTGAAATGACCAAAAAATCTGGTCCGAAGTGTCTGGTCCGAAACGTCCGTGGTCCGAAATGTCCGTAATTCAAATTGTTTTGGTGAGAGTTGTAGGGCAATCACTGTTCTAGTGTGAATATTTGTTTGATGAGCGTTACATGGCAATTGCGGTTCTTGTATAAAATTGTTTTGATGAGCGTTGTAGGGCAATCACTGTTCTAGTATGAACATTTGTTTTGGCGAGCGTTATAGGGCAATCACTGTTCTAGTGTGAATATTTGTTTGATGAGCGTTACATGGCAATTGCAGTTCTTGTATAAAATTGTTTTGGTGAGCGTTATAGGGCAATCACTGTTCTAGTATGAACATTTGTTTTGGTGAGCGTTATAGGCAATCACTGTTCTAGTATGAATATATGTTTTGATGAGCGTTATAGGCAATCACTGTTTTAGTGTGAACATTTATTTGTGAGCGTTACAGGGCAATCGCGGTTCTTGTATAAAATTGTTTTGGTGAGCGTTATAGACAATCACTTTGTTAGTATGAACATTTGTTTTGGATAGCGTTATAGGGCCTTCTCGACTGTCTTGTGTATAAACAGCGTGATCATTCATGGCATTTAAAGTATCGGAATGTGATTTCTCTGTTTGTAAAAAAGATATTGCATTAATAACAGTTACACACACCTGCTGCTATTCGTACTCTCTATCGTTCATTATCATGTTTTAAATTCATCACAGGTTTGGATAAATTTTATTTTACAAATTGCGCACAACAGAGAAATCAATTGAATTCAGCTCAAAGTTCATACGATTTGAAAAAGTTCATTCAGATTGATCTGAAGTACTTGCCGTCGTTTATATCAGCTATTCGAGTATGTTGGACTTAAGGACATGGAACAATCAATAAATATAAATATGTTTGTATAAGCTTCAATATTAAATTGATTTTAATTTGAAATTGTACAAACTTGTGATAAGTTGGGTAGTATCGCTAGCTAGGGTATGATATACTTGTAGTGACGTATATAGGCAACATATCACTATGTAGTACCAAATATGCCCTTATCACGATTATTTCACAAACTTTAAATTGAAATATCAAGTGCTTGATTTATTTTATGAGATAAGTTTTTTTTCTCCTCAACATAAATTCTAAAGTACGAAAAATTACAGATTTTTAACGATGATTTAGACGGGTCTGTAATGATCGTGCAGTTTGAATTCTGCACGAAATACAAATACCCTTAACAACAGCACTTTTTAGGCGTATTGTTGTTTAATTTTAGCCACAATAAAAACTGACAAAATAAAAAATAAACACCCACTTAATCCTTTCGCAGTTTGATATAGAGATGAGAATTAAAATAAATACATGAAAATTAATCTTGATAGATCTTATCGAGAAAAAAATCTCGACAGTGCCGTTTTATCTTTGTTTATTCAACTGACGAATTGTTTTATTTCTATGAAAAAATGCCAATATTTGATTTTTTAAAAAGTGGTTTAAATTTTAACACATAGAAATTAAAGTGTGAAATTCAGAACATGTTTAATATATATCAGCTTTGACACGCGATAGGGATTCATAATAAGTAATATTTATTATAATGTAAACACTTTTATGATCATATTTAAGATATCAATAATCGAATTTATCTATCTAATATCAGTATTATCCAAAAAAGAAACCGCATGTATCGATTCCAAACTATATTTACTTTAACAACTACCTTGTATCGTTTATTTCTTGTATTCAATAATGTGTGACTGTGCGACATACTTGATACCAATGTTAATCTCTGTCCAATAGCCTTCTATCGTCCTCGTCTTTACAATAGAGGATTAGCCCGTTCAACGTATTCTTTATGGATGATCTGTTTTCTATATACCCTAAACAAAAAAGTCAGGGGAAATAATAGCGTATTTGACGGTATATGGATATTAATCAGAAAGCGCCTATGCAGGTAACCAACTGTGCGTTGCCAACGGTGATTTACGCTGTTTGAGACGGGAAGGCACTCTGTATCGTGTCTTAAACTTTGGAACCGGGTTATACTGTGACAGAAAAAGGACTTTAAGGATTTTTGGGGATACATTGGATCTTTAAGGAATTAATTATGTCACAAGTGGGCGTCCGTCCGGCGTCCCAGATGAGTACGGGAAGAATGGGGGTTACATTACCCCAGATTCAACACCCGATGTCTCGAATGAGCAACCCAGGAGAAATGGAACTACGAGGGGTGTCAAGGTCCGGGGATCGGCCAATGTCGAACCCTCTTGGTGGCCGACCACTCGCAAATGAGTCTCACTATCCGGTCAGGAAATCATTGAGTGCCCTGTCCGGACGGGAGAGTCGACAGGCAAGTCGTCTTGGGCGTGAAAACGCACCCCCACCCATGCCAATAGAGAGCATACCCGAGGGGGTTGAAGTTACTTTTGGAGATCCCGGCAAAACTAGGATGCCGATTTTCGGTATGTAATTATTTCTCCTAAAATGTTAATAATCTAAAACATTATAAAATTCTAACTCAAATGTTAAATGTTAGACTTTTCTGAAATGTTCTGAATTTTCTATTCTCTTATTAAGAAGAAGAAAACGCTGCAGAAGATTATAGTAAAAACTTGTGAAAATGCATGTTTTAAAATGTAAAGAATGTAACTAGTGCGGCGCAGATTTTTTGGATGACAACTATTGAACAGCTTCGTCGGTTTGCTCGAAGATTGACTTTAAATACCACCGATTATATAGAAATTGTTTGCATGATATCTTATTCGAAATTCTTTTAAACTTGATAAGGACATTGTGAATTAATCTTTTCCTACTGTTCCAAATATTGAAAAACTGTGTAAACATGTCTGGTTACTTACCAAACACAATTTATTGACACAGAACGGGCACCTTTACCGTAAAGTAAACGAAACGAAGATCGGCTCGTGTTATTCTATCTATACTCTATAATTTATCAATTAGCGAGAAAAAAATCTCAAAAAAGGTTGTATTGAGAGGTAAAGATCATAAAGTTTGTCTACACCTTTAAATATAAATAATAGTAATTCTTTTTTGACAAATCTTGTAAAGCCCTCCAGTGTCGGTACCGTGACACTGGCTATCTTCACTTCCGGGTTTTGAGAAGAAATGAACATTTCACACACTTTTATATTATCAATGTTGATCAAAATGAGACATAGAGTGAAGACTTGACACTTTTTGCCATGTATGTCACTATAATATTAAGGTATTCTTCTACTTCTTATGTTTTAATAACCAAGTATTAGACAGTAGATCCCCTACATTGAATTCAATAATTCTGACATTGTTGGAGAAAATGTTGTACATAGTTGTGTATCTAGATATATGGTATTGAGTTAAGCTCTGATCTAAGACAGTATTGACTGACTAGGGGTTAAAGTCTCTCAGTAGGGAACATGTTATCTGTGAACAACCAACTCCGGATTACCACACAAAACACAGAATTAATACTCTGATCAAATTAGAAGTCTATTTTATTTCAATACAAATTTTAATGGGTTCAAAGGGGGCAATAATTGCCTTTGATTCATTGTCGTCTGCCTCGTGTTGTGAAAATAAATGAGCCGCGTCACGACAAAACCAGCATAGTGCGTTGCGACCAGCATGGATCCAGACCAGCCTGCGCATCCGCGCAGTCTGATCAGGATCCATGTTGTTCGCTATCAGTTTCACTACTTGTAATAAGGTTTGTAAGCGAACAGCAGCATCATCATCATCTCAAGTTATTGCATCATTCCGCAAGATCCTGATCAGACTGCGCGGATGCTGGTCGCAAACTCACTATGGTTTTGTCGTGACGCGGCTCAGATGTTCTTCAAAATTTAACGAAATTGTTTCAGACCATCTGATTAGTCTGGTACGGGGAAAACAAAGTATAAAGATGAAAATATATAGTCTCTCGCCATGCTCTCTTATTTCTAACTGAACATGTCTGCTTCTGGAGCAGAACGCTAGTTAGCTTTAACTAAAATCCGTAAACTGTCGCTAGATATTACTGTAACTTTATTTTCTGTATTATAGTTATTTATGTTTGTAATGTGTTGTATGTTTTATAATCTATGTACAGGCCGTATATCTGACAGTAAGTACATTCTCAAACACCCATATTTATTTGTCGATGTCTGTTCAGAATGTAGATGTAGAATAGACCTAGATTATCACGTGCAATACAGACAGTCCAGCTCGTGTGTGTTGTTGCTATTGTTTTTGTTCGATTTTATTTTTGTTACTTTATGAATGGTATTGATTTTTATTTTGTCTTTTTGATAGATGCATGCTCTCAGTTTCTGTCTCAAATTCATTCTTTATTTTCCTTGTTTAACACGATAGGCATGAAATACTTCAGTATAGATTTGTTTCAAATAGTTCATTGTCTTAAATAGTTCATTGTTTCACATACTGTGCTTATATCCTTCGCTTCTCACATACTTTATGTTGTACGTGCTTCATTCTGTTCCACGTTACTGCATGTATATCATCAACATACGTTCATTTTTGTACGGGGTCTGTCACATTTATCATGTCACCAAGCTTCTTTTGTAAGTCATCTTTGGAAATTATATAGTGAGTTCATTGAATAGGACACGATACCCGACAAATGGGTAAAACATGAATAAATATAGAAAAATGCCTTAAATATGACTTGGGAGTATATGTGTTTTAATTTTACTATGACACGATTAATCAACATTTATTCATTTTATCGGCATATTCTCTGAAATAAAACTGTCCTTGTGACCAGTTTCTCATTTCTTTACAAAGAACGTTATAGAACTATCTTTAACCCATCATAATTGTACACTTAAGATTGTAAATATTAGATAAACGACGATAAATTAAAGATCAAAACATACGCTATAATTTTTGTCCGGACCTGACAAATTTAAATTGATTTTAAAGGTATGCCCATAGATAACCAAACAACCATCAAACTATCACAATAACGGGACCAAATTGTTAAATGATTGGTTTTTAGCTTTAAAGGTTTTTCAATGAATACAGTGAAAGGACGTCAAAATCGCAATTCAATAAATTGTCAATAAACGTTATTGAAGTTGTACTTCGTACAGCGGGCTGCCGCGCCACAATGTAAACTAAATGTCTATCACGTTGAATGGTTATTGCCAATTAAAGGTTGAAGTTTTTCAATAGGGAGCCTGCTAGTACTGTTCCTGAAATGTTGTTATTGCCCAATCAATAGATTTAATTTTGCTTCAGTCGTTCAATTAGGCTTTATTATGGTAACCATTAAGAGCGGAAACACAGGGAGTCTGTTCGTTTGTGATAACGGTATCACGGCTATAGATGGCATGCATAATCGCCAATTAATACAATTTTTACTTCTTGTTTAAAACGATGCGATTTATGTCTGTTTTTGCTCTGAAATGGCGCTATATTAATGATTCCTGTTTAAGTGCCCATAACAAGTTTGTATCTACATATTTGTATATGAATTCTCTCTCTCTCTATCAGTGACATAGTCTCCTGTTTTAGTTTTATACCCTGATCATAGAAAAATGGTATTTTCGCGTTCTGTGTTATAACACAATACAAGTAAATGATCTATAACAAAACACAAAACAATACCTGTAATTACACAACTTTTAATGTTTGTTTTCTCATATCAGTCTATGACAAAATCAAATGTTTCCATCGTTAAACGCTATTGACGCTATAAACGTGAAATCATAAATACTATTTAAGCGCTTTATATAATAAGATTTTTAGATAGGCTATTTTGTTAATTTTACATAAAATAAAATGATCAATGTTATAATGACATTGATCCGTTCCTATTTTACCAATCACCGATTACTGCAAGCGACATGTATGAAAATGAATGTTATCAAAATGGTTAATCTTTATATATATTTAACTCGCGTTCAATAGTGAAACAGTTCAAACGCTCTAGAAAATTATCTGAATTTGTGCAGAATAATACAAATGTAATTTATCGTTGAAAAGTAAACACTGAGATGTAAATCGCCATGTTTTAATTTGTTTAAATGTTGACATTCAACCACGTCAGTCGAAAGTGATGGTAATCAAGTTATATAGAATTCAAGCGTCTGTTAAAATCAGGTAACAAATATGACCGAAACAGACTTTGACTTTGGGTTACAGCTGTCCCGCCCACTTATACAATATATTCATAAAAATAAATGAAACCATTTGTTACTGATAAATATACTCTTTTTCATGTATTATAATTATTATAATTAAGACTATTCACTATATCATTTGTATTTAGTGACTTATAGGCCCATTTGGCTGGGTGTTTTCTTTTGATATTTTAATGCATTGTTTATCTACCCTGTATATACACATGTCACAATGATAAACGATTTTCTTGCTTAATATATATTAATTTATGAAGGCACCCATAAGCTTATTCAACGTACTAGTATCTATACTGCATATATATATATATATATACCACAGAAAACGGTACTGCAGTATGTAATATAATTTATAAAGCGGATGTTTAACTGCATCATATATATATATATACATGTATAAGGGCTTATGTGTCTCGTAACAATATCAGATATTTATTATTAGGACATATTTTTACACACCTGACCTGCTTTTGAACCCTACCCATTTCAAGTTTTATTGAATCAGTCTATATTTGTTTTGAATGTAGAAATATGTAATGCAATACTCAAATCTAAAATATTTATAAAAACGTACGTGATGCCATTATAGCTTCTCATTACATTTTGCTGTAGACACTCCAGAAATTATTGAATTAAAACTCGGTAACTGCATTAAGTTAACGCAATTCAATAAATTATATTTACATATTCAAATATTCAAAAATTCTTTCACACTTGACCGAATTTCACTTTGAGTGAACAGTTTATTTACTGTTTCTTACTGATTAAATAAGTTCTCTTATGTCACATTTGCTTTACACTCATGTTTAATTAATTATGCATTGTTTATTTATTTATTTTTTTTTATGAAATAGTTTCATTTACATAGTCATGCTCTCATTACAACTGTAAATATTTTGTGAATATTTTTGTCTCGGCGTATTTGCTGATTTAACGTTAGCATTATAGTCAATATTGTACAGTACGTATTTTTCCCGTAACCAGTCTCATTCAAATTATTCGTTATTATTATAATTATTATTCATTTTCACCCACTGTTAAAATAATGTATATTTTTCGTCTGTCATAGGTAACAAGGCTGACGTGACAAACAGACCGGATGTTCCAGCGAGCCGTGCCAGCTCTCGCCTGTCTACAGCGTCCGCACAGGCCAGACTTGAAATAGACGAAGTAAGAGATATAGTTCTACTATGATGTATAGAAGCATAGTCATGACACGTTGACTTGTTAAATACATTTTATATGATTATATTCATTTCATTAAATTGTCATCAATATGAACAATGTTTTATATTGATAATAACATAATGATAAAGTGAACTCAAAAGAGTGTCTTTTTCAAAAAAAATATCCCGCTTTGTCTTACAATAGTTAACTCCAGGGCAAAATATGTTGAAATCATTTTAGGCTATTACTTGAAATAATTATTGTGTTAGACAATGCTTTTTGTCGTAGGCATATTGCTGTGTACCATCTGGCTCAAGCACAGGACACCGGAAGGCATCATAAAAAGTGCCACAATATAAAGGTCTAAGCGGCATGATAATCAATTTGCCAAAGAGCTTAGAAAAGTGTATTTAATTCTTACCAAAGGAAATGAAAACTTTTTTATTTAATTGACACTATACACAAAGAAATATTTTCATAATATATCAAGTATTGTGTGTAATTGTATAAATGACGATTTTAGATTTAATCTCGTATTACATTAATTCTGATTTCTTAAACCTTTTTAATCTGCTTTTTAATCACACCTTATAAAACGTACATGTTTGAAACAAGTTAAAAGTTTAGCGATATATTTATATTGGGTAAACTCGCATTTAAAATAAGACTACCGATGATCTATTTAAGATTCATAATTATGTAAAGATATTATGATAATATAGACTGAATTTAATCCAACATTGAATTCTACCGGCAGAATGATCTTCACGAAATCAGATATTTTTAGTATGAATAGCGATTGCATTGACTCGTATATTATTAATCTCAATTTGAGTTTAAAGTGTGTAAATATTTTAAAAAGACATTATCTGAAATTTTTGGAAACATATGCTATCTATTTGTGAATGATCTACAAAGTATTAAACCATGGCTGACAAATAATTAGCACTGATGTAAATCTATGTTTGCAAATAGTATGATAGAAACGTTAAACCTATTAAATTAACACAATTGTAACTCATTTTATACATGTTGATGGGTCAAAAGTCAGTTGATTCTTAACAGATTTTTTAAAGTGAAAAAATGATGTGAAAAAGTGGTACAAATAGAGCGATACTACAGTATGTTTCTTTCTACATTTTACGAACATACTTGTATATCGTATATATAATCATTATAATGATAAATGTTGAAAAAAGTAAGAACTCAATGCAAACTCAATACTCAAACTCAAACACAATATACATCTACTCATCCCTTTTCGACATGTAAGGAGCTAGAGTCCATACATTTCCATTTTTGAATTAGATACATGTCGGAGTGGCAAATTATTTATGTCAGATTATTGAGTCATTGCATACAACCATCGTTTTATATATCATATTTCTCTCAGTATAGTGATTAGTAAGAGTGCTCCACAAAAAGACACAAGAGTTAAATAATACATTATAACTTAAGCATTTTCTAATTAACCATAATTCTGACCTTAATTACATCAAACAACGGGACATTTATTTATATTTTCAGTTGGAAATGTTGCTAAGACAGAGAATGAAGGGAAATTTCTATGAAATAAGGAAACAGTTCCAGAATAACGATCCTGAAGGAAAAGGCAACGTATCCAGGTAAGTAATGTGTGACCTATCATGTACCACACAGATAATTATAGAAAATGCTTGCCTTTATAATCAGACAATCTGTATCTGTGATATTTCTTCAGAGATTGTCTGACAGTCAAACGCCTTAAAGCGACATCTTGTACGCATTCTGTTTTGTACCTAACAAATTCAATTGATCATTGCATTGACGGGCTACTATGGCTGGAGATGGATGAGGAGAAATAACCACAGTGTTGGAAGACCATGAAATAAACAACCTTACGATAATTCTTTAAATTATGATAAGTTTGCAAAAAGTAGTTCAATTAAACATTGTTGCTGTAGCATCGTACATATAATTTCAACAGCAGCTTATGATTTATCTTGATTGGTCAATGTATGATTTATTTCAGGGAAGCATTGTACAGAATTTTGATGACAGTATTAAGTCGACAGCTGTCACAGAATCAGTTTTACGAAACTGTTAGAGAGACTAGGGTTTAACAACAAAGTTGTTATCAACTACA
The DNA here is from genome assembly GCF_026571515.1 of Ruditapes philippinarum. Lineage (NCBI taxonomy): Eukaryota > Metazoa > Mollusca > Bivalvia > Venerida > Veneridae > Ruditapes > Ruditapes philippinarum. Next base: position 228,317 of record NW_026866098.1, on the reverse strand, counting down.
CAGAGTTCTTTTCACTGTTCCGAAAGATGAACGACGAAGATTCTTCATTCCCTAAATGGATGGACCCTATTCAAAGAACTCACCTGGAGAAAGCCACAATGACATGTGACCAAGTTCATCTTCAACTGAAAGAAAAGGCGAGACAAAGGTATCCTGTACTAATATTTACATCGTCATTTGTGCATTGAATTGTTTCACAATGACTTACATGTTGAAAGAAGACAATTAAAAGAGTTCATGCGAAACAGCATATACAATTTATGTTGTGTTCATATGATATTGGTTAGAAAACATACATTAGCAGTAAATCAAACGAAATAAAGAAGTCAGTAAACGATATACATGTAACTGTAAATATGAATATATGAATAAATAGACACAAAATGAGCGATATTTTATAATTATTTGTATATATTTCAGAGTAATGGATGTTGGAGAGTTGATTCCTCAGATGAACCCTGGTGGTAGTGGTCGCATCATGAAACCTGAGCTTCGACAACTTCTCAACCGACTTATGTTCTATATGGATGATGTGGAGTTTGAAAAACTCTGGAACAAGTAGGATTTCCTTATTTGTTACAATTGATAATCTAGGTTTTGAATGATTATAAGATATCAGTGTGTGGTGTTCTAGATGAATTCACTTTTTACTTTAGTGGTATGCATAAATGAATTTCGTATTATATTTTCGTTTCTCTGACATGTTTTATTGACATCTTATATCAGATAATCTGTGTTATGTATTTTTAAGTGAGTATATCTTCAAAAAATCACGATACATGACCTGCCTCTATTTTGTTCGATTGTGACATTGATGTACAATAATATGTTATATGTGTGTGTAGATATGACCCGGATGCGTCTGGTACAATAAGTGGGGAGAAATTCATGAATAAACTCGGTATCTCGTTCAGTAACGGAATTACTGAGAATGGTAGACTGTCTCCAATAGCAGAATCAGGTAACTATTTGTTGTACTAGTATCTGTTGTTTAATGGGTGTCATGAAAATGTTTCCTCTCTGTGAAATTGAAAACGTTGAACACAATAAGATGAAAATTTCTACGGCGACCGCAAGAATATTTTATAAAAATCGAATGATATGACAATATTCATTTTTTTTTTAGAAAAAATGATTTTTTAAAACTATTTCTGTATGTTGATTCTAATTCCACTTTATGACAATTACTTACTTACAATTTGATTAACAGATTAACTTATTTTATTCTGTTTTAAGAATTGTTAATTAATGATTCATGCCTGTATGCATACAATCTTTGTACATTTTATAAATTATGAATAAATGAAAGCTTCAATGCAATCGAATGAAACAAAAGAAGATACATATATCTTAACTTAAGCTTATATGAAAGTAAAGGTAAAATATCAAACATGTATTGATAGATCTTCGAAAACTAAAAATCTCCGACCGGAAAGTGATTGAGGAATTCAAAGAACTAAGTAGTAAGTCAAGCGCACTGATGAAGTACATGCAGTTTATGCAGTATCTAGAACGTAAGCACGTGAATGTGTCAGTGGTTTGGGGTGGATGGAGCTGATTTTGCTTCTTACATGCAAACCATCCTGGCATAATAAACCATCATGAAACTCATTTACATGGTTTTCTCGCTCTATCACATTAAACATATCATCAAACAAAAAGGTTTTGAAGCCGCTCTTTAAACAACCATCCTGAGTTGAAAACAATCATCCTCAGTTGAAAATGGTACTTGTTCATCTCGGTGGTTGGAAACATCTGCTATCAGCAATCACTAACCACTGGACATCTTTTCTTGATATCTCTATATTTATCTTTTATTGACTGCGCACGTCTTTTTACATCGAATAACGAAATATGTCTGATTCACTTGTTTGGTACATTCAGTCTATAGTATTAAATAATCGACATATATTTCCTCATGTATTTTTAGAAAAAAGGCTTTATTTATAGAATACCCTATATAAAAATAGCTGTGCATTGATATTATTTTATGTGGAAAGATTGTTATAATTCGGTAGTAACGTGACCATACTGTATTTTAGAGCGCAGCAAGCGTACACCTCGCCGGAAGGAAGTAGAGAGACGCCAGCAGCTCGATGTAGAACGCTGGTTGAAAAATAAATTCAGGGAGGGCTTTGCAACCATGAGGGAAAGTTTTGAGGCAAAAGATCCAAAGAACGAAGGCAGTGTAAGTCACCGGATTTTATCACGTTGTTAAACTCAGACCGGATATTTTTATGTCACTGTTAAACAGCTCACAATTATTCTTCGACTATAGTTGCCACACATACTGTATATTGCTTGCATAATTAAAAATTGATATACATGTAAAAACAGAAACATTTTAATGGGTGGATGTTTCAGTGTACAAGACTAGTAAAAAAAAATTTTTTTCGTAAGATTGTTTATTACCACTTATCATATGAGCAAGGTAGTTATTTTCGTGTCAAATATATCATTTGATCTGTAACACTTAATCCTATTTAATATATTTACTTTCATACATTTGATAGTAATGATGGTGGTGATAATAAGTTGTTTTTTATTTGATTTCAGGTAAACTTTGATGATTTCTTGGACGTTCTATCTGCATACGGTCTGAAACTGGAGAAGAAATATTTGGCAGCGTTCCTGTCAAGGTGTAGCGTTTCAGCGAACAAGAACGGAACAGTTCCATATAGAGAGTTCCTGCACCGATTCCAGGACCGTAGTGAGAAGGGCATGACTCACACTATTCTTACTGATAACAAACACAGGCTAGTGAGACTGTTAGTTTCATATTTTATTATACAAACCATGTGTGCTGATCCCGCACCCTCAACTGCCGTGTGGCTACCTCTGTTTGTAGACATCAGTCATAGCGGGTTTGGTTTGTATACACAAACACCATCCACCTGCTGTTCAGTAATATATATTTCAGACTTTACGTCCGAAATATTTACTTGAAGTAACAGTTAAAAGTAATTAGAGTAAAGTATTTTTGAAAAGAAACTTCAATAAAATGTAGACCGAACTGCCGAGTCATTTCCATAAAATGGTTTTGGGATATCTGTATAAAAGTGTAAATATAAAATTATATAGTATTGTTACTCAAATATTTACATTTATTTTGATTCATTGATTAAATGCGGACAGTGGCTGGTGTTTGTTAGATTCTTAGTTCTACTATATCATCTAGATATTTTCTTATTTATTTACTTATAAATGCAATACTTTCAATCATTTCTTTTTACTTTTGTTGTAAGTAAAGGCATTAATGGTGAAATTTCTGATAATATAACATGGCTATGGTAACTTCTGAAATCATTCATATGAACTCTAGATCTGACTAATTAAGTTATTTTGTAACACAGTCAACATTCTTTGTCTGTATGAGCTCTACGCACATGTTGCGTCTTGTTTTCTTCACGTTTTGCACGTGAGCGCATTATATCAACAAATGAGCCGCGTCACGACAAAACCAACAAATTGCGTTTGCGACCAGCATGGATCCAGACCAGCCTGCGCATCCGCGCAGTCTGATCAGGATCCATGCTGTTCGCTATCAGTTTCTCTACTTGTAATAGAGTTGATAAGCGAAAAGCATGGATCCTGATCAGACTGCGCGGATCCATGCTGGTCGCAAACGCACTATGTTGGTTTTGTCGTGACGCGGCTCAAATTAACTTAAACTTAAAAATATATCCGTTTCCGATTAAAACTAAGAGTGAATACTAAGTCAAAATCTACAAATGGCATGTTTTATTTTTAGTTGACGTTTTTGTTTAAACTTTATTTTATATAGATGTAGCACCACGATAAAGAGCCAATTTTCAGCTATAGAATAGCAAAATATAGTTAGTCATAGATAGAAAGATAGAGTTAATGATTAAATTCGTTATGACTATTATTTTATTGCATATACAAAATGAATTATTTTAAATTAATACAACAACAATACATGTATACTATTTATAGCACTGTCATAGTATCAAATGAAAGAAAACTTTGTAATAAAATGACATTAATTTATCATATACCATATGTACATGTACATAATAAAGTATCTTCTACAAGGAAAGTAATGATAAAGTTATATCAGTGATTTAATTTTATAACATTGATTAAGCAGGTTTAACAATGATGTCAAATCGGAGAATGGCTCGAACCTGAGTGCCATCGAGGCCCAGCTGATGAACATGTTCCAGAGAGACTTCCTGGCACTTCTAGGAACATTCAAGTACGTATTTCTTGCCATTTTTACAGATCGTTGTCATGTTTCTTCCTACAATAAACGTGTTATTAATTAAGATATTCAATTATATCGCTGTGTATGTTGAGAGTATAGTAAGACAGACATGTTTCCGAAGCATTTGTATCGCAATTATTTTTTAAAAAGAAAAAAAGAAGGCAAAATTACAAAAAAGTAATTTTACAATACGAATGTCGTAAAAGTGAGCCTTCCACAGAAATGTGACAAAACAGAAAGTAATAGTTTAATAATACGTATATCATATTGCATATTGTAAGTGAACAGAAAAAAATCTTCCTGAATATATCATTATAATAATTTTATCCGATATATTAAGGTATAATAAAGGATTATAAGAAATTGTAGGTAAACAAATACATTATTTCTATTGTTTCACTTTCTATGAAAAAAGTATAGACCGCTGCAAACACAATCTATAGGAAGCTATTTCATTGGTCGTTTTTGTTTTGTAAAAAACGGTCTATCAGAATTCTAATTATTTTGTACAATATGGAAATGTGTAACAGAACTGTGTATTTTTATACAATAAAATAAACCTGCTGGATATCGCATAACAGACATGTTTAATCAAATTGTGTTCGAAGGTAGACAACTCCTTAATAAAGGTTTAGTAAGGATATCATTATATCGCGATTGAATATCATATTTCATTGCCTTTGTTTAGCATTATATGGTTAACAATTAAAATCATTAAAGTTTGTGTTGACAAGTATCTAATTATTTCATTATGATCACGGTGCAGTTTGGTATAGTGAAAACAATTGTAACTATCCATAACCAGTAATGCTTGGATACCAGAAAGTTTCTTCTTGTAATGTGTTTTTCATAGCAAAATGTTACTTCGTTGTTTTTTTATTTATGTGCAACTTTTCGCTTTTTCAAAATAAAGTGCATTAAAATGCGAAGAACTGTTTAAAGTGTTATAACAAAAGATAATTTGTGAATGGAATGGTATTAATTACAGGTATGCAATGGCATAGTGGTAACACTATTTCAAGTTGAAACATTTATTAGTACATTTATAAGTGTGCTACCGTTAGTACTTTTTATAAAGAAACTGCATTCACTTAAGGAGATATTCATTACCTTTATCTATATTTTGTTGTATTGTTAACTAAGTGTTGATGTGTTCGTTACAGGAGTATAGACAAGTTAGAGACAAATGTCATCGGTCAGGAAGAGTTCCGTGCAGCGATGGAAAGTCGCTTTAATCTGACACTAACACAAGATCAATTTGACAGTTTTGTTGACAGAATTCCACTGGACGAGGACGGTAACGTTAAATATACAGACTTCATGCAGCAGTTTGATACAAGGTTAGTTCCAGAATTTTATGTAATACGCTATATCCAGAGTTTTCAATTAGAACCAACTCACAAGAACTATTCATTTCAATTAAATGTACATATTTTATATAAAAAGCGTTCTCAAATCGCCTAGCATATTATCTATAATTGCATTGGTTTCGCTTTCATTCACTCATTTCGTATTTTATTTTCATAGAGGAATGGCGGCAAGTTTATTCCCGTCTAAAGAGAGAGAAGAGAGGAAACCAGTAAAAGTTGGACCACTGCCAGAAGATCCACCAAAACCTATGCCAGTGTCACAGAGATCAGACATGGGTGAATATATCAGCTTTGACGACGGTCCTCTACTAGAAGATACCGTTGCTAGACGCTCGCCACAAGAAATGTTCAAAGTTATTAAGGATTTACTTAATAAAAGGTTCAACGACGTTGAAACTATGTTCTTCGAATTAGATGAAATTAACTCCATGAGAATGTCTCAAGAACAAATGTTCCAGTTACTTAGAAGGTACAGATAAAATTATTTCTACATATTCTAGCTTTGCTTACAAGTCTTCATCTTTACTACTTAAACATTTTCCGAACTAACATTTAATAATAAATATTATTTCTCTTTAAGACTTATTTGATAATAATGTTTAATTTCATCAATATATAGTGTACAAGAATCCTTTTAATAACAAATACATTACTTATGATTATACGTAGACCTACCTGTTAGACCTATGCATTCCTTCACCTAAAACAAAAACGACAATTGTACAAATAAATATCTCTTTTACAGATTCCCTGAAGTAAGACCAGAGGTTACAAGAGGCGAAATTAGAGATCTTTGGAAAACATTCATCACAAATAAAGATAAAACTCTGGATTACTACGAGTTTGTCCGCCATTTTGGATTCTCAAAAACGTCTGCTGCTTTCCCGAACGCGAAGCGAGTTCCACCACGTCATGGTGATGCAGACTTCATGATTCGCTCACGAAAATTGAACTGTGCCGCTGATATGCTGCAAGATAGTTTGAGATCAAAGGTTAGTGTTCAGATATGATAATCTTAAAAAGACAGGATCCACCTTTTTATCAAAGATGCATTTTTTAATTTTGCTAGATTTGTCATTTGTATTAACTATAAACCATATACGAAATAACTTTGTTGTAAGACAATATAAAGTTTCAGCATAGAAACAGCTTATGCCATATTAAGAGACCATTTAGTTCTTGCATCTTAACTGAACACTTATTTCGTAACTAAGTTGTATTATGTTTTTCGTAAATCTATAAGTTTTCAATGGTATTGACATGCATTCAACTAGAGTTGTTTTTATTTCCAGATTGACTACATGTGGGAAGATTTACGTAAGGAGTTTGTCGGGATGGATCCATATGGTATTGGATTTGTCTCCCAGGATGAATTCCGCGATGTCCTCAAAGAACTGTGTGTACACCTCAGTGAATTTGAGCTAGATCAACTAACTAGAAAGTTTGATTTGAAGAAAGATGGAAGGTATAAATTTACAACTATTTATCTCTCCATTAAATATAATTATGCTGCATGTGTCTTCATTATATCTTTTATCCTTTCGTACCTTGAAGCATATCTGATTAAGCAGTTGCTTTTTGTCAGCAGCATCCTCTCCGTAATTTGCGAAACATTGCTTCTTTCTTTTTAGTTAATTGATATTTTATTGCATGTATAAATATAAATAAATTTTGGCACATCAAATCTTTTACACAATATACAAAATGGTTGGGCCAAAAGATTTTGTAACATTATCGTGGCCCTCTCCTGTAAATTGTTAATATCAGTTTCATAAAGATACATTTATATTAATGTAAATGAGCCGCGCCATGACAAAATCAACATTATGCGTTTGCGACCAGCATGGATCTAGGCCAGCCTGCGCATCCACGCAGTCTTATCAGGATCCATGCAGTTCGCTATCAGTTTCTCTACTTGTAATAAGGCTTGTAAGTGAACAGCAACGATTCTGATCGTGCTGGTTCGCAAAACATTATACTATACATTAATTAATCGTTTCTTTCACTTATTTCAGGGTATCATATATAGAATTTTTGAAGCCGTTTGCTCTACGTAAACAGATTTGGCGTCATGGTAACAATATGTTATCACTGTTACAACATCCCCAAGCTGAACTACCAATGAGTGATATAGTTGAACCCCCACAGAAAGGTTTACATGGACTCACGGCTAAACTCAGACAAAAGGTTTGTTCATAACCAGATAATATAGAAAACAATGCAAAATGCGTCTTGTCAATATTCTCTGTAAACTCTAGGCAATCATTTTGAAGGTATTGTTTTCTCTGTTTCTATAAGTACATGCTTTATATGTCAACTGTACATAGGTATTGAAAAATAATGCTTATACGTAAATCTGGACATCATTGCTATTTTTATTTCATTTTATGCACCAAATTAACAAACTTATTACTCATTTCAGTTGGCCAATGACTGGAAGAATCTGCGTCGCGCGTTCCGAAAGTTGGATAAGACCAATAATGGTTACTTGTCTGTCCCAGAGTTCAGGTCGGTGCTCAAACTTGCAAACGTGATATTAGATGAGGACGAGGTCTACCATGTCCTGAACAGGTTCGACAACAACATGTCTGGAAAGATCCAATATGAGAAATTTATTGAGGAGACATTTAAACCGGAAACACGACATAGTGTACGACCAGTGTGAAAATTATGTATAATATAAGACTATTCTAAAGAATTATGTATATAAATTTAAACACATTTGCCTAATCTTTTAACCGATTGTGATTTTTGAAATTTTCTGTCTCGCTGGTATTTAACAAAAATTTAAATACTAGCGTACAAGCATCTTTTAGAGCAAGTTTATTTTAATACCTTAAATATATGATAATTGACAGTAATTAAAACATTTATATTGTTATAATTTCAATTGGAATATGTTTGGAAATATATTGCTAATACAGTTTTGCGAGTAAGACCTTTACGTTCGTGTGGAGGTTTTAATACAGTATTAGTTTTATGCATTATAATTTTAATGTATTCATATATATACATGTATATATAAACTCATGATGGTTGATGTTGTGTTCCTCTGTGGATGTTTGCACAAATGTTTGATGTTTGGATGTGTATCTGATATATCTACCTTTTATATTAGTGTTGAACGGATTTATATAAGCTCCTCCCACAAATTACAGTAACTTACATTGTGGTCTTTGAAGTTAAATTTTGGAGCAAATATTATTGACACAAAATATGCTTCCGTGTTGGTATGTACAATCTATATGTACCCGTACATATTCAGCAAAACAGTATTTTTTTCCTATTCAGTATTCATATAAGTCCGTCCATTACAAGTGATAAAAATGTTACTGTTTTATTTCCCCGGTTGTGTTGTTTCATTTGTTGTTTGTTATATGAGCTGACTGTGATTATTGTGTGATTACATTTTGTTGTTTATTTTGTTTCTTGTTGTCATTTCTTTATTTCATCTTGCTATTTACTCCTTCGAGTGTATTTATTTAGTCACATTCTGTAATTATGTTCATATTTGACATTTTATTTAACTTCACCATCTGCAACATGATATCTTCCTATATTTGATCTACTACTATATATCGTTTGTAACTCAAATGCCTCATTATTTGCATACTTGATAAAAACTGGGCTCAGTATTACGTAGGCTAAACGAAGGGTAAGATTTTAGAGTAATATATATTTTATGTGTTTTAATGTTATTTACTGATACATAGTTTATATGTGTGTTATTCTGCTATACGTTTTAAGATAGTTCTACTATCATTTTCTATTATGTTTGTTACACATCTTATTTTTTATATTTCACCTAGTACATGGCTACTGATAATTCTCGTAATGTTTGAATTCATTCATTGAGTTCATTCAAACATTTACAAAGTTCGAGTATAGCACCAAGATGGTGATTTCCTACAGGAGACGGCTTTAACAGACACTCAACTTGGACTTTCTATATAATCCATGGGACATAACATAATATCGTGTCCACATATTTCTTAACAGAATATATAATATTTATTAACAGAAATACACTTTTAGTTTTTACATAATTGATTCTAGTTATATATTTATCTGTGATATTTTTCTGTTTGCAGTTTTGTAAATGACTCAAGCACTTACAAGTTACCTATACAAATAAAGTCATGTATAAAGTGAATTTTTGTTCCTTTATTTGTTATATGATCACCTTAAGAAATGTGCCCCATTTCATCATGTATTAAAACTCCTACCTTTATGTTCCCAGCTCAAAATCGTTATTGTTTGTGAAGATTAAAAAAGATTTTCGGCTCTGACACGGAAGCATGCCAGTTAATGCAATCCTATTTTATCTTTGTCACGTTGCAAAATATAAAGATTTGGCCTATCCATCACCGGCCTCACCAAACTACTGAACATATTCCTGGAAACAAAGACCACCACTTTCAATGCTGTCTTGAAGTTCTTTATACACGAAAATGCAAACTTGTGCTAATGTAATATACAATTTGTATTATCCTTATTGCAATAAAAGCCATTTTAAAACGTGTGCAGTCAAAATAACTTATGTTACAATTAACATTATATAGACGACGTTGTCATTTGTACCGTAATGTTAGTAGAGTGATAGTGAAAAATACAGTCATTTAACTGAAATGCTAATGTCGCATTTAAAAATATGCAAAAATTCTGACCCTAGACAGGAGAACACAACTGTATAAGCAGCAGTAATTTGAGGACAAGTAAACTGAATTGACCAGCTTCCTGATCAATGTCCTGACTGATGCCAAGGGGAATATACAAGGCAGCACTTTTACTTCGCATTGATGACGAGGAACGGTCTAGAGTGCGTGAGTCTATAGTACGTAAGACAGCTTGAATGGCGGTGCTCTATACTGGCAAAATATACCATATAATGGCTATCTTGAAAGGTCTCTGGTAACTGTGCATTCTACGTCTCATTGGCAGCTGTAAAGTTACTTAATATTCAGATCAAAATTCATTTTTATTTTGCGAATACCGTGTGGAAAATGCACAAAGGCAAATTATCACCACTTTGTGCTTCAAAAATAACTACTAAAGTGCACAATGTGTGAAATATCTGTGATTAAAAGAAATCTCACCTGTCTCAATAAATGTTAGACTTTTGCGTTCGTCTCGAAAATTTACTAAAATAATATTTCCCTCCAAAAGTATGGAGCAGAAATAGAGAAGACTTTTGGAGTTTGAGGATATGTTTGAAACACACCTTTAGGGCGATGGATTGGCCAGAACTGATTACTTGTCTAAATATTGACTCCCAAAGAGCGATCTCTATGTGTTAGTAAAGATTATAATTGAGCCGTTTCATGAGAAAACCAACATAATGGGTTTGCGACCAGCCTGGATCCAGACCAGCCTGCGCATCTACGTGGTAAAGAATCAAGATTATTTGTGTGTTGGTACGATTTTCTGTGTCTTAGTAAAGAATCTCCTTATTTTGGTAAATAATAAAGATTATTTCTATGTGTTGGTAAGGATTCTCTATGTGTTGGTTAAGAATAAAGGTTATCTATGTATTGGGAAGGTTTATCTGTGAGTTGGTAAAAAACAAAAATTCTATATGTGCCGCATAAGATTCTCAGTGTGTTGGAAAAGATTCTCTATGTCTTACTAAAGAAAAAAATCGGTATGTGCCAATAAGAGTTAAAATTCTCAATGTTTTTGCTAAGTATATTCTGCTTGTTGGTAAATATTCCCTTTGTGTTGGTAAAAACTCTCTATGTGTTGGTAAAAACTCTTTATGTGTTTGTAAGGATACTTTTTGTGTTGATAAAGCATTTTGTGTTTGGTTAGGATCCTCTATGTTCTGGTATAGACAAATATACAAGTTACTTTAAGCATAATGTATTTAATAATAACATGCTAGCATTATACAAATACATTAAATAGGTCATATACTTGGTATATAATAAAATAAAAAACTTGGAATGTGAACAGATAAAGTAAGAAAAAAAAACATAACCTAACTTTTCAAGTTGTAAACTTTACAAAACATTTGAATAACTGTCATATGTGTATTTTCATCCAGAAATATTCCTTTTACCTATAAAACTTTTAACTACAATACAGAAGTTTTTTATTCTTAAATCACTATAAAATCATTAATGTATATTTAAAGAAGACTAACAATGGAAAGTTTGGCTAACATAAACAATATTCAGTCATAATCTTATATAATTGTTGATAATTCCAAAACGTCCATATCAAAAACACACAAAAAACATATGTCATTTTGTTCAGACTAATTTATAATACAAATAAAACGAAAGACAAATGATATAGGAATCATTTTGATCTGACAAATTTATAATACAAATAAAACGAAAGACAAATGATATAGGAATCATTTTGATCTGACAAATTTATAATACAAATAAAACGAAAGACAAATGATATAGGAATCATTTTGATCTGACAAATTTATAATACAAATAAAATGAAAGACAAATGCTTTAGAAATTATTTGTCTTTCAAAAAAAACTACAGAATAAAAACAAAACATATCAAATACTTATAAAATTTACAAAACAAATCATAACATGATCCTTTTTCTCAATTTCACAAAATCATAAAGTTATGTTTAAACCAACTATAAACTTGACAGAAATCATGGCAATATTTGGCAAGCTTCCTGCATGTAACGGTATATAAAAATAGCACACAGAATCAAAAAATATTTATTATCTGAACTGATTGGAACACTAAGGTATCACTATAATTATGTTATCATTGCAACGCTTCATATTTTCAAATGATGGCAACATAATACATGTTATCACAGAAAGCTCACATGCATTTTTCTTATTTAAGTCAGTATTATATTCAATATGAACAAACACAAGACCTATTTTCTTCTATAAAAATGCCATTTATCAATGTTTTCTGTTTTTTACACAAACATTTTTTGGTCATCTCTCGAAAGTTGATCTGCCTAAACTACTTTCCTGGATAACTAACCAGTAACTACAAATATCTCCACAAGTGACTGACCTTAGCACACATGATTTCTGAATCAGCAATTTAGAGTATACTATAATAAAAACAAGATTGCATTTGAGAAAAATGCTTTGCCACCGCATTAATACAACACTTAATAGTAGTGTAGGAACAGATTTTTTTTTGTTTCTATACAATTGAAGATTGTCATAATGCATACATCCCTGACCTATCTAATTCTTATTATCAGATTAGTGGTTAAATCTATTATTAATCCAATAAAAGATCAGAGTAGGAATATTTCAATGCACTTGAGTCTAGTAAATTTGGTGGTGAAGGTCATATTTCACACAGCCTAAATTTCATGACTACATCAAAGGACAACACAGTAAGACACTTTGTTAAAATCTAGGTCAGCTGATATCAAAGTCCACTCTACATCTTAATCTGTGCACATGGTTCAAATTTCATAGCTGTACATCAAAGGACAAGAAAGTAGGTCACATCATCAAAATCTAGGTCACCTGATATCAAAGTTCAATTTTACAACATGGTCAAAATTTCATTGCTGTACATCAAAGGACAGGAAAGTAGGTCAATGTCCCCTTGGGCAAGGCAAAATTTTGACCCAAGGGTTTAATTCAAAACAATCTTGATACAGGTCCACCAAACAACATTTCAAGTCAAATATCTCAGCTGAAACTTTCTTCCATTCAGAAAACATTTGTTTTATTTTCTGTTTTTACTATGTGTACATAATGAGAATCACTGTCCCTGGGCAGGGCCAATTTTGTCACCAGGGGAAAAATTTGAACAAATTTGGTAGAAGACCTATAGATGATATTATATAGCAAACATCAAAGCTCTATGCCTTGAACCTTCAGACAAAAACATTTTTTTACTATATGTACATAATGAAAATCAATGACCCCCGGGGCGGAACCAATTTTGACCCCAGGGCTATAATTTGAACAATCTTGGTAGAGGTTCACTTTGCAAAGTCTCATGCTATATATTGAACCTCTAGCCTTTGTCAATTCAGAGAAGAAGATTTTTCAAGGTTTTACTTTATACATATAAGGAAAACTATCGCCTCTGGTGCAGGGCAATTTTAATACTAGGGGCAAAATTAAAACAACTTTAGTAGAGGACCCATAGATGATATTATATACCAAATATCAAAGCTCTAAGCCTTGTACCTTCAGACAAGAGATTTTTTAATTTTTTACTATATGTACATAGTGAAAATCAATGACCCCTTGGGGTGGCCCAAATTTGACCCCAGGGCTATAATTTGTACAATCTTGCTAGAGGTTCACTACACAATGTTTCATGCAAAATATCTTAACTCTAGCCTTTGTAAATTTAGAGAAGATGATTTTTTAAGTTTTTACTATATACATATAAGGAAAACCTATGGCCCCCGTGGCAGGGCTAATTTTGACACTAGAGGCAAAATTTGAACAACTTTGGTAGAGTACCTATAGATGATATCATTTAACAAATATTAAAGCTCTAAGCCTTGTACCTTCAGACAATAAGATTTTTTAATTTTTTACTATATGTATATATTGAAAATCAATGACCCCCGGGGCGGGGGCAATTTTGACCCCAGGGCTATAATTTGAACAATCTTGCTAGAGGTTCACTACACAATGTTTCATGCAAAATATCTAACCTCTATTATTTGTCAATTGCTAGAAGAAATTTTTTTTAAGTTTTTACTATATACATATCAGGAAAACAAATGACCCCTGGGGCGGGCCGATTTTGAGCCCTGGGCTATAATTTGAAAAATCTGGGTAGAAGTCTACCAGACAATGCCTTATGCAAAATATCTTAGCTCTAGGTCTTTTGGGTCTTTACAAGAAGGTATTTTAAGTTTTTACTATATGTACATATAGTGAAAATCATTGAACCCCGGGGTGGGGCCGATTTTGACCCCAGGGCTTTAATTTGAACAATTTTGGTAAGAGTCTACCAGACAATGCCTTATGCAAAATATCTAAGCTCTAGGCCTTTTGGGTCTTTACAAGAAGGTATTTTAAGTTTTTACTATATGTACATACAGTGAAAATCAATGACCTCTGGGGCCGGCCCGATTTTGACCCCAGGGCTATAATTTGAACAATCTTGGTAGAGGTCTACCAGACAATGCCTTATGCAAAATATCTAAGCTCTAGGCCTTTTGGGTCTTGACAAGAAGATTTTTAAATTTATTCTTATAATTCCTTTTGGTTGCCATGGCAACCAGATTTCTGCATGGAATGAAATTCTTTGCACAACTTTGGAAGCCCTTCACCCAAGGATCAATCCTGCCAAGTTTGGTTAAAATTGGGCTAGTGGTTTTTCACAAGAAGATTTTTTAAATTCACTATATAATCTATAGAACACACACACAAACACACAGGTAAATCGCTATATGCCACCGCATCGCAGATGCTGCGGTGGCATAAAAATGTAATGAAATTCTAGGAAATTAAGTACTAGTAAGTGATATACAGTGTACATTATTTGTTAAAACAAACATTAATTATATCACAAATCATTGAACAATGGCACATACATTTCACCTTAGTAGAAAACTACAAGTAGAAACATTTAAAAATCTTGTATTTTGAAAACAGTACAAAAACATTTTGTTAAAACTCATCTAAACATTTACAATAATATCTAAACATTTCAATATCTGAATTAATAATTCATAAATATATTAATTAAAATCTCAAAGTAACTAAAATTATGGACAGGAAAAAAATCAGAATAAACAGTTACAAAGTACATATTTGAAAACAAAAATCTAACAGGATTTATTCTGTATTATTTGATACTATACATAAACACAAATAAATGAATATCCCTTCACAAACACATGAATCTAGGTATAAAAAACGCCATAACTCTTACCTAAATTTACAAGACGTTAACATTCATTATTACATTCAGGCCCAATGTTCACAAAGAAATTTCAAGATCAAGATCAGATGATTGTAATGTTTGTGTTCATTTGTTTTACATAAGAAATGTTTACAGTAATAAAAGAAATACATAATTTTAATTGATCTGCTAATAAAGTAATGCTTACACAAAGAGTGTCTTAACACTATGTCTGCAAACCACAAATGATGTTGTGTCAAAATATATGCAAGGCCATTCAATACCATTTTACAAAGTCACAAAAGCAACACGGGCAAATGTTAAACAAGTTAAAATTAACATATCTTATATAACTTTACATAAGTAAACTATACAAGTACCTATTACAAAATTAAAACACCAATTAAATTGATAGTTATAAATATAACTTTGATATACTAATATCTATTTATGACTTATCTAGAAAAAATAAACTAAAAATTTAAAAAGCTTTTTTTTAACAAAATGGAGGGGAAAAGTTACAGATATAACTTTTAATATAATTTAAAAAACACATAATTGCATGTTTTACTCAATACATTTAACCCGTAACCTGCTAAATTTGTGTAATGTATTTGCCCTGCTTTAAAACAGTCTATTCAAAGTTTAAAGGATTTCAGTATCAAAGTGTAAAACTTGACATACCAACAGTATAGAGCCTGGACAGACTGCACTGGTATTTTCTATTTGAAACACCTTGGACTGCATGAATGTGCAGGCTAGCTTGATTCTATACTGGTGGCAAAGGCTAATAATTTTCAGTTCCAGCATATTATTGGTTAAATCTTATAATCCTAAAACATATATTTCATAATTATGAAATTGCTTCACAAAAAAAAATGATTCAGACAAGAATTAACTTTTCTTTAATCTATGTATTTTCACAACAATGAGATGATATAATTCATTAAGAGTCAGTTACACCCATTAACGAACTTCCTGTACTTGAGAAACCCTCATTGTAACAGCAACATTAAAGCAATAAAGCACTTAGCCATAACAAATATACAATTATAATTATTACTCATCTAAAACTACAATAATTACTGTTTATTATTGGCAGGAATAGTATTAAATATGAGATTCATTTAAAATTATAAATGTTTCAGAATAACAATTGTGTATGATTGTATATTATTGTAAGAAAGTTACATACATTGTGAGTGTGCTTGAACATTTTGTAAAGGTAACTATCCTGTAACAATATGGAAGCCTGATTATAACTTCCTGGCAAACACTGAAAACTTGCTCATCAATACTTCATTTTATCTTAAAATTTTCATTCCAACAAAAAAACCCTAACACTTTTGTTCATTTCATATCATCATGTTTTAAGAGATAAAGTCGGCTTGTTTCACTATGATTTGATCTATTTTTGCTTTCGTTTACACAATAAAAATATCAGTATACAAAATAAAGCAGCAAGCATTGTGTTTGTTCTCAAATACGATCAACTTAATATATTGATAAGGTAATCAGCAGCTATGATGTTGTCAACAGCCTACTTATTTTTCACTAAGTATAATTGTATTATTATTCAACAGATAATGATGGTATGATTTTGTTTAACAAAGTCATTTTAAAATAGTACTAAAAATATTACACATGTAAACATAACAATGCAAAGTATAATTGTTCAGTGGATAGGAAGAGCATATGAGTAAACAATATAGAAATACATACATGTAAGTTAATACCTAACAAAAAAGAAACTAGTGGGATATGTTCTTAAACAACTACTGGTAGATGCAAAATTTAAGTAAAATAATAATATACATAAGAAAAAATAATGAATTGTATAAATTTCGGATGACAAAATACCGGAAGACCGCAAATGAAAAATAAAAACATAAAAAAGTATAAACATGAAAAGATAAATTATAAGAAGCAAGAGAGTTGACCAAATTATGGTTAACACTGTGGTTAATAAAGATTATAGTAAACAATGCAGACTATTAAAAGTTTCCTATTGCTACGGGCCTTGTCACAATAATAGAACCATAATAAAATATTGACAACTGCTATTTGATATTTTTAAGATATCAATAGATATCCAAAAAAAAAGAAGATTGAAAGTTGCTACTTAATTATGGAAGCCAGACATTTTTATCAATACTAATAACCAACCCCATAAAGCATTTTGCTGTGTGATCTGTTAAACTTAACAAAAGTTGTCCAAGTTCCGAAGAACATTCAACTGTTTGGATTATCACAAGATCAAGTTTTTGCAGACAGACTGATGGAAATTCTATTGAAATGGCAATAATGTGGCGACCCCAATGTTCTTATAGCTACATAAAACCATTTTTTTCATATAAACCCTGTACATTTTGTACTTATTGAATAGCATCAAAGAAAACTTATTGTG
The DNA here is from genome assembly GCF_026571515.1 of Ruditapes philippinarum. Lineage (NCBI taxonomy): Eukaryota > Metazoa > Mollusca > Bivalvia > Venerida > Veneridae > Ruditapes > Ruditapes philippinarum. Next base: position 210,484 of record NW_026866098.1, on the reverse strand, counting down.
ATCTAATAATCTCATAGCTACTACCTAAGTACCAATTTTCCAGTAGGATGGAAAGTCAGTTGGAAGACAAACCTATAGTCCCTTTCAGTGGATAGAGTTAGGGGACTTTTAAAACAGGTGGTAATAAACATAAAATTTCTGATGAAATAAGAAAATCTAGTGATATTGTAAACCATAGTGTGAATAATGAATGATCAGTGTAAACTATCTATAAGCATGGTAAAAACCAACATTCAGGACAAGTGACATTTATATCAGAAAAACAAAAGTGTTGAAGCATTATTTTCTCTTAAGCAAAATATTAAATAATTCAATGTTAGAAACTACTTGACTTATAAAACTCTAGAAATAATGTACACAGTATAAAAATGTATGAATGACACAAAAAATTCCATCTCTACAACAAATATGTTATAGGTAAAGATAAATTTTTCAAGCAAAGTGTTATTGTAGTTGTTTTTCCCCATCAAATTCAATGAAAAGTTTTACTTAATATAAAGGAGGAAATCAAAGACAATGTACATAAAATTATAAAAAAAATTACTGCATTATAGCAAACAATTCAAATCGAGACAAAAATGTTATTAAGAATATGTTTCATGTGCATGTCAAAATAAAAACCACCAAAAGGCTAGTTAAGGTATTAGCATTCTAATGCATTACCTCCGCTTTGAAGAGTATTCAAATAGGCTAGAACTACTGTTTACTACATTGAAAATGAGGGCCATGGGTTCAATCCCCAGAAGGGTCAATTTTTTTTTCTTTCTTTATTTCTTTTAACATTATTTATGTATCTCTCATGTCCCATTTGGAAAGAAAAAGTGTTTTAATTTTGATTTTTTTAATTTATATGGGTATTTATTGGCTAAATTATGCTAAATCTAGTGATAAATTTATGGTACCTGATATTTTTCAAAGTGTAATATAATCAAAACTAGACGGTAAAAGTATTTCATATTTTTACAAGATCAACCAATATACTTTTTTAAAAAATTTAGGGAAACTTTGAAAACAGGCACTCATTTGGGTAAATTTTAAGAAATTTTTTAAATTAGGCTCCTTAAGTAGAAAAATGGTCAGACACGTGGTAAAAATGGGTGGGGTAGGGTAACATTTTTATACAGATTTCATAAATTTTAAGTAGAAACCATAATTTTGCTTATGTGGATTGTTAGCTGAATGGTACTATTTGTTTCTTACCAAAAATTAATGGGAAAACATTTTTCATTAGAATGTTATTGCAGATTATTTAAAAGTTCATTTCCAAAAAAAGGGCCCTCATAACAGAATCCCGGACAATCCCCCTCCCGGACGATTCCCCTTCCATATTATTTTCACAACCCGGACATTTCCCCTCTCATTATTTTAATAGGGTGGACTTTTCCCCTCCCGTTAATTTTATAGGACGGACAATTCCCCTCCCGTTATTTTGGCAGAGCGGACAATTCCCCTCCCGTCTTTTCACAGAGCAGAACGCGACATTATTCGACCCTTAATCCTAGCCGCCATTGCGTATAAAAAAATCTATAACCATTCTTATAAAAGATGACAATTTTTACTCTTAACAACAACTGTTAAAGATCAGAACTTTTTAGAATCATTACTTCACAAAGGTGACATTAAACCGCCTTTACTCATTGCCGCCGCTGCTTTAAGATGAACAAACTGTCAATAAAAAATCTTTAATCAATGCTGCCCTTAATTAAATGTGTCCTTGATTGTAAAACCAATAATTTACAATTATTTTACCGCTGCAGAAATGTATTGACGAAATAAAGATTATTTTAACAAAAAAATGCGTTTTATTTTTATATTCATGTCAATATAGACAAGCAAAATGTATTTAAAGTCCATTAAAAATACCTTTAAAATAAACAATATTATAACATATATATGTTCAACAGCCACGGGAGGGAAATTGTCCGCTCTGACAACAGCGGGAGGGGAATTGTCCGCTCTGCTAAAATAACGGGAGGGGAATTGTCCGCCCTGTAAAATTAACGGGAGGGGAATTGTCCGCCGTAAAAAAATAACGGGAGGGGAAATGTCCGGGTTGTGAAAAAACATTCAAATTTACTTGGAGGGGAATCGTCCGGGAGGGGAATTGTCCGGATATCCTCATAACATCCTAGCTTGAGTTCAGAAAAGTGGCCATAACTTGATTTCCGTACGGTAAACTTTGTTTAAATTTTGCATACAGGTGTACTTTAAGGTATACGTCTGACCTATGATGTCAATTTTTTAGTTCCTGTTAGTGCTCATTAGGGTCCTAATATCTTAAGCAAATATTTAAACTTGACTTAATAGGGAGTATTTTGCTGAAAAAACTTTCATGTCATTAACCTTCACAAAACGTTAAACAATATTTTTCTACAAAACAGCGCATGTAAAACAAAATAAAGTATACAGATTTCAAGCATTTGAAAAACAGCATTACAATGATATCAATTGTAATATGAAATGTCTCATACATGTACAATAAACATTTATATGTTTTCTATGAAAACTTCATAAAAGCAGTCTTATTTGTTCTATGAAATATAGTTCTTAACACATTTACAATACTAATTTATCTTATTCAAATTTGTAAATATATCATTTCAGTGAGTAACTAATTTGTTTGTACATTATCTTTAGTTTAAAGAGAGGGAGAACAAACAATTATCACACCAATGAGAACAATCAGGTCTCTCATATTCTACTTATATACAAAGCAAGGCAAATAACGCCCTTTGTCAACATGTCAAGAACAATTTGACATGACTAGGTCAATTCTTGTAAAATACTGATAACTGACTGTACTTCACATTAATATTATCATTTTTCCCTTAAGTATCATTGAGATATAACAGTGATACAATGGACACTTGATATGTACTTATCTTATCATCGTTTAAAGTAAATTATAACATATGAACACATCTTAATAGACAACATTCAATAAGCATTGGTCCTTAACGTATAATAAAAAACAAAGCATTATCTACTTGTTCTAAACTAATAAAATAACTTATATATAAATGTAATATTTTTTGCATCTTCAAAGATCACTTAAGAGAAGGGCCACTGTCATTGGTGTAATGTTAAGATAGCCCTTGATACTTGATAGTCTCTTTAAAAAAATACTTTATTCTTTTTGTTCATACAAGTTGAGGTAGTAACAAAAATAGTTTGACTTATATTTGGCTTGACTATAGTTGTTTTGGCAGGATAATACCTAAGGTATAAATGTTATACATATTTTATAATAATACAGAAGCTACATATAACATGTCAGCAACAATATATCACCCTCCTTATACTTAATCCTATAATATAAACAAAGCTACATCACCATAACACATATGATTGTGGTACATTTTTGGTAAAATACTAAATATCTATTAACAGTCGAATCTTCGCAGCCAGTAAAACAAGGTCAAACATGACAACAACTTGGACATGGATTGCGTAATAAATACATGTATATCTAACATTTATAATGACTAGACAGCATCTAAATGGTCCCTAAAGACTCTTCTCCAATCAATGTACCACGTGGTGACACAGTGATTATCAAAGTTGGATCTGTGAACCGGAATTCCCGTGGATAATTGCGAGAATCCTGAAAATATAACATTTAAACTTGCTATGGCACTGATGTTATAATCATGGATATCTCTATTTTACTGCAGAACATGAACAAATCTTTTGCATTAACAGTCATTGTTAATATGCTAAAAAATTAACAGGCAAACTTTGATATGCTTAGTGACAAAGAGATTTGTTTAACCCAATATTATCATTTGTGTAAATCCTAAGTAAAGTGATATTCATAATTCAGTTTAGAAATTTGCAGCATAGGCGCAAAATTTGCCTGGCAAGCTCCTGCATAGCAAGTCCTGTTTGAGAACAAAAATTTTAAATGCTACTGAGATTACTTTAGGATTAAATAATGCTATTGTTGCTCTACAGAGTACAGAGTGCCACTCTGTAGAAGTTGAACTGTATTGACAAATATATTTTCCAAACCATTTATATCAATCAAAGTTTTTTAATAGCTACTTACACAAGGTCTGTCATGCAAACACTCTAATTCTTCTGACATTTTTTCTAGAAGCGTATTGGAACAGAAAATCTGTGAAAATAAATATCCTTGTAAAAGAATAATTGAGAGGGTCTTTAAAAACAATACTTGAAACTGGACAAAAGAACAGGCCTTTTGATTAAGTCAAGTGAAGTAAAATATTAAATGTGTTAAAAAAAAAACAAGAGCGATCAGTGATCACATGTGTCGCCTCATGATAGTCAATTGCATGTTGAGACATAAAAATCATTAATAGGGCAAAATGCATTTCTATTCAAGGGCCATAACTTGGCAAAAATCATTGAGGTGGTATAAACAAACCTTAACCAAAATTTTATGGCATTTTTTTTTTTTAATTTTCAAGACAGTATGTCCTGTTACAGTAGGAATGATGGTCTGAAACAACTATTACAAGTTTCTAGGCAATTCCTCAAAGGGTTTAGAAAAAGTGGAGTGACAATAAAATGTTTACAGAAATTTAAAGCAAAATATAGGGTATAACTTTGTAAAAAATTATACTGGTAAGTTGGTAACAGAGTTATATCCTTTTGCCTTTATGTAGGTGTGATGGTCATGAAGAAGTATTCCAAATTTCAAAGTGTATAGAAAAATTCATGATAGTAAGAAAAACTTTAACTGAAAGTGTGACAAGGATGCCGATAGCTAGGTGAGTAGGACAGCTCTTATGATTATATAAATAATTTTAATAGTCAAGGTAAACATTGTGAATTACTCTCTTGTCTGAACAACAATTACTATAAAGCATAAATAAACATTGAATGAATATGGAACAAATAGAAATTTAATCAAGGAACACAAAGGTTTTACAAAATACAAACATTACATATGCTTCTTCACTTTACTTTTAAGTCATCAAGTGTACACCATTTTAAAATAGCATATATATTATAAGTAATCCATGATGTCAAACACAATACTATAATAGCTCACATAAGGTGGTGACACTAACTGGAAACAGAAACATATAATTACCAGACTTCATCTCACCTGAAGGTAACTCCCCTGTGCTTTCAATGGCTCAGTCTGGTTCACATATATTCCCTCTTCATGAAATTCTGCTGGTATAAGATGTATAGTGTGGTTCTCAGCATTGTGAAACACGAAGAAACGCCCCTTCTGTAACCTGCCTCTGTAGATAATAACATCAATAAATATAGAGGGTCCAGAAAAAATGAAAGTACAAAATACACAAGCTAAACCTAGAAAGTATTGTAAATTAAAACAAATATGAATTTATTCACTAAGCAATCTTTGCTTTTAGGGATTGATGTCTAAATAAATAATCATCTGTTTTATTCAAAATTATTTTCAATCTACATTTGTATAGGCATACAACAACAAAGATAATGATTTTAAGTCACACTGATTGGGTAAAGTTCATATGATGACTTCCTAGGTTTATTGGAACAGGGAGTCTTACCCCTGACAATGCTAGATATATGAAATGTACTTGACCATATTTAACCCGAGACAAAACCATTCATCATTTTTAGGGAAAATTTAATAATATTTATTGATTGAATTGATTTTGTGAACAGTGCAAACCATAATGGATGGAACTGATGTGCCAAATGATCTTGGTTAGTACTATTTGGTTGGATAGAATCAGCAGTGATTTTTCTCACTTAATTGGGAAGAGGCCTTAGCCACTTGTTTTTGGGAAAAATTATCGCTAAAATTGCTAATTTGGGAAGTAAACAAGAACGTGTTTGTTATACACAAATGCCCCGGCTCAGATTCTTGTCAGTAGCAATATTTCAAAAAATGTTTACCCATTCACTCAGTTATGGACAGAAAAATTGCCTAAAAAATTGTAAACACAAGTTATATAGCTTGACAAAGTCATGGCATTTTGTAATTGTGAAAATATAAGTTGCCAAGTCATTGCTCTGACTTGTGAAGTTGAAAAATATTCAACTTCATGCAAGTTATCTTCCTACCAAATATGAAATACATCTGTCATTAAATAAAGGCTGTATGGGCAAAAGTGTAAAAATCTATTTTGAGCACTGGTGACCTTGACCAAACTGACCCCTAACTCTATCCAAAAGAAGAATACCATGTAAGTTATCTTCCTACCAAATATGAAATACATCTGTCAATAAATAAAGACTGTATGGGCAAAAGTGTAAAAATCTATTTTTTACACTGGTGACCTTGACCCAACTGACCCCTTACTCCATCCAAAGGAAGAATACCATGCAAGTTATCTTCCTACCAAATATGAATTACATCTGTCAATAAATAAAAGCTGTATGGGCAAAAGTGTAAAAATCTATTTTTAGCACAAGTGACCTTGACCCACTGATCCCTACCCCAATCAAAAGGATGAATACCATGCAAGTTATCTTCCTACCAAATATAAAATATATCTGTCACTTAATAAAGGCTGTATGAGCAAATGTGTAAAAATCTATTTTTAGTACTGGTGACTTAACCCAACTGGACAACTAACTCCATCAAAGTTTATGTTTCTATCAATTATTAATAACATCTGTCTATAGAATAAGGTCAATACACCTGTAAAAATGTAAAAATCTACTTTTAACATTAATGACCTTGATATTGGTAACATTGACCTTGACCCAAATGACCCCTTACTACACCCAAAGAAGGAGGACCTCCCTTGGCATGTTTGTATTAAACTAAGACATCAACTAAAAAATAAAGGCTGTATGAGCAAAAATGTTTATATTTATTTTTTAAACCAGTGACCTTGACCTTGACCCTAGAGACCGCTTACTCCACAAAAAATTAGAGGACTATCAAAGGTATCCACCTACTAAATATGATAGATTTCATTAAAGAAATTAAGCAATTAGGAGAAATTTAAGATAAATCCAACTTGCCTAAATAGGTTAACCAGACAAGGCCCTATTTTCAAAGTGAAAAAAGGGAAATAACTGGGAAATATGGATGACATAGTTATATAACTTGGCAATATCATGTACTTTGTATTGCTAAGTAAGTGTGGAAATTATAAAGCCATTAGTATAGATAGAACTTAAGATATTTCCAACTTGCCGTTTTAGGTTAACCATTATTCATTTTCTAAGTGCTGAAAAGGGCAAGAACTTGGCAAATATGAAAGCCAGGGTTATGTAACTTGCCCAGATCATGTACTTTGTATTGATTAGTAAGTGTATAAACTTAGAAGCCATTGGTACAGGTAGAACTTAAGAAAAATCCAACTTGCCGTTCTAGGTTAACCTCGTACGGACAGACGGACGGACGGTTCAATTACTATATGCCCGGGGGCATAAAAAGCAAGTTTAAGTTCAGATTTTTGGGAAAACTGTATGATTTTAAAGAAAAATTCAATTGGGAAGAGACCTTTTATCGGAGTCTGTTATATAAGCAGGAAAATCACTGATCAGTTACCACCAACAGACTATGGGTTAAGATGCCAATAACTTATCTTCAAGTTACCTAGCTGGATAGCTTCATCAGAATCTTCTCATGAAGGTGCACCATTCCCTGGTGGGAATCAGACTTACTGTGTGCATAATTTAGTCAACTCAATCTTCACCTAGTAGGTTTAATACCATTACTATAAGAAAAATGTTGACATAAATAAGTAAAGTCTTTACCTGATAACCATAGGTAGAAGGTCAGCTGACTCAGAATCAAACATTAGATGTACACCTTCTAGACACTCTGGCTCCTGGTTATCATCAACATTCTCTACATCTAATACACTGTAACATATAATATCATTCTCTACATCTAATACACTGTAACATATAATAACAGATATGTCAGATAATCATATCTGTCAAATATAGTATATTCATGTTTAATATGTCTTTAATTGTAAAACCTAACTGATGAAGTTTCATGAATATTTTCACAGTTCCTTAACTTAACTATCACATCTTGTGTATAATTTAGAAAAGAAAACAACATCAAATGTAAAAGAACATGCAACTGACCAGTGTGTATAAATCTAAAAATTTGTTGCATATCATCATTTTTCAAAACAAGAGGGCCATGATGGCCCTGAATCGCTCACCAGAAACAACTGTTTTTCAGTGATTATAGAAATATTTTTTTCAAATAAAATTGTAGAAAGACAAGTCTAGGTCAACTTCAACTCTCCTCTCTAGTTATAAGGTTTCCGGACACTGATTGTTTTTTTCTTTATAGTAAAAATGATAGGAACCAAGTTTGGTAATCATCCATCCATTAATTTGTGATAAAAATTGCCTATGACTGTTTTTCAAAATTGGGATCTTTCTTCTTTTTTTCTAATTATCTAAAAAATTAGATAATTATATAATCTCAGTATTTAGATATACATATATACTGTTTGTCAGGGTGACACCACCGGTCAATATTTATTTAAGATAACATAGGTATACTAGCCAACTTGACCAGAAAGTTAACATTTCAGGTTAATTATCTTACTCTCTAATAGAAATGATAAAAATTGTATTTTAAACTACATAGAGGAAAAAGGCAAAAGGTTGTTTAGATGAAATGTATTCAGTGAACATGAAAACAACTTTACATGCATTGTATGAAACAGTGCAAAATTACTTCAAAGTTTGCAAAATGTGATTCTGGTGGGGGCAACGCTCAACTCTTTACTTTTTCGTAAAGCAAACAAAGAAATGTTTGAACAAATCTTAACATTTTTATAAATTTAATCCGTCTGTCTTGTCACATTAGTTTTGTCTATATATTTTGAATATCTAAATTGTATCTAAATTTACTTTATATATATATATAAATGCTTATGGTGGTCCGCATGGTAGCGGTGGTGATCCGCATGGTGGTTGCGTTCCGCATGGTGGTTGTGGTCCGCATGATGGTGGCGGTCTGCATGTTGATGGTGGTGGTCCGCATGGGGGTGGAGGTCCGCATGGTGGTGGTGGTCCACATTGGGGTGGTGGTCCGCATGGTGGTGGTGGTCGGCATGCAGGTGGTGGCCCGCATGCTGGTGGTGGTCCGCATGTTGACGGTGGTCCGCATGTTGGCAGTGGTCTGCATGGGGATGGTCGTCCACATGTTGGTGGTGGTCCGCATGCTGGTGGTGAACCGCACGTTGGCTTTGGACCGCATGTTGGCGGTGGTGGTCCGCATGGGGGTGGTGGTCCGCATCGGTGGTGTTGGTCCGCATGGTAGTGGTCTGCATGCTGGTGTGGTCCGCATGCCGGTGGTGGTCCGCATGGTAGCAGAGGTCCGCATGGTAGCGGTGGTTGCGGTCTGCATGGTGGTTGCAGTCGGCATGGTGGTTGCGGTCTGCATGATGGTTGCGGTCGGCATGGTGGTGGTGGTAGGCATATTGCTGGTCGTCCGCATTTTGGTGGTGGTCCGCATGTTGGTGGTGATCCGCATGTTGGTGGTGGTCCGCATGTTGATGGTCCACATGGTGGGTGGTGGTCCGCATGGTGGTGGTGGTCTGCATGCTGGTGGTGGTCCGCATGTTGACGGTAGTCCGCATGTTGGCAGTGGTCAGCATGCTGGTGGTGGTCCGCATGCTGGTGGTGGTCCACATGGTGGTGGTGGTCCAAAAATTTGGACTTTTGACCTTGAAGGTCCTTGACTATTTCAGAAACAAATGAAACATTTTTTTAGGCCTTAAGGAAAATTCTCTAGATTGACCTACAAATGAACCTTATGCCCCGGACACATATTCACGGATAATGCCCGGAGCGGATAAGCAGGATTACTACGGAGTGAAATCCCGTAGTCCGGTACGGTTCCAGTACGGACAATCCGTATATAGGGAGTCGCGACGGATTAACACACCAGTCACGGAGAGACGGATTGTTCGGACGGGGGGGGGGGGGGGGGGGGGGGGGGGGGGGGGGGGGGGGGGGGGGGGGGGGGGGGGGGGGGGGGGGGGGGGGGGGGGGGGGGGGGGGGGGGGGGGATTAACCCCCAAAAATCCACGGAGAGACACGGATTGTTACGGACCGACACGGTTTGATACGAAGCGACACGTATCAGGACGGACGCACTACGGATACACTACGGTATATTACGGTAAAAGCACGGGTTAGTACGAATAAGTACGGTCTGATACGGTAAAGACGTGTTGATACGGAGAAGACCGAATTGCCACGGATCTATACGGACCTATTATTTCCGTCCACAACCTCTTACATGCTCCTTTTCAAAATGTCTCACAAGAAAAGAACACCTGGAAAACGAATTGCAGAGTTCAATGATTTTGGCGGAGAGGATTCGACCCCATCGCGTCCGACCCCCGAGACATATCAGGTCCGATTAAAGTGAATTTCTTGAAGGACGCCGTTTGGCCATGAGAGCCTCATACTAAACATGAAGGGGTCTTCGTAAAAAAACCCATCTCTAGTCCACCATCTCGTCGTCTTCTCTTACATGATTAGATATGGACTAGTAATCATTAATGAAAAATGTTGATCAATACTGCTTGTCTTTCAATTTTAAAATTTGCTGTTCATTTTACAATTACAGTAAACTTCACTTATAGCAAACACGGTTATAGCGAACTTCCGGTTATAGGGAACAATTTATTTTGGCCCGAATTTTGGCCGTCTTTATTTAATATAAAAATATATGGTTATAGCGAACACGGTTATAAGAAATTATCGCGTATAAGGAACTCATTTCTTAGTCCCAATTTAGTTAATAGTACAGAAAATTACACTTTTATAACGAACTCCAAATTATTGGCTATCCGTAAATAGATCCCGCATTTTCAACTTTCGTTTTCATTCGCACGGATTAAAACTCGGGCGAATGTACCGTTTATCGTTGTATGTACTTCAATACATCTATTCAAATGAAATTGTATAGTTTTCTATTTTGGATATTTTTAGCATGAGCTCTTTTCACCAAGATAAAACGGTTATTTATTTATTTTCTTCAATAGTTTTGCTCGAGTAAAATAATTATAATAATTTATAATCGGTTTTCAACATAATCATGCATGCTTGCAAGCATGATCCATTGCAAACTGCAAAGTACGCTTGATTTAAATGAAAAGAAATCTATATCTTACATTAGTGAAAGTCACCCTTAAATTATAATAGAAGATATTCAATATAAAAGGAAGGAAAAATCAAAAATCTTGTTTATTCTTCATCATGGAAAGAAAACGAAAATAGTTTAGAAACAAAATATTATATTTTATGTGAAATTGAGATAAGAAGTAAAACTAAAACTGAAATAGCAATGATTTTCAAATTCCAAAAAGTACGCTCTCGGGTAGTGTGTCTAAAATATAAATAAATGACTAATATATTTCTTAATCAAATTCTCTTCAAAAATGGCGGACAATGGTAAACAATCAGTTCGTTATATGTAAATCTGTTTGCTATAAAAACTCCTGATATAACAAACTAATTCGCTATATGCTTACAAGGAACTCCGGATATAAGGAACAGGTTTTGAATGTCCCAGTGAGTTTATTATAAGCGGAGTTTACTGTACATTAATTATCGTGAATGTTTAGGTTTTAAAAATATGTAAAAACCTTGTTGATTAATCTTATTATCACTCAAGGGCCAGCGTCCGAGGCTTATGAGACACTTCGTTTTATGTACATATTTACTCCAATTTCACGAAAATGTGTAACATTAAATGTTACTCTATTACTTATGAATTGTAATACGATATTAATATATTTTTACCGCATGTCATCAAGCTGCTCGACCACTGCCTCCGCATTCTGAGCCATTTCAATATAAAGTTGCATCCAGTAAATGGCAATTATCATTTATTGAATGTTCCTGCAAATATTTTAACAAGAAGGTAGTATTTATACCCTTGAAAAAGTACATGATACTTAATTTATCCGTACTAAACAGTGGTGGACCGTACCATTCCGTACCGTTTCGTGTTGCAACGCAATAAACCGTATAAGACCGTGCTAATCCCTGCCTCTCCGTAGTACAACGTATTACGATTGTGGCCTTCCGTGACAATGCCGTATTAATCCTTATTAAAACCGTAGCTTATACGTAGGGTAACCGTACAAATACGTAGTTCTCCGTACAAAACCGTGGAAATTCTTGATAAGTTGGTGGACTACAAATCAGTACGGACTAGTACGGTTTTCGTATGGACAGGTACGTATCAGTACGGTTTAATACGGACTAGCAGGGATACGCTACGGTTGATTTTTCCGTAGCAAATTTTTGTGCATGTTCAAAAATTGTCAAGGATCGCTACGGATATACAAGGACTACTACGATTGATTACGGTTACAATACGGAGAGCTACTGGCCAATACGGGTAGCTACGGACGATGCCGGAATTAATCCGTGGCTTTTCTGTGGGCGTATTCCGTGAATATGTGACCGGGGTATTAGAATGATGTAATGCCCATCTGAATTCTAGGGCACAAACAGAAAGATACAAAGCACATTGACCTCAGATCTCTGTAAAGCAAACAGGTCATGACATTAAGACATTCAATCTTTTTTTTTTATGCATAACATGTACATACATGTGAACTGAGAATTTACTTCAAAAAGAGGGAGATTTTTTAATTGACAGGAAATTTTGAAATGAAAAAGAAGGGAGATTTCTTTATTTTTTTTAAAACACCCCTTATTCTAAGAAAAATATTTAAAAATTTGACAGGAGAAAGAAGGTGTTTCCCGCTCAAATTGGGAGAGTTCACATGTATGCATGTACACAAAAATGGAAAATTCAAACATGAGTTATTTTCCTTTCATTATTAAACTATAATTTGAAGAAATGCCATGGCCCAGGGCATTTTAGCTATAGTTGCTCCTTATATTTTCAGCTATAGCGGCCCCTAAAAGGGGCCAATCAAATTAATATGAGCACACTTGATAAAAGACTACCTAAGAATGCTACAGACAAAGTTTGGTGATCATCCATCAATTAGTTCTGTAGAAGCAGACGTTTAAAGAAATTTCTATTTTTAGCTATAGCGGCCCCTATAAGGGGCCAATCAAATTAATATGAGCACACTTGATAAAAGACTACCTAAGAATGCTACAGACAAAGTTTGGTGATCATCCATCAATTAGTTCTGTAGAAGAAGATATCTAAAGGTTTTTCTATTTTTAGCTTTTGAGACCCCTAAAAGGGGCTAAGCAAATAAATATGAGCAAATTTGATAAAAGACTACCAAAGAATGCTACAGACAAAATTTGGTGATCATCCATCAATTAGTTCTGTAGAAGCAGACGTTTAAAGATATTTCTATTTTTAGCTATAGCGGCCCCTAAAAGGAACCAATCAAATTAATATGAGCACACTTGATAAAAGACTACTTAAGAATGCTACAGACAAAGTTTGGTGATCATCCATCAATTAGTTCAGCAGAAGCAGACGTTAAAAGGTATTTCTATTTTTAGCTATAGCGGCCCCTTAAAGGGGCCAGTCAAATTTATATGAGCAAACTTGATAAAAGACTATCCAAGAATGCTACAGACCAAGTTTGGTGATCGTCCATCAATTAGTTCTGTAGAAGAAGATGTTTAAAGGTTTTTCTATTTTTAGTTCTAGAAGGGGCCCCTAAAAGGGGCCAATCAAATTAATATGAGCAAACTTGATAAAAGACTACCCAAGAATGCTACAGACAAAGTTTGGTGATCATCCATCAATTAGTTCTGTAGTAGAAGATGTTTAAAGGTTTTTCTATTTTTAGCTCTGTTGACCCCTAAAAGGGGCCAATTGAAATGACATGAGCAAATTTAAGTGTGACTGTCACAAGGATGCTACAGACCAAATTTGAGGTAAATCTGCCCAGCAGTTTCAGAGAAGAAGACGATTGTTGACGCATGACGACGGATGACGGACACCGGAGTATCCCCCTTTGATACTAATAGCTCACCCTGAGCATTCGGCTCTGGTGAGCTAATAAAAAAAAGATAAAAAAGATGAACTAACCTCGAGTTTACATCTTCCCACTTACATATAGCTGTAACATGTCCCAGATTAGATCCATCAATGTTAATACCTTCATTAACTTTACCTATAAGACCAGCTTCAGCTTCAAATATTGACTGTTTACGTCCTAGATCTGTGATAAAATATGGCCCTACTCTGAAATAAAATTCTATACTGAGTTTGTTTTACTCATTTCTATACATATTTTCATAAGTAATTGGACACTACTAGTGACAATGAATTATCTAGGCCAAATTAATAAAAAGACAAGCAAGATTCCACATTTAAATAAATTTGTACATTTATGTAATCCTATATATTTGAGCCACTTTACAAGACACAATGTTGGTTGCCTCACACAACTTGCCTGAACAATATTGAAATTAAAGCAGAGTTTAATGTGCTTGACTTAGTTAACTTTATATGAAGCTGAAAGTAACATTAAGTTCACACAATGTACTTAATAATAAAACATGATAAATAGTGCTCTTGTAGTGGAGTGGTTTAGATAGCTGACTTGGACTCACTCGTCCAATACAGCTGGTTAAAGTTCCACACAAGACAGTGAATTCTGTCATGTAAGGAAGCTATCTGATGACTTCACAAAGTGCAAGATCATGTCTTAAGGAGAGGACAGTGCAGAATCTGTGGTCTACCTACACCATTTAAACAGCAATACTCATAGTGTCAAATGTATCAAAAAAATAAACTTTATAGTGCAACTGTAAATTAAGCTTTCATTTACAATTATAAAACACAATAACAATTATAATTTAGTCTGAAACGGGCAAAAAAATAATGGAAGACATACCCTTTACTAGATGACATAAGTTCAAGTACCCCAGCACCCTTCCATCTCTGCGCAGCTTTCATCTCATCATTTGTCACTCCAACTACCTGTTAATAATGTATTTCTATCATGTATTGGTATTCAATAGCTGAAACAATTTTTGTTGCTATAAACTCACATAAATCTAGTAAAGGTCTATACTCTGTGTAATGACTTTCATGATAAACAAAACAACCTAAAATGAAGAAACTTTATAAATTTTGTACAAATAATTTATCCATTATATTGTATGCCAATAAGATAAACTGTATGTACTTGCAACAGCATTTATAACATTTTTATAATATCATTTCAAATTTAATCAACATTAGTTATAACAATGTCAACAACCTGTCTAAAGTCCAGATTTCCATATGGAGAGTGAAGTTCATGTAACTGTGGATCTTTAGCAACAAGCATGTGTTGTACAAGAGATTCCTCACAACCATCCAACGGTTTATGCCACGGTACGTGATCTCCAACATGGAGAGTATTTCCTATAGTATAATATTATCATCTTACCTGACATTAAAATATCAGTTAAACAAGAAACATGGCAATGCCATGAAACCAGGTTTTCAATTATCACCATTGTAGATATATATATTGTAGTTGAAATACAAGCAACAAACAATGTAACTATGTGCAATGTAAATCATGAATAATGAACTTTCTATTTTTAGTAACTGTAACCTTGACCCTAGGGGGCCAAAAATCCATCCCAAGTGAGGTCTTTATAAAAACTTGTTTTACACCAAATTTCATAAAAATATCTTATTCCAAACTACATTGTAATTATTGACCGGAAACCTATTTTCTATTTTCAGTAACAGTGACCTGACTGGAAAACGGATTTTCTGTTTTTAGCAAAAATGACATTGACCTTGACTCTACAGGACAGATGAGCTGGCAGGCATGCAACAACCTAGAGTTTCTGTTTTGTAACTAAATAAAGTTTGTTGTGATTAAAAGGATATATTACACTAATAATTAAATTTTATGGAAAAAACAAAGGGCCATAGTTAGGTAAAAACTTATCCAATCATCCAATCACGAAACTCCAACAATATGCTAGTCTGTGAAAGTTTGAACAAAATCCCTTGAGAAATGTAGGAGTTGCGCACAAAAGAAATTGTTCACTACATACTCTATATAAGGAAAAAAACAAAGGGCCATAATTAGGTCAAAAATTATCCATTCACAAAACTCCAACAATATACATCTGGACACTTGATGACAAAGCTTCTGTGAAAGTTTGAACAAAATCTGTTGAGAAATGTAGGAGAAGTTGTGCACAGAAGAAATTGTTAACAAGAATGTCGAATGACACATATACCCCCCTTTCTAGCCATTGACTCACATAATTGGTAATTTTATTACAGAAACTTGCCAAAATGGGTACATGGAAGTGTTCAATTATGGAAAAATCAACGAAAGCCATTTTGACATTAAAGGCCCCTGTGACCTTGACCTTTGACCTAGTGACCCCAAAATCAATAGGGGTCATCTACTAGTTATGACCAATCACTATGTGAAATATGAAGACTTTGTGATACATACTTTTCAAGATAATCAGCGGAAACCATTTCGACATTTAAGGCCCCTGTGACCTTGACCTTTGACCCCAAAATCAATAGGGGTCATCTACTAGTTATGACCAATCACTATGTGAAATATGAAGACTTTGTGAAACATACTTTTCAAGATAATCAGCGGAAACCATTTTGACATTTAAGGCCCATATGACCTTGACCTTTGACCTAGTGACCCCAAAATCAATAGGGGTCATCTACTTGTGATGACCAATCACTATGTGAAATATGAAGACTTTGTGATACATACTTTTCAAGATAATCAGCGGAAACCATTTTGATATTTAAGGCCCCTGTGACCTTGATCTTTGACCTAGTGACACCCAAAATCAAAAGGGGTCATCTACTAGTGATGACCAATCTTTGTGTGAAATATGAAGACTTTGTAATATATACTTTTCAAGATAATCAGCGGAAATTATTTTGACATTTAAGGCCCCTGTGACCTTGACCTTTGACCTAGTGATCCAAAAATCAATAGGGGTCAACTACTTGTGATGACCAATCACTATGTGAAATATGAAGACTTTGTGATACATACTTTTCAAGATAATCAGCGGAAACCATTTTGATATTTAAGGCCCCTGTGACCTTGACCTTTGACCTAGTGACCCCAAAATCAAAAGGTGTCATCTACTAGTGATGACCAATCTTAGTGTGAAATATGAAGACTTTGTGATACATACTTTTCAAGATAATCAGCGGAAATTATTTTGACATTTAAGGTCCCTGTGATCTTGACCTTTGACCTTGTGACCCCAAAATCAATAGGGGTCATCTACTTGTTAAGACCAATCACTATGTGAAATATGAAGACTTTGTGATAAATACTTTTCAAGATAATCAGCGGAAACCATGTGGTCTACCGACGGACAGACCGACAGACAGACCGACATTAGCAAAACAATATACCCCCTCTTCTTCGAAGGGGGGCATAACTATATATTCTATATAAGGAAAAAACAAAACAAAGGGCCATAATTAGGTCAAATATTATCAAATCGGAAAACCCCAACAATATATGCAAGGGCATTTGATGACAAAGCTTCTGTGAAAATTTGGTCAAAATCCATTGAGAAATGTAGGAGAAGTTGCACACAGAAGAAATTGTTCACTATAAAGGTAAAGGTCTTGTTTATTATAGTGTCACCCCTACCGAAAGGGCCAGCCATTTTGACTTATGAGACACCTTTTGCTTGCATACCATGTACCTCCCAATTCCTATCACTATGTCAGGCGGATAGAAATCGGTAACCATTCATTTTAACTACCTCGCGGCTCACGAAGCGGCCATTTCGGAACGAGTCCCATGAGAAACATTCATCCTTCAATTAACGCTCCCCGTGGGGCTCGAATCTTCGACCTCCCGATCCGAAGGCGGACGCCTTAACCACTAGGCCAACGGTACTATATATTCTATATTAGGAAAAAAAAACAAAGGGCCATAATTAGGTCAAATATTACCCAATCACAAAACCCCGACAATGTGCGCCAGGGCATTTGATGACAAAGCTTCTGTGAAGGTTTGGTCAAAATCCGTTGAGAAATGTAGGAGGAGTTGCGTACATAAGAAATTGTTTACGCATGCCCTCTTCTGTATAAAGAACTAGAAATGTGTCCATAGGACACGGATGCCCCCACACAACACTGTTCTGTCAATCTTATGACTCTAGGTCAAATATTTTTTGGATTACATGTGCCTCAAGTTGAAAACTAACAAGCAAATTCGTTGAATTTATATCCCCCGCCGAGTACTGGTTATTATTAACACAACAACTGAAGACATAAGGCTTTATTTTATATATTAATCATGGCATAAACAGTAATATTCTTTGAACTTCATAAATATTCAGGGAAATAACAGAGCCATAACTTTGTGTTAAATAGTAAAATCTGGAAATGCCAATGAGATGTATGCATACTACATAACTAATCAAGGGCCATAAATCTGAGTTATAAGTATCTGACTGGAACAAGGCGACTATATGCACATCTCCTCTTAGTATCCCATAAAGTTTCATTGAATTCCAGCCGGTGGTAGCAGAGAAGTAGCGAGGAAACAAATATTTTTCTATATGGATACTGCATAACTAATCAAGGGCCATAACTCTGAGTTAAAGTGTCTGACCGGAACAAGCCGATGACATGCGCATCTCCTCTTGGTATTGAAGGTTCCCATAAAGTTTTGTTGAATTCCAGCCAGTAGTTGCAGAAAAGTAGTGCGGAAACGATTTTTACTCTATATGCATACTACATAACTAATCAAGGGCC
Organism: Ruditapes philippinarum; assembly: GCF_026571515.1. Taxonomy (NCBI): domain Eukaryota; kingdom Metazoa; phylum Mollusca; class Bivalvia; order Venerida; family Veneridae; genus Ruditapes; species Ruditapes philippinarum. The sequence continues at coordinate 191,847 of NW_026866098.1, read as the reverse complement.
ATAACTCTGAGTTAAAGTGTCTGACCTAAACAAGCCGATGATATGCGCATATCCTCTTGATATTGATGATTCCCATAAAGTTTCGTTGAATTCCAGCCAGTAGTTGCAGAGAACTACACCGGAAATAATTTTTACTCCATATGCATATTGCATAATTAATCAAGGGCCATAACTCTGAGTTAAAGTGTCTGACCCGAACAAGCCGACGACATGCGCATCTCCTCTTCGTATTGAAGGTTCCCATAAAGTTTCGTTAAATTCCAGCCAGTAGTTGCAGAGAAATAGCGCGGAAACGATTTTTACTCCATATGCATACTGCATAACTAATCAAGGGCCATAACTCTGAGTTAAAGTGTCTGACCGGAACAAGCCGATGATATGCGCATCTCCTCTTGGTATTGATGATTCCCATAAAGTTTCGTTGAATTCCAGCCAGTAGTTGCAGAGAAGTAGCGCCGAAACGATTTTTACTCTATATGCATACTACATAACTAATCAAGGGCAATAACTCTGAGTTAAAGTGTCTGACCGGAACAAGCCGACGATATGCGCATCTCCTCTTGATATTGATGATTCCCATAAAGTTTTGTTGAATTCCAGCCAGTAATTGCAGAGAACTACTCCGGAAACGAAATTCGGACGGACGGATGGACGGACGGACGAACGGACGGTCAGATGCGCATCTCCTCTTGATATTGATGATTCCCATAAAGTTTCGTTGAATTCCAGCCAGTAGTTGCAGAGAACTACTCCGGAAACGAAATTCGGACGGACGGATGGACGGACAGACGGACAACGCCAAAACTATATCCCCCTCCCGATTCCATCGGCGGGGGATAAAAATCAACAAAGGGCCATAATTCTGTTAAATTTGGTCGCAGCAAAAATTCCTTCCTTTACTACCATCTACACATTAAGGTTGTTCATCCCAGGAAGTTTAAGCAAAATCTGCCATCCGGTTTAAGAGGAGTTGCGTTCACAAAATTTCTACATAGTATAATAAATTATAGTGAAAAAATCAACAAAGGGCCATAATTCTGTTAAATTTGGTTGCAGCGAAAATTCCTTCCTTAACTACCATCTACACATTTAGGTTGTTCATCCCTGGAAGTTTAAGCAAAATCTGCCATCCGGTTTAAGAGGAGTTGCGTTCACAAAATTTCTACATAGTATATAGTGAAAAAATCAACAAAGGGCCATAATTCTGTTAAATTTGGTCGCAGCAAAAATTCCTTCCTTTACCACCATCTACACATTAAGGTTGTCTATCCCTGTAAGTTTAAGCAAAATCTGCCATCAGGTTTAAGAGGAGTTGCGTTCACAAGATTTCGGGACGGACGGATGGACAAGTGCAATGCTATATGCTGACCAACATTGTGGGGGCATAAAAAAAACAAAGGGCCATAATTAGGTCAAAAATTATCCAATCACAAAACCCCAACAATATGCATCCGGACACTTGATGACAAAGCTTCTGTGAAAGTTTGAACAAAATCCGTTGAGAAATGTAGGAGAAGTTGTGCATAGAAGAAATTGTTAACTATATATTCTATATAAGGAAAAAAAAAACAAAGGGCAATAATTAGGTCAAATATTATCAAATCGCAAAACCCCAACAATATGTGCAAGGGCATTTGATGACAAAGCTTCTGTGAAAATTTGGTCAAAATCCATTGAGAAATGTAGGAGGAGTTGCACACAGAAGAAATTGTTCACTATATATTCTATATTAGGAAAAAAAAACAAAGGACCATAATTAGGTCAAATATTACCCAATCACAAAACCCCGACAATATGCACCAGGGCACTTGATGACAAAGCTTATGTGAAAGTTTGGTCAAAATCCGTTGAGAAATGTAGGAGGAGTTGGGCACAGAAGAAATTTTTTACGCACGCCCGAATCCGCGCATCCACCCGCCCGCAGACATACCTCAATCTAATAACCATTTTTTTCCTTCGGAAAACCTGGTTAAATATCATTATAATATATAAAACAAGAGCACTGCATGCAGTGTTAATGCTCAGCTGTTCATGGCAACAACTATCAATAACCAATTTCACAAAAATTCTAAGTTAAAAAGTGGCATAACTTCAAAAATAAAGCTTTCAGAATTATGCCTCATGTCAAACAAATGCACCAAGTATTCCATGTTTCATGTTGATAACCTTTCAAATATTTGAAAAATGGGCTTCATTAAAATTTTTGCACCACGAAGATAACGGCAAGGACAATGCAGGGATCATAACAGCTTGACTTTTTCTTTGAAACAGACAAGCTAATAACTTTATAGACAAAGGCAAATATTGATAAAGAATGTACAGAAAACCACTCCAGAAAACAGATCTAATAATGAGTAGTGGTTCTAAACAAGCAACTTTCTAAAATTACACTAACAATGGCTGATGGAAACAACCAGCTGTTCTAGTTTATATGTCACACACTCATGATCAATGAGAACACATTCATCTTTCTATTCTTTGAAAAACAATTTTACTACATATTAGATACAAACTATCCTATTTGATGAATCATAAAATGTTTAGAACCATAAGTACAGCTGTTCAGTATACTATTCCTTTTCAAATAAAAAAAATCATAAAAAAAACAAGATGCTATTACACAGCATTTACTCAATATTTATACATTGCATAAATTAAAAAAAAAGTTTGAAGTTTATTTTCATCACTGAATCACTGAGGCTTAAAAGCCCATGAGGCAAACATATACAAAACTTTATGACAAACATGCTAAAATAATTTCATTATAACAATATATCTTACAGTAATATACATAATTTGTTACTTTGAAGAAGGTATATAAGCCTTATTCACCCTGAACAATTGTGACAAAATTCGAACAATATTCAGAATACTGTTGCTTTTCAAATAAAAAAAGTCATTAACAAATAAGATGCCATTACACAACATTTACTCAATATTTATACATTGCACAAACTAAAAAAAAATTAAACAATGCAATATAATAGTATTCTTAGATATAAATCTTACCAGTCTGGAAAACGTAATTTGCCAATCTGTTCATAAGACCAGATGGCCACATCGGTGGTGCCGACTCATTTCCACATTTCTTTAATCTCATTGTCATTTCAAAACCATAGCCACTGGGCAATCCAGAACCACTATACCTGCAAACAAATTATAAATACAATTGACACAAGAGAGCCAGGATGGCCAAATATTGCTCTACTGAGATTCATTGCTAGAAAGAGTCTTACATGGAGAAGTAGATCACAATCTTTCATGATCATATTTTGATTTCATAAACAACAAGAGCTGTCGGTAGGACAGCAATGATCGACTATTCTTAGTGCTTGATAGTAAAAAAAATGCTTGATACAGTTACCTCCTCCTGTTTACAGGTTGGGGTAATGATGGTGAACAAGTGTGCAAAGTTTCAAAGCCATATGTCAATCAACTTTGAAAATATTTGAGGTATTACAAAAAACTTAAACATAAATTTTAAGTCGAAAAAGGGGCATAATTCTGTCAAAATGCTTGATAGAGTTACCTCCTCCTGTCTACAGGTTGGGGTCATGATGGTGAATAAGTGTGCAAAGTTTCAAAGCCATATGTCAATGGACTTTGAAAATATTTGAACTTTTACAAAAACTTAAATTCTAAGTCGAAAAAGGGGCATAATTCTGTCAAAATGCTTGATAGAGTTACCTCCTCCTGTCTACAGGTTGGGGTCATGATGGTGAACAAGTGTGCAAAATTTCAAAGCCATATGTCAATGGACTTTGAAAATATTTGAACTATTACAAAAACTTTAACATAAGTGGTTACGCCGACGCGGACGCCGACGCTCGGGTGACTGCAATAGCTCTACTTATTCTTATTGAATAGTCGAGCTAAAAATGGTAATCTTAATTTGAAGACTTTGATACTTGAACCTAAATTTGACCACAACCCTGTGATGATATATATAGACTATCTTAGCAAATGTTCACTAGACAATACATGTGTACCTAATTTCATATATCTAAGCTCTATGACATGCTGCCATGAAGTTTTATAAAAGATTCAAATTTGTTTTCCTTTATAATATATGAATGTGTCAGACAAGCTTAAATCTTATAGCATATGTGTTAATTTCACAAATTATTGATGCATGGAGTTTAAAGTGTTTTGAATATTCAAAAATATGTGGTAAAAATTCTATTTATACATACTTGTGAACCCTATTGTCTCCATACAAGTCTGAGAATCCATAGCTGACATAATGCCAGTGAGGAGGAATTCCTCTGTCTACATCACCATTGTTGGAGTAAATACTGATATAATCCAGAGGGTCTGGACCTCCTAACCTGTCATAATAGAATCAACAATAACAACAAAATAAGAAATGTCCAACAACACATTGCCCCTATTTATAGCCCTTGACTCATACTATTGGTAATTTCATTATAGAGACATGCCATAAATGGGTATATTGAAGAGTTGAATTATGGAAAATAAAAATTAATGACCCATAATATGATTTGAAACTGAATGAAAGCTATCATAAGTAAGTAGTAAGTTATACAACTTGGAGTGTAGCTGGAATAAAATATATATTATCATAATTATAATTGTTACTATGAGCATCTTCTTTGACCATTTTAACATTGAATGTTATTGTGACCTTGACCTTTTGCCTAGTGACCTTAAATCAATAGGGGTCATCTACTAGTGATGATCAATTAAAATGTAAAACAACAAAAACTTGATAACAAGAAGTTTTGAAAATAATGAGTGGAAACCATTCTGACATTTAAGGTCCCTATGACCTTGACCTTTGACCTAAAGACCCCAAAATTGATAGGAGTCATCTACTAATTACAACCAATCAATATGTGAAATATAAAGACTTGGTGATAAATAGTTTTCAAGAGAATGATCAGAAATCATTCTGACATTTAAGGTCCCTGTTACCTTGACCTTTAAACTAGTGACCTTAAACCTTAAAATCAATAGGGGTCATCTACTACATATGACTAATAATATGTAAAATATGAAGACTTTGTGATAAACAGTTTTCAAGATAATGAACAGAAACCATTCTTACATTTCAGGCCCATGTGACCTTGACCTTTGACCCTTAAATCAATAGAGGTCATCTTCTTGTTATGATAAAATATGAAGACTGTGATTAAAAGTTTTAAAGATAATCAGCGGAAACCATATGGTCTACCGAAGGACAGACAGACCGATCAACCGACATTAGCAAAACAATATACCCCCTCTTCTTCTAAGGGGGCATAAAAAACTAGAACTCCGCGAGTCAGATGTGCAGAGCAGCAGAAGTGCAGAGCAGCAGAATCTGTGCACTGCACTTCTTATCAATAAGATCTATCATCCTATGAAGTTTCAAGTCCATAGCTTTTATAATTTATGAGAAACGGCCTGGACAAGTGCAGATTCTTGTACACTGCACTTCTTCCTAATGAGATCTATCATCCTATGAAGTTTAAAGACCATAGCTTTTATACTTTAGGAGAAATGGCCTGGACAAAAATAAAGTATGAAAATTAACAAAGGGCAATAACTCAAAAAAATAAGAAATGCAGAGTACCGGTTCTTGTGCACTGCACTTCTTCTTAATGAGATCTATCATCCTATGAAGTTTCATGTCCATAGCTTTTATACTTTAGGAGAAACGGCCTGGACAAGTGCAGATTCTTGTACACTGCACTTCTTCCTAATGAGATCTATCATCCTATGAAGTTTAAAGACCATAGCTTTTATACTTTAGGAGAAATGGCCTGGACAAAAATAAAGTATGAAAATTAACAAAGGGCAATAACTCAAAAAATAAGAAATGCAGAGTACCGGTTCTTGTGCACTGCACTTCTTCTTAATGAGATCTATCATCCTATGAAGTTTCATGTCCATAGCTTTTATACTTTAGGAGAAATGGCCTGGACAAAAATAAAGTATGAAAATTAACAAAGGGCAATAACTCAAAAAATAAGAAATGCAGAGTACCAGTTCTTGTGCACTGCACTTCTTCTTAATGAGATATATCATCCTATGAAGTTTCGAGTTCATAGCTTTTATACATTAGGAGAAATGGCCCAGACAAAAATAAAGTATGAAAATTAACAAAGGGCAATAACTTAAAAATTAAGAAGTGCAGAGTACTGGTTCTTGTGCACTGCACTTCGGGTCATTAAAAGAAGCATGCATACCAAGTTTGAAGTCATCCGACTTATAATGACTGACTTATGCTCCAGACAAGCTTAAGGGGACGCCGACGCAGGCAACAACGCCAACGACAAAAGTAACCCCTATATGTCGCCTTGAAAATATGTCGCCTTTTTCAAGGCCACAGAATAAAATTGAGCTAAACTGATGTGATAAATATATCATTTAATTTTGAATGCAAAAATTGTGCTGTGCTGACTGCATTACTTGTTGGGGACAATCAAACGGACACTTTTTGGACATTTTTCCATACAGATTTCATAATTTCAAACCTAGAACCACGGATGTCAAAATTACCTAAATTGTCTACACTACAGTACCTTGTGTCCAGACAGATATGTACATGACGTTATTTAATTCAGATAAAAGCTAGGGTGTTTTAATTTTTCATTTTTAACATGATGTACAATATTGGATGTTATATTGTTTAATCTGCAAATGATTAAAGCTGGTATATGAGGTCAGGTATTGCACTCTTGATGCCCAAATTTTCTACATCAACATTCTTTAAATAGACATTTAAAATATTACCGTTTCGGTAAGTTGAAATAAATTTATTCTTGAAGAAACATGCATTTATTGTTAATTAAAAGTGACTGATAGACCAACAACCACTGAACAATGAAAAACACTAAATTAAGCATTTTCTTTTTTCTTTTTTTTCATTTATTATGTTCTTTCATATATGAATTACAAAACATTCCAGTTAACATACTGTTGTTACATGTATTCAACATAATATATTCCATTATAATAATTATTCAATTCTAACAGTAATGTAAAACAAACACACAAAAACAATCTCACACCAATACATACACAAATACAATTACACATACACAGTCATACGCACACATATGCACACTCGCATATACACATACATACAGTCTCTACCGGCAGCCAGTGTAAGATTCTTTTAAATTTTTATACGTATATATTACATATTAGTATAAAGAATGAAATTTTTGACTGTAAATACAAAATAAATAGTATGTATTTTGAGCATTCTATCCTGGTTGGGGACCACCAAAACCGGATAACCACCAAACTTGGACGGCCGCGAAAATGCTTAATTTAGTATTTTCTTTGTTCAGTGGTTGTCAGTCACTTTTTTATCAACAATAAATGCATATTTATTTTAAAATTAAGTAAATAAATTTATTTCAACCTCCGTAAATAGTAATATTTCAATGTCTATTTCAAGAATGTTGACGTTGAAATTTGGGGGTCAAGAAACCAATGCCTGACCTCATATACCAGCTATAATCATTTGCACAGAGTGAATAATAGAATATCCAAAACTTCAGTATTTTTTGCTGACACATTGTATATCATGTTAAATATCAAAAATCAAAACACCCAAGCATTTATTTGAATTAAATCACGTCATGTACATATCTGTCCGGACACATGGTACTATAGTGTAGACAATTTAGGTAATTTTGATACCCTCCTTGTCGAGCCTCAGATATAAGTGTCAATAAAATCAGAAATAAAGAAACTAGTTTGTTAGTTAGGAGAAGAACCTAGCTGAACTGTGTCAAATTTTTTGGTCTCTAGGTTAAAAATTATGAAATCTGTACGGAAAAATGTTCCGAAAGTGTCCGGTTGATGGTCTCCAACCAGTACAGGTTAATAGGGTCATGATGTTGAACAAGTGTGCAAAGTTTCAAAGCCATATGTCAATGGACTTTGAAAATATTTGAGGTGTTACAAAAACTATAACGTAAATTCTAAGTAGAAAGGGGCATAATTCTGTCAAAATGCTTGAAACAGTTACCTCCTCCAGTCTACAAGTTGGGGTCATAATGGTGAACAAATGTGCAAAGTTTCAAAGCCATATGTCAATGGACTGAAGATATTTGAGGTATTACAAAAACTTTAACATAAGTGGTTACGCCAACGCTGACGCTCGGGTAATTACAATAGCTCTATTTATTCTTATTGAATAGTCGAGCTAAAACGATATTACACTAGTGTAATAACACTTTGATGTGACTTCATTTGTGCTATATATAAACATAGCATTAAAGCGTGCTAATGTTAGCGTTACACTATAGGCGTGTCAATGAAAAATGGCTCTTTTTAGCAATTTATCATTCTTATTTTAAATATGTGATAAATAGAATATTATATTCATATAGATTTAATACTAAATTTATTGAACTTGTTGAATAACACAATAATATGCTTATGATTTTTTATTTTGAAAGAAAGTACAGGCTGTAGGTGTTGTCACAGGGTGAGAAAAATGTGCAGCCTGATCGGGACTCGAACCCGGGACCCTCGGAATACTGTACCGCGGCTCTACCGACTGAGCTATCTGGCCGCTTACACATCTTCTCCCCTAAATAGTGAACAGTTCTGAAGCGTGACATACTCCCCTGCTATGTTGAAATTCGTCCTCGAATTTCACAGAGTTACACTGAGCAATGTAAATTAAACCCTGAGCTATACAGTCACCGCCCCACGTTTGGCGCTAATTGTCACAGGGTGAGAAAAATGTGCAGCCTGACTGGGACTCAAACCCGGGACCCTCAGAATATCGTACCGTAGCTCTACTGACTGAGCTATCCTGCCGCTTACACATCTTCTCCCATAAATAGTGAACAGTTCTGAACCGTGACAGTGTGAAAATCGGCAAAATCTGTTACCTGGGAGGTTAATTTTAGAGTAAAACATGAACAAAAATTGAAAAAATTGTCTGGAATTTGGAGAAGACAGGTTCTGGATCCGAAAGGTTTTTTTACTATTGAAAAAAGAACAAATAAATTTAAGACTGGACAATTCATTCGGATAAGAAAGGATTCCGGGTTAGAAGGGTTCGGTTTAGCAAGGCTACTGTACAAACGCACTGAAACACTGTCAAGTGTCATGACTGTCCAGTGCTTAAAGGTTTACTGCACTTGTAGTGCACATGCAATGTACATCAAGTGCACTTTGTGTAACCTTTTCTGTGAGCTAAACTGAATTGAGACTATTGGTAAACACATGATACTTACATGTATAACTGTTTAAGAAACTAACTTCAGTTTATTACAGTACCACTACCAGTAAAGCAATGTTGACTGTATTTATTTATTGTCAGGTTTAATATGACAGTCATAAAACCATTTAAGTATCTATTTTCTAAGGATTTCCCTTATCAACCCCCACCCCAACAACAACAAAAAATTAATCATACACACATTTTCCTGGATTTTTTTTTTTACAAAGACACCACCCAATTGGTCTGGCAACCTACCAAAATTTAACTACAGCTGTAGCCTGTAATGGGTTAATTTGATCTGGATATATTTCCAGACATGCCTTATCAATTGCCTCAAGTCCAGCATATTCCCAGTCCTCTTGTGTTTCTACATCTGATACATCAGCAAGAATGTCTTCTCCCTCCTCACTGGCCATATCTTTTCCTTTGGATTCATTAATTTTCTTTCCTGTCAAAAAAAAATAATCTCCAAATCTATCAGTGGAAAATTCAAATTATTTTTCTTTCAATAAGTCATCATCGCAAGATCGACCTTTTAAACAGTAAAAATATTTTAATATCTAAATTGTATCCATAATAAATAGTTTAAGAATATAAATTTGAACAAGAAACTAAAATACTTTGGTAAGAGATTATAAATAAAGGGAAGTAACAAAAAACATGGCGCCTGGGCCGAACAGGACACATGCCCACTTAAAATTAATTTTAACACTTATTTGGAGATTAAATCTTTTATGAAATTATGCAACCTGTACCTAAAGATATGTCAAAAGCTCTTGAAATAGAGTTCGGATTATGTGACGATGAATTCGATGTTGTAGACTCGGATTTGCCTATTGCGTATAACGAGCTTCGACACCGAGAAAAAATCGAGGGTTCAAAAAAGGTCACGCAGTCATGGCGAATGAAGGAACGTGTATGTGAAAATAGTTGTCCATTTCACTTTCAAATTAATATTAATGTAAACAATTTACACCCTAGTGTAATCCATCATTTGTTGATAACACAGTAGTCCTTGAAATTCTATATGACGTTGCTCTGGCTTCTTGGCAAAGCATCATATCGCAAAATGGTCTCAGACCCATAGCATATTCCGCAAGAAAGTTTTCCTGAACAAAATAACACTCAAATAAACATATAAATTTTGGCTGTCCATAAACAAAAGTAAAAAAGTATGACCTTTTGAGAATAATTGAACTGTCACATCTGAAAATTAATGTTTAAAGAGTTTGACTTAATTCACGAATTCGAAAACCTAGCTAAACGCTGTTTTCCGGTACTTTCTGTACCTAGCTCTGAGGAATTCGCCTAATGGAGTGTTATAGCGAATTCGAAGTTTTCGGCCTTTTTTTTAGATTAAATTGAAATAAAAAAAGTTATTTCTTTAAAAGAAAATAATTAAATATCATTGTTTGAATAATTCCATACAAAAAATAACAGTGTTCGAAATTAGCAGTAGTCCTATAGCCCCAGACTACTAAATTTCTCCTCGGGCTACCAACTTTTCACAGTAACAGGCCCGACCAGGCTACTGTATTTTCAGAGGCAATATAAACAACTGTTTTGAACAAATGAATCGTGCTAGTGAATTGTCTTTTGGGCTAGTGAATATTCTAATCTGGTAGTCCAACCAGCCTAGTTGACTCAAATCCTAATTTCTTACACTGAAATAAAGTAAATACACAAGTTTACGCAGAAAATAACCTTATTTATTATGGATGATTCCACTACGTCTGTTTGAATTTTATTGATTTTCATTATAAATAATTTATTTTTTTGAATAATTTGCAATAGATATTAAAGGAATATTGATATTTTTCAAAAACATCAATTGTTTTCACCTTAAACGGTTAAATAATGATAGAAAAATAGAAATATCACGTAACTGTGTTATGTACTTCATTTGGTGTAATTCCCCAGAGCTAAAACGGTAAAGTACCGGAAAACAGTGTTTAGCTAGGTTTTCGAAAAGGTCAATACCAGATATGAGTCATGTCCGCAAATTTGTGATGAAAATGCAGGACCGTGATTAATCTAGATATGTGTCTCCGTAAATAACACATGAAATCGAAAAAAGGCGCACAGTTTCAAAATATCTGCATCATATCATATGGGATGAATACAAATCTTGTAGTATAGTCCAATATATTAGACGCTACAGGCTTGTTATAGTTTTATGTCGGTCAAGCCTGACGTCTAATAGTTATTGCTCATAAACGCATAGCATTTTAAAAAAATCAAAAAATGTCTTTTGTCTTGCTTTTCAAGCTTTATTCAAAAGCTTATCTTCTTTTCTTTCAATTTCTACTCAATCATTAACAAAAACTCTCAAACAATGTACTTATCAATTAAAAATAAAACATAAATATCAACCTATTTTTGCCTATCGGCCATACTGGTTAAGTAAAGTGCTTTACAGATTTATTCCAAATTTTTGAACGAAAAAATATATACGAACATCCCGACGATGCATGGGCAATTATTTCATTAAAAAAGATATTCCATTGGAAACTTCTGACTGATTTGCATTTGAATTAGCCAATCAGATTTCGCGTACTGTATGGCGGCCATTTGTTTATCAGTTGTTCAAGAATTTAATTAAATGAGAGAATTTAATCATTGGATGTGACAGTTAATTTTTTTTTTATAAAAGGTATTTATTTTTTAGTTTTCTTCATAAATAGGTCAAAATTAATGTAAATACACGCTGTCTTACTCTTAATTGTTTAAATGCATTAGAAAAAAATTTGTCCGCACTCCTGTCATTGGTTAAGTTTGTTACATTGACTTTCTAAAAAAAACAACAACAAAAAACACATTTTAAAAATCTCAGAACCTGTAATGCTTAGTCTGTTTAAAACTGTACAGAAAAACCCTAATAATGTAAGCTTTCAATATTGTTTCAGATGAAGACTGTCAGTGTTGCTCTGGTGTTATGTCTAAATGTTGGAGTAGATCCACCAGATGTTGTAAAAACAACTCCTTGTGCTAGATTGGAATGCTGGATTGGTACATTGATTATTTTTATATATTTTCTATATCAATTTTAAAAAATGTCTTACTACCATAACTGCATTGTGGTCAAGGACCTACCACATATTTAGGGATCAATTCCAAGTCTTGTGCCAAGTAGTACTATTTTGAAAATGGTACAGTAGACTTCTTTGCTTTCCATTAAGCATAAAGGCTCAGTCCTAGAATGGGACGATTGTGTGTGTTGGTACATGTATACTGTGATGTCAGTGCCTTTGGAATGATTCACCATCATATTATTCATAGTGGCAGTATTAAGATTTGTATCATTGCTACAAGTAGATGCCAGTGTCACATGTGTAACTGAAAGACTTTAAGAGAGTAAATTCAAGTACATTTGTCTAATGTCACTGTTATTTTGATTGAAATGTAGATAATTAATATCCAGTATTTATTAAATGTAAAAGGGCATGCCTAAAAACTATATTTAAGGAAGTTAACATTACTGTAAAAATGATGAAAGAAATATTTTAAATTTGACCTGTGACTTACTGAATAGCATTTCATAATTTCTGTCATGTTGTTTCGTTATTGCATTGTTGTTGTTTTTAGATCCACTAGCACAAAGTCCTCAGAAAGCTCTAGAAGCTATAGGTGCTAATCTACAGAAACAATATGAGCGGTGGCAACCAAGAGCTAGATACAAGCAGACTCTAGACCCTACTGTTGAGGAAGTGAAAAAACTGTGTACATCATTGCGTAGAAATGCAAAGGTACAATACACTAACATAACATACAAATGGACCTTTACGTTTTTTCGTAGTGGAACATTAAGCCACACCTTTTCCATTCATTGCTCGGTCAACTGCTCACAAACTATATCACAAACATAACCACGTGTTCTTTTGTGCAAACCAGGTCAACCAGTGACTATGTATTATCTCAATGTAGCAATTGGATAACAAGTTAGCCAATTTACATAAAACTGTAAACACTGGAAAGGTCCATAGAATATTAGGAAATACCGATTAGATGTTGTGTTTTATCATTATAATTATAAATCATTCATAATGTAAACTAACTCTTATTTTATTCATAAGTATATTTATGATAAGAATAATTTTGCTATTACAAGAACAGATTTCTTTGAAGTGTGAAAGATACATTTTGCATTAATACATGCTTGAATTTGTTGTAATAAATTATAGGAGGAAAGAGTTTTATTTCATTACAATGGTCATGGTGTACCAAAACCAACTGTGAATGGAGAAATCTGGGTATTCAACAAGGTATGTATTTATATCTTCACTGTATATTATACATTATATATTGCATGGTTCGATAAAAACGTGTTGGTCTTAAATGATATACTAAAGTCTTATAATGAAGTGATGTATGTATACTTTAATTTTATTGTATTTTCTACTATCATAAACATTCATGTTTTCTATAATTGTAGAGTTACACACAATATATACCACTGTCTATTTATGATCTACAAACTTGGATGGGCAGTCCATCTATATATGTATATGATTGTTCCCATGCTGGAGTGATAGTAGATCTCTTCAGACAATTCTCATTACAGAGGGAAAGTGAATCGGAAGTAAGAATATTGTTTTTGTTGTTTACAATTTTTAGATGATTTGAGATCTGACTGTGCCAATATCTGTACTTTGTATATACCTGCACTTATCCACTGGTTTTGGATCACTGATATTAGTTTAAAGGCTGAGAACAATTGTTGACTTCAAACCACTTGCCCCTCACCACTGTGGGTTCAAATCCCAACAGGGACTATGAATTCTTTCATGTTAGGAAGCTATCCAGCAAGCTTATGAAACGTCGGTGGTTCTACTCAGGTGCCTGTACGTGCCTGAAATTATGCACGGAAGGGCACCTGAGATCTTCCTCCACCAGAAAAGCTGGAACCTCGCCATATGACCTATACTGCGTAGGTGTGACGTAAAACACAAACAAAAAAAAAAAATTGTAATATATAAAAAGATACACCTCCGGAAAAATTTTGTTTTAATAATTTTCCAGTAAAATATTATTGTTAGAGATATTTTCTATGTGTTTCCATCTTATGTCATGACTAACAATAAAAAAGTTAATTTAAATTACTGATGTGTCACTAAGATATCAAAGATGTAAGTTATTTGTATTCTTCAATATTGCATGTAGAATTGTTTTCTCTGTCCAATATAAGTAAATGTAATATTTTGCAGGCAGTGAATGGTAAATCAGTGACCTCTAACACAAGTTCCACAGTAAAACATTGTATACAGCTAGCAGCTTGTGGTGCCAATGAACTACTACCCATGAACTCAGAACTCCCAGCTGATCTTTTTACTTCATGTCTTACTACACCCATCAAAATTGCTCTAAAATGGTACATTTATCTTAATTAGCTTTTGGTTGGTACTATATGTAAACATAAAAATTCTATACAAATCGGTTATTTTTTATGTTTTTATGAAGGGGGTAAAAAAGGTTAATTTCCTTGTAAAACCTTAAGATAAAAAGAATGTTGTATGATAATGTTTATATTTAGCAGGATTTATTACATGGTTTTTACATTTTGATTTATATATTTCAGGTATGTCTTACAGAATACAAGTAAGCTAGTACCAGGTCTAACACAAGATTTGGTAGATAAGTAAGTGTTACACCCTCTCCTCCATCTCCACACTGTTACACATTCACACATTAGTTTTATTGATCTATGTAGCAAATCATCTGCAGGTTTATAAAGATTTTTCTCTCTTTTCACATGCTGTTTTTTTTTTAATGCTTGATTTGTGTAAATGAAAATGTGTTCATAAAAGTAAGTTGGATTCTGGCAGATTTAAATTATAATTTTTGTTTAACCTGACTTTAAAATTTATAAATTCACATTTAACTACTTGTTTACTGTATATATTAGAGTTCCTGGCATGTTGAATGATAGAAGAACAATGCTGGGAGAATTAAACTGGATATTTACAGCTATAACTGACACCATAGCATGGAACACTCTCCCTAGAGGTATACAAAGCATTATATAGACTTTGAAATATATAAATTTTGTTTTTAATTTTGTTTCAAACTGAAAAAAAAAACACATCAAAACAACAACAAAAACAAGCTGTAAAAATATAAAATATATAAAACTTGCATAGAAATTAATATGTTTGTATAATCAGCATGAACTGGAGCAAGGAGGAAGCAAAGGGTTTGTGTGACCTTGAATTTCTACTCAACTTTTTGGCTGGAGTTTTTGTAGAGAAGTTGACATGTGTATGTGAGGAAGGTATCCAGTTTGCTTGTATAAGGTTCTCTGTTCTACCAAGGTTCTTGGTGCTTAATGTAATGCAAATCTGAGCAGCTGTGGCCTCCTAGTAAGGGCTAAAATACTATATGATATCTATATTGTTAACTTAAGGTAACTAAACTCTAACTCAAAATGATATGTATTTGTGTGAAACAAAACTTAAAGTGAAAAATAAATCTGTTGCAGATTTGTTTCAAAGATTATTCCGTCAAGATTTATTGGTTGCAAGTTTGTTCCGTAACTTTCTGCTGGCAGAGAGAATCATGAGATCTTACAATTGTACTCCCATATCTGGACCCACCCTACCACGTACATATCAACATCCCATGTGGTCAGTATATCATTCTTTTATATCCTATACTGTTGTTATCGTAATTTTCTGATAATTTGAGGGGTGGGGGTATTATATTTTCAATTTCTTTATTTCAAAGTTTAGTAGATAAAACAAATTTAATAAATTATAGAATTTGTTTAGCTTCAAATGATGTCTTTAGTTGTTTTTTATTGGAATGAATTGTAATATCCTGAATGCTTATTTCCTGTTATGTAAAACTTCTCTTGTGTCAATGTTGATGTAACTTCTGCAGGTATTTCATCAATATTTAGGCACACCAGCATTTCAGTAAGTCTTAACATTTAACATTACACATTGTACAATTATATAGAAAAATTTCACCTGTCAAATTGTAGCATTGTAATTGAAGTGTATGATTAAGAGGTGTATTTTCTGTTTTGTTTAGGCAAGCATGGGACCTAGCATTAGATTTGTGTTTAAGACAGTTGCCCAAGTTATTGGAGGATGAGTCGGCTGTATTTCAGCACAGTCCATTCTTTACAGAACAATTGACAGCTTTTGATGTCTGGTTAAAGTATGGAGCAGAGTCTCGTGCCCCACCAGAGCAGTTACCTATCGTACTACAGGTGTTACTGAGCCAGGTGCACAGATTGAGAGCCTTAGAACTCCTCGGGCGCTTCCTTGATCTTGGTCCATGGGCTGTTAGTCTGGTAATATTTAATAAACATTTGCTAATTCATGCTAAAACTATTTCATACATTTAGCCAGAAATAAAATAATGCATCTAAAAACATGTGTATTTTTTATATAAAAAAAAATTCTGAGAAGTAAAGATTTTCTGTAGTGATTAAGAAATTCTAATGTGTCATTTCATGTTAATAATCAAGATTGTATATTGTGTAGGCTTTATCTGTGGGAATTTTTCCATATGTGCTGAAGTTACTCCAGAGCAATGCAAGGGAATTACGACCTCTTCTTGTCTTTATCTGGGCTAAAATACTCTCTGTTGATAGTGTAAGTTTCAGATTTATTATCTTTATTAAAAAAACACAGTTTTCTATATGTCATATCTTACTCCTTATCAGGATCTTAAATAATTCTAAATTAACAATCATCAAATTTAAAGAAATAGCCACATTAAATGCACCATTCTGCTAGGCTTAATGTCAGTACTGTAGCTCATGGCTAATGTAAGATATTTTTTACTAAATTAAACAGTTCAGCTGTAGCAATATCTAAGTGGTATAAATTATATGATGTAATAAGTATTAACAATACTTTGTGTCAAATCTTTGTTGTTGATTTATATTTGATCATTTTAATTGACAGTTTTCAATCTGTGTTTCAGTCCTGCCAAGCTGATCTTGTTAAAGATAATGGACATAAATACTTCCTTTCTGTGTTAGCTGATCCTTATATGCCTGTAAGTACATTAATATCTTTATATACTTCAACTTAATATATCACATCTAACACTAGATCTACCAGCAGATTTTGATACTCAGTTTGATAATGATTGTTGCTTATTGTAAAATCATTATTATTCGTGGGGCACAAATTTTAGTGGCTTTTGTGGGTAGGTCAATCCACGAATATAAGATCCGACGAAATTTTATCCCAACTAATATATGAAAGAAAACTCGATTATATGTCTTCAATTTACTGTCACAAATGTCCGTTGCATATACACACTTGATCGTTGTTAGAATACTTGACATAATCGAGTCAATATGGGAACCCATGCAATCCAATAATTAGCGCTTATAAAAAAATGTCAGTTTGCTCTTATTAATTAAAAAAGTCTTTGATATTAATGACGTAAGTACACAAAACTATAAAAAAATACAATCCCTAAAACAGATGAATTGTACATTCTTTTTTCGTTTTAAATGATCCAGTTTAAATGAATTTTAATCTGTAGTTGTGCGAATGCTATTACGTAAACATCAAAGACGCCACCGACTTTTTCTTGATCCACACTTTCTCGTGTTATATACTCAGATTAATTAATATGCATGTAAATTTACACTGTCGCTGTGACGTTGCGTGTAGTTACTGTCAAATATGGTAAGACCAATTCAGGGTGTAAACTTTTTAAACTCGCTGGTTAAAACGTGTCGGGTGTTGTATAAATTATGCGATGTTTACATCGGCGAATTACAGGGGCAGTGTGTCTAATGGAGGTGCATATCATGTCACATAAATGTGTTAATTGCAGCCAATTATTGGCAGTAACTGTTCTATATTTGAGTTATGCCCAGAGGCAAGGATTAAATTTATTGACATGCGCTGTGTGACACGTAAAGATATGTACATGCTGTAAGTAAAAATGTTCGGCGATTGAGTTTTTAAGATTACTTTGCATTAGGTTACTGAATTTTTTTACAAGAAAATGAAAATCCACGAATTTAAGAACCCACGAAAATGCCCGTTTTGATAAAACCATGAAATTTCATGCCCACAAATATAAGTGAATTCGCAGTACCTTACTTGATAAAAAAAACAGAAGTCTTATAGTTATTTACCAAGTTGTAAAATACTTACTAACATTACATTCATGCTATTAAAAGAGTCCATTTCTGAAATTTTATACAGTTGCTCAATATTAATTGAAATGCTTTAAAGTGACATTAAACTTTTATACATGGTCATAATGCTAGGTTAGGAAGTTATTGTGTGGTAGGGATGTAAACTACAAGCTTAATTTCTATGTATGTTTCAGGCTAAACAGAAAACTATGGCAGCATTTGTGTTGGCCATGATGGTGAATGAATATAGACAAGGACAGGTAAAATTTCTTATGTTGAAAAAACCCAACATATTTTCATGATTTTACAGTTCTTAAACAGTGTAGCAGTCATTGACTGTTGAACATTTTGTAAACTTCATTTTAGCACCACATGCAAAATATCTAAATTTAGGTTTGTTAGTTAGACTCCAGTTTGAATCTAACAGGAATATGCCTGCTCTTTTACAGTCGTAGATAAATCTCTGATATGCAATGTATATAAATAACCTATGTCTGTTGTGGAATTCAATCAGTCTTGAATATGCCATTGTGTAGTCTGCTATAAAGTGTATTCTTTTATATTATAGGAGGCAGCATTACAGGGAAGTGTTGTTGCCATCTGTTTAGAACAGCTCACAGACTCTAGTCCTCTGTTAAGACATTGGCTTGCTTTATGCCTAGCAAAAGTTTGGACAAATTTTGACAGTGCTCGTTGGTGTGGTGTACGAGACACGGCACATGAGAAACTCTACAAGTTGTTAACTGATCCGGAACCCGAGGTACGAGCTGCCGCAGTGTATGCCCTCGGTACATTCATCAGTAACGTTAGCGAGAAAAGTGACCATGCTACCAGTATTGATCTAGGTGTTGGTATGCAACTAGTACATGTAGCTCAAGATGGAAGTCCACTTGTTAGAAAGGTATGCAGTATGCCAATCTTCTTATATTTTAGTAATATTAGTTAAACTATTTGAAAGAGTTTATTTACAATATGAGAATGCCAGAGATATTTATTACACCTTTCTATACATAATTAAATAAAACTGGCTGAACAGAATTCGGAAACATAGTTTATTTCATTATAGCAGTTTTTATTGGTTGAAAACACTGATGTTTTATGACAGGAGTTGGTTGTTGCATTTGGAGGATTAGTTTCTCACTTTGAGACACAATTTGCTGTAGCAGCTACCCAACTGATAGAGGATGAAAAGTTGAGAGAGAGAACACCTGCTATATTGACTGGAGAGGCACCGGGTGGGTGGAATCTTGTAGCCCCTGGGTCCCCAGGTACCTACATCCCTAACAACCTGGTCATGCTTTCAACTACGCCTTAGGTTTCCAAGGAGAATTTTTTTCATTTATTCATCTTTTTAGTTTGCTTATTGTTTATATTTAACTCCAGAGAAAAAAAATGAAGAAAAAAGATAACTTTTTCATTGGTCAGAAGTTGCAATGTTTGTTTGACCATTTTTTTGCTTTAAATAAAAGCACTTAGTTTTTGAATATTTCTATATAGATGAGAAAGTACATGTATTTAAAAGAGTAGTTGAAAGCATGTCTGTTTTTATGTTTGTGCTGTTTACATTAATAACAATCAATTTTGATTCTATATTAACCTAGAAATATACCAAGTATATTAACCTATAGTTATTTATGTTTGTGTATCACATACTCTTACCTTGATCTTCTTTATTATTATTTTTTCACTGCCTCCAGTTGAGCCAAAATATTTCAAGAAATTCAACTTCTGAAAAATGTATTGGTATTTTAGGAATAGTAAAAAGATTCAAGTAATACATTGTAATTAACATGTTAAGAGTGATGAATTAACCAACTTTGCAGTATAAATCTCCATCACAATCTACCTCTCACTGCTGTGGGTTTGATTCCTGCCAAGGAGTTGGATTCTTTCATGTGAAGAACCTATCCAACTAGCTTACTGAGTATCGGTGGTTCTACTTGGGTGCCAGTTTGTGACTGAAATAATGCAAATAGGAGCACCTGAGGTCTTCCTTCACAAGTAAAACTGTTGGTGAAACTCAACTGTAAAAAAAAACCCTAAAGTTTCAAAGTCAAAGATTTATGTAAAAGACCAGTTATTATTGATCAACAAATTTGCTTGTTAACAATAATGTTCTTGAGATTACAATTTATATTTTTATTAACTACTTTTTTTAACTAAAAGTTATTTTTATATATTAAGCATGTTGAATAAGTATAGCTTTTATTTAAAAGACATTTATTTGACTATCTGGGGTGCGAATTATTATCATAATCAATTCAAAAGTTACCAAATGTTTCTGATTTTACTTTATAGAAATTCATTTTCTATTTGAAGCATTTCACTCACTCATCTATCTACCATGTTTTTCATTTTGATGATTGCTCTTTATGACAAATATTTTGTCATGTTTTCTTATAGTGTAGTGAACTGCTTTTGAAATTCTTCTACTTTGTATGTTTTTTTTTCTTTATAATTTTAGCGTAGTAACATCATCCCAACTGTCAGTCCAATGAATAATGCATATATTATAAAGTTCTTGTCCCGATTTTGTTATGTATATCCCATGTATCTTTAACTTGATTGATTAAATGATATTTGTTATAAGATGATTTCACTATGATCATGCTTGGTATATTGTACAGTAGTATATATATGACTCATACATAATAGGAAGCTATCAGCTTGAAATAATACAGGCTTGCCGCCTCAACATGTTTCACATAGTGGTGATTATTGTAAATGTATCTAGTGAAGATTGATCATGTTTTATTGTTGTGTAGCATGACTAAAAATATGTGTACTATGTAGGCATTTACAAAGGCTGCCAAGTTCTAAGGGATTAAATGATAGGAAGACATTTATTCAGGCTTTTTTCCTTTGGCCAGATTCTTTACATTCAGTGAAAGTTGATATCACTAAAACTGGACTTTAAACTTTGTTACATTAGTCATATTTAGAATAAGAAGGAAGAGAAACCTGTTGATCTTTAAACTGGCGATAGTGAAGATACAGCCATTTTACACTGGCTGCTGGTACAGACCACAATATCTAGCTCAAGGGTAACTGTTTATGGCAGTAACAAGGCTTTGCTGAGTTTCTGTTGAACACAAGAGATAATTTTTCACATGTGTGACAACAACATTTTGTTTCATCCTTTTTCTAGCATATTGCATATTAATCATATTTAAAAAAGAAATTTAAAAAAAAGATCTGATATCTTAAATTGTACCTCATGAAGCACTTTATCCCTATAGTAGCGTATGAACTTACAACTTTATTCATAACAACAAAATGAGGTCATCCTAAGCACACAAGTCATTCACAAAAGAGTGGAAATGACATCATTTAAAGTGTGCAACATGTCTTATTTGGGGATATAATAACACAGGTTTTCTAGCATGGTTGTAAAACTGAAGAAAATACTGTCTGATATGCAAGAATAAATCTATAAGTTTTGGTATAAAAGTTCTGAGTTACAAGCAACCATTCATGTTTAATTTTAGATCATCGTGTTAAACGAAAACTAAAGAGGCCTATTATAATTGAGACTTCAGAACTGAATGTTGAAAAAGTTATATATGATCCGGCATCAATTGGTATGAGTGTCAACATTTCATAACCCAATTGTATCATTCCCTCTATCACCAAAAGTCTCTTATATTGTTTCCAGTTATTATTCACATTTCACTTTCTGATGTTCAGATATACAAAATAGTGCACCAATTAGAAAAACTACAAATTAATTGGAAAAATAATATATTTCTTTTAATACTCATGAGAAGGAAATGCAGTTAAGAAAGTGTTAAGGATATTTGGAATTATTGTACATTAAATTGGTTTTAAATCTACAGAATAATCAATTTTGATCATCCATGATGGATTGTTGAAATATTTGGCATATATCTTCACCATTGTCAGACAATGTGTAACATGCAAGACTTATGTCTGCATGGTCAAGGTCATTTTTGAGGTCAAAGGTATTATCAAACTATTTGGCAGATGTCTTCACCAGGGTGGTAGGATGTGTCTTGCATATATACCCAGATCATGGTGGTATTTGGAGGTAGAAATGTCATATTGCTGGAGCACCCATTGCTTATGGATACATTCCTTGTTTTTAACTTTATTTATTTATTTAGTTACTTGCAAACAAAAGGATGGAAAAAGAAAAGCTTCAGTTATTTAAACCCCCCCCCCCCCTTCCACCTTTCCTCGGGGGTAAAAAATCAAAATTTAAAGTAATTTTATATAATAAATTGTTGACCTTAAACTTGTTTGGTTCATAAAAGGTAAGGAGGAAGGAAAAGTATATTTAATGATAAAGACACAATTATTCATTATTATTGCATAAGTCTGTGGAAACAGTTGCTATACGTAGCTAAATACTTATTTTGAGCTTTGACTGATAGATTTACAGAATAGAACATTTTTTTTATTGATTTTCCTAAAAATTCCTTAAGGAGCATGCTAAGTAGTTCTTGTTATAATTGTTCCAAGTGTTTACCTGCATGTTTATTGCATATGTAGGCACTTTTCATTATTGTATGTAGCATGTTGATATTTCAGAGGGAATATTTACCAGCATTTCCAGTTCTAATAGTTTGAAGAGGTCATCATCACGAGGCAGTCTCAGAACCCTCCTGTCCTCCACTTGTAAGCTCTTCCCCATCACTATATTAAGATTACTTACCATTAGCTCACATTAAGAAAATATACCATTTACACACTTTCTATAAGAACCTTAGCACATGTATGCAAAACTGTCACTCATTTCTTGAAATAGTAAAAAACTTATTGCAAATTAATCAAGTTGATTTTTTCAGACCCATCTGTTAAAAAAGATTAATTGATACTGAAGATTCAAGTGATTCCAATATATGCATGTTATAACTATTTAAAATGGTCAGGTAGATATTTCACTATGTAAATAAGTTTAGTTTTAGATGTATATTTGTGTCAGTTATATATTTAAGTCTAAATGTACAAATTAGATAAAGAGACTTGCAATATTTTTTCATGTTCAATAGCTTCAGCCACGTCAGTAGCTCCAAGACCACCTGCGACTCCAGGCTCAGCATTTGCTGCATCTATGGAGAGCCTAGAGTTACCATCATCATCATCATCTAGGATTCCACGAGCCATGTCCTCCAATGCTATATCTAACATGTCCTTGAAAAACAATGTTTACACCAATGTATGGAAATCTCTACTACAGCTGGCTGTTGATCCGGAGACACAGGTTTCAGATATGGCAAGATGTCTAGTGAACCTTGTTAAGTCAAAGGTAATCAGCTTTATATGTTCTTTATATTCATTACTTTTATCAGATGTATAGTGCTATATAATAGTTCCGTAAATTTCTTTATGTTAGTAAAATACTAATTTCAATGATATTGTTCATGCATGTAAAAAAATAATTGATTTGAGCCATGTCAAGACAAAACCAACATAGTGCGTTTGCAACCAGCCTGGATCCAGACCAGCCTGCGCATCTGCGCAGTCTGATCAGGATCCATGCTGTTCGCTATCAGTTTCTCTACTTGTAATAGGGTTTGTAAGCGAACAGCATGTGTCCTGATCAGACTGCGCGGTTTCTATCTTTTTAATTTTGTTAAAAAGGTTATTCATAAGATTTTTTTAAAAATGTCATGTATCAATTCATAATCTGCAACAAGCACACATTCCTGCCACTCTTGTTACTATGTTGTTTTTGTTTTTTTTGTAGGTAACAACCAACAGCAAACCTCGTTACATGCCAAACACCACAAATAGCTCACATTCTGCTCCATCCAGCCCCTCTAATAAATATATCTCTGTTGGGTAAGTGAAACAATTATAATCAAGTTGACTATCATTGCTTCCAGTGTTGCGGATACTTTCAATCACAAATTTTTTTCTGACTGGATATAGAAACAGTTTTACTATTTTTATTGGCAATGTGAAGATGGGGAATTTTTAAACTTTTATAACTTTAATATTGTATGTACAGTATTTTTAACTGTACAAGTTACTAGTTTATATTCAGATTGTTTGTATTGTTTCAGGACACCACCTCAGTTAAGTAGTGTGTTTGAGGAGTCAACAGACCAGAAACGTGAATCTCCATCTCGTTCCAGCATTGTACTTAACCCACAATCTTCATATACATACTCAGCACAGTTTTCAAGATCAAGAAAAATGTATGACAAGGGGCCAAATATGGTAAAAACTTGTGTTATATTCAACTTATATACAGTTGCTAAGCCACTTTTCATATAATATGTTAAATATTTGCACAAAATAAACAATCTCTAATGATATCACAGAAGAAATATTGTTGAGTATACATTCCTTGTTTTTTGTTTGCTGTTCAAAGAAGATTTGGAATATTTTTTTGCATATGTCAGTTGATTGGCCACTTTGTTTTTGCTCAATAAGTTGTCAATCATATTGCCTACAGTCTTCAAATTTCATAAGATGGTTTCCCTTATTGACTAGAAAATCCCTTTTTTTTTTCAAACTTAGGTGTTCAAAGATCAAGGTCACATAAACTTCAAGAAATGAAATGTTTCTATCCAATAACTAGAAAACCATTTGACCAACAGTGTTCAAACTTCATAGGATGATTGCTCTTACTGAATTAAAGACCACTGTTTCATAAACTTTTAAGCTTAAGAATTTTGCTAATGTAATTATTCTTTACTTTACCGCGTTACGTAGTATAGCGGTAAAGTTATGTCTGCACGTTACGATTGAATAAGTCACATGAGTAAAAGATTGACCAATGTTTGATTGTTTTGTTACAAACTGACCAATGGAAATGAATGGTATGATAAATTGAGATAGGTAGAGTTACAGGTATCAGTTTCTAGCGTGCACCATGGCTAATAAACACGTGCTTTAAAAATTTCTAGTTCATAAATTTAAAAATAAATAAATAAATAGTGGTTATTAAATGCAAACTTTGGTGAAATGTTGTTATAAGGATATGTTTTAGTTGAAAAGTTGTTAGGCCATTCATGTTATATTATTTAATATTTTCGTGTGAAGTCCACACACGCCGCTGAGGAAGGCACTGAACTTGTTAAATTGGACACAGGTTTTATCAAAGTAACATTCTCTGTTTGTTTTCCTGGACGTCGTGTTTTCTGATGACGCGGATGTTTATTATTGAGAGATCTTTTAACATACTGTTAATGTCACTGCGTTATCATATGTATACATGTATTGTCACAAATATTGATATATTTGTATGGTTTTGGTGTATTAACTGGTCTCTCGTAGCTATTGTGCAGCGCTACCAGGCGAAATATATGTTTGTGTTTCGTTATTTGTAGTAAAGGGGAGACTGTGTAGGTTACTTTATGTTATAAAGTATGTTATTAAATGGGGAGGGATGGCCTAGTGGTTAAGCTGTCTGCTTCTCAAAATTAGTAATCATGGGTTCTAGCCCTACTTGGCACGAGACCATGTTTCTTCATAATGACACCAGTACTGGTTAGTTCCTGGAAGAGAACTCAGATAGTTGCAAGAATTTGTCTCGCAATCAAGCTTAAATAAATGTGTTAAAACTAAAGTATGTTATTGTAGATTGAAGACGTTTAAACTAAAGTATGTTATTGTAGATTGAAGACAAGGATGATGATAAGGATATTAAAGGTCAAGCACAGAATATCAGTACAGAATTCTTTGAGTGGAGTTGTAAACATTTTGTACAACCTATAATGAGATTGTCTGATGAAGAAGACAGTGAGAGTAATTCATACCTACAGAGGAATTTCAGGTTTGACAGAAACACACAGGTTAAAGAGGAGGCACGAGAGGAACAGGTTAAGGCTGGTTAGTACAGTTTTATAACAACTATAAAGTCATTGTCTTGTATGAAAATAAGACATTGTTTTGTATTGAAATAAAGACATTGTTTTGTATGGACATAAAGACATTGTCATGAATGGAAATAAGACACATTGTTGTGTATGAAAATAAAACAACATTTTCATGTATTGAAAAATGACATTGACATGTAAGAAGTAAGTAAAATTCTGCAGACTTAATACTAAAATCATATCAGTTTTCAAACTACTATATCCAGAAGTAGAAATATCTGTTTCAAGTAAGAGAAGAATGTGTTTGAGATGTAACATCTTTCTTACACTAGAAAATGTTTTTATTTACAGGTTTCAACAGACTGGACAACGAGATTTTTGTGAATAGGAATGTAGGTGTACCTTCTGTGATAAAATTCCATCCATATGAGTCGGAACTGGCTGTAGCTGACAAGGATGGTGTAGCGTTAGTTACTTTCATGTTTTCCTCTAATACATATCTTACTATTTGGACAATGTTGTAACAGTGATTTTACATTATTATTCAGTTTGAAAAATTTAAAAATAAGGTCATCATTGATGATATTTTTGTTGCTTATAGCATCAGATCTGTTAAGGTTTAAAGAAAATTTATGGGACACTTAAAGAGTAAAAGGAATTCTACGTTTTTTAATTGTAAATGTAAGTTAAAAACTGAGATGAGTCTGGTGTGCATATTTTTCTAAATTGTGAATTAAATAGATGGTTTTCATATTGATTTTTTTATGAAAATGATTTTGAAATGTTTTGTAAATTGATACATTAAAAAGACAACAAAAAATAACATAATATCATTAAAATAGTTCTGTTCTCTATATAGTTCATATATGCACATTGAATATTATAGCTTATTGTCTGTTCATTCTCTTTCATAACGTTCTTTAACCCATTACTTCATATACACGCCTTTTAACGCCTTTTTCACCCCCCCCCTTTTTGTGTCTCAAATGGTGAAAAAATGCCTTATTTAGGCCCCCAACACTTGTTTTTGTTTGAGGAATGTTGTTAAAAAAAGTGACCAGTTTTTCGGTTTTTTTGATTAGTGTTGAAGCAGTTTTTATAGTATTATAGCAATTTGAACTTGTAACAGGAGACTTTTCAATGAAAACAGCCATTTTTCACAAAATGCTCATGAAGTAATGGGTTAATGATACAGATTTTTGTTTTATTTCAGATTTTGGGATTGGGAACAAGGTCCGAAACTTGGCTATCTGAGCAATGGTAATCCTCGTCATACAAGAATAACATCTCTGGAATATATAAATGCTCATGATAACACATTGTTAATGTGTGGATCAGGTAATGTCTTTATATAGTGCTTATCTATGGAGAATTCTTAATGTATTATAGTGTCTTTGATGTATTTTCAGGGAGTCTCTTACTGCACTTGATATGTTTTCATTTTAGTTTTGTTATTTTTAAATTTCACATCCATTAATGGTGCCAAATATTGGAAATGTTAAAAATTGAACTTTGGTTTCAGAAACACAAAAGATTTTTTTTTAAGATGACTATTAATGTATAATATTAATATGACAGATGATGGATGTGTGAAGATATGGAGAGATTACAACTCAGAATCTGATATTGAGTTAGTCACTGCATTCCAGGCAGTTAGTGAGATGTTACCACTTAACAGAGGTAAACCTTTATATATAAAACATAAATTAATAAATGTGTGATATTCATATAGTACATTTTAAGAGTTGCATCATGGAAATTATATGATCTTTAAATATTTGTCTCCTATTCAGGCTTTGTCCGCAATATGATCTTTTAGACATTAATTTTTTATCAGCTTCTATAGCTCCTTTGGTTTAGTACACTGGATACAGTTAGTTAAGCAGTATAGAAGCATTAAGTGTTAGTAGAACAGGAACCATCTCTGTGATCTAATTATATTTTCTTGTAATTCAAAATGAGCTTAGTGTTATAACTGGATGGCAGTGTTTTGAAAATAAAGATGTTTTGAGCTTTTTGCATTGAGTTTTATAATTTTTATGTGTGTAAATATATAGGGCTGTCATTGAAAATCATGATATTTATATATCATTGAAATTCAACAACTGATACAATATTAATTAACAATAAAAAATATCTGGACATTTTAAAACCCACGTCTTCATGTTTTGTGAAAATTTCAGCATACTTATTGTGAAGTGAAAATGCCACTTTATCTATTTTTCTTGTCTAGTTTGAACACTGGATTAAATATTCAGAGGTCTGTATGATATGATAACCAAAAAAATTCTTTTGGTATTCTGTGTTTGTCATGTATTAAACATGCTTGTGTACACCATGATAAATAACAGTATATTAAGCATCATGTATAAGCTATTGAAATTGATATATTGTCGATACTCAGCTTTTGAAATATCAGTGCAAAATTTTCCATCAATGACATTTTTACAAATATTATATATGATTTAGAATACACAACACATGGTTGTAAAGGTGACTGTATGTAGTATTCTTCATGTATTGATAGGGTCAGGATTAGTGAGTTACTGGGAACAACATACAGGGATGTTACTTACCTCAGGAGATGTTAGATTCATCAGGATCTGGGACTCACAGAAAGAATTTAAAGTTCAGGTAATCTTTTCTATGGCTTATATCAATACATAAATACATTCAAGTGTTAAAATATGCATGTTCTAAAAGTACCTTATATATGCGAAACAAGCTTTCTGCAAATTTGTTACCTTTAAGAATATTGTTTATAGACATAATTTGAGATCTCTGGAATGAAATAGAAGTTATGGTGTTAAATAAATGACATACCTGTATTAGGTGATAATACTGTTTTATCATTTGTTTATAGGATATACCAACAGGAGCAGACAGTTGTGTCACATGTATGGCATCAGATATGTCGGGTAGATCATTATTGATAGCTGGATGTGGTGATGGTACTGTAAGATTGTTTGATAGGAGACTAGCTCCAACTGAATGGTATGTTTACTAGAAACAAATAAATACTGGGTTCTTACCTACAATTGAATTATAGCTGAATTTATGCAAATTTTAGCTAGTGTCCATGTTATAATTTAATGGATGTTAAAAAAATTGAAGCTAAATTAATGTAAAACTGATATACAGGGACATGCTGAACTTGTCTTAGTGATGTTTGTAACCTATGTATACATATGAAGAGCTGGCCAGGGTACATTTGTGTTAACATATTGAACAAATAAAGTAAACTTTTAAAATGTTTTCTAACAATTTATTACCAAACTATATCCTCATACTTGTATTATAATATCTACCATACAATTTGTATTATCACATATTTCACAGTCGAGTGATGACATTGAGGGAGCATACAAGATGGGTAGTAAAAGTTCATCTACAGAAAGGCACTGAAGGCAAAATTGTAACAGCAAGGTATGTATATCTCCTTCATATTAATACACAATATATTGTAAAAACTACTAACCTGATTACATCCTTAAGGGTAATAACGTCTGCTTGATTATTCATTGAAGTTTTCATTCATTTATGTTTTCAAACCCTGATGAAGACTCTTATGGAAATATCGGTTTTCATCATTAAACAAACCTTTGAAAATAAACTTGTGTTGATTGTACATTCCATTTCTTTCATATTATATGTAAAAATAATTGTGCAGAAGGATGTTTTTTCAACAGTCGTGCATATAGTAATTGAATGACTTACAAAAATACTCAGCAACCAATTAGCCAAAAATGAATGTCACTACTAATTTATGATAAATAAAAGTTGCCAGAATACTTTAACTTTGTATGGATGCACAGGTCTGATACTCAGTTTATCTGGTAATGAATTTGTTTATAAACAATGTTACTTTCAGTAATTCTGGAGATCTGAGATTCTGGGATCCACGGTTTACAGAGAGTGTAAGATGTATGAATCTACAGTCCAGTTTTACCAGTGTTGATATACATCCCAGAGCTGATGTTCTAGCTTGGTATATCTTTTATTTCTTATTATATTTTTGTTATTATATTTTCTAACTTTTGGTTGGACACAGAAGGATGTGAAACATTTAATTATCAAGTGATTTATCGTATTGTAAAAGTTTGCTGACTTCAAACATGTTTATTAAATACATTGTTTATATAGCTTATTAAATACATGTCTTCAAACAAATTGAAAATAGTTCAATACATTTCTATTATTGTTAATTGTATAAGAGACTAAGATTGATTTATATCTAGATGTATTTATATGAAATGAATCTACAAAATTTTAAATAGCAAATTTTGTCATTAAATTGCGTATTGTATTTAGTGTTTGTGCAGTGATAAGTAGTCGTTATCTCTTTGTAATATATTGATTTTTTCTTGTGTAGAACAGTTTATAACAAGGTATATGATAATTGTTTTACAGTGGATCAATGAATCAGTATATTGGAGTGTATAATCAGTCTGGGGATACTCTCAGTACTATCAAATACCATGATGGTTTTATAGGGCAGAGAATAGGTGCAATAACTTCATTAGCGTTCCATCCCTATAGGGTAAATAGTATTTTCTTCTTCAACTATACTTACAAAAATTGATATAACAAGACTTAAAGATTATGTTACTCAGTACCTCAGATTATAATTAATGCATTAAAGGTATTCTTTGAACTGTATTAGTGATAATCTATGACCAGTGTCATCAGTATATCAACATGCCAGCTGGCGCCCACACAGGAAGTCTGTCTAGATAACATTGTTGGCTGCTATATTATAACTTACTGATGCTGAAACCACTTAACAATGCACATATCCTGATTCAAATTAGAGCATGTACATTATACATATCAGTAAAAGGTTGAAAAGCTGTTGCAATAGTCTCTTGGGGCAATATATATTGTGGATTATTTGTTGAATTTGTTTTATATATTAAAAAAGAAATGAGTATAACCTATAAATAGATGAAAATGCTGTTACAGTTGTATAAAAGTCTCTATATAGTTTCTATGTAATGTTTTTTGAGGTTTTAATAGTTTATATTTTAATGTTAACTTATTATTAGCATCTTTTCCAATTAGTTGATTTTCATATGATAAGATTTAAGATTTTTTTTGTTGTGTGTTTTTAGCCCAATTATTCGAAGAATAGGGAGAGCTATTGTACTCACCCCTGCGTTAGAGTCACCACCATAGTTGCACTGGTTAAATTTTTGTGTGCAAGTTGGTATGCAGAAAACAACTTAAGGGTTGAAAGCATAACAGTTTACTATTTATGGCCCATAACTAACAGATTTTGACAAAGTTATGGCCAGTTTTGAACTTAGAATATTCTACATTATCCAGGCTCTTTATTTTACTATCCTACACTGAGAATAGTTGAGCAATTCGTCCTACTGACAGGTTTTGTCTATACAATTGATTGTTTATTTTCAGGTAAAATTGGCAGCTGGTAGTTCTGACTCGTATATATCTGTGTACTGTACATCATTGAGACGTAGCTGATAGTTATTTCATGTTTTGTAGCATCTAATCTATTCTCATTAATGAGATAAAATCTCCCAGCAAGCTTCTATATCATGCCTGTGATATAAAACATACATTCACAACATGCTAACACGCTGTAGCTGAATGATGCAAGAGCTGGTCAATGCTGGAACAGACATGGACACGTCACACATCCAAGATAGTCCAGCTACAGGTAGATCATCCTTGTATGTATCTACTTATCAAGACAGGAATGATCTAAAAACACATTGATCCTGTGTAGTGGACAGGTGTGATATATCTACAGCTGACCATTTACACTTTTTTTGTGCCAAACACCTTGCAGCTTATAAGACAACTACATCAACACAAATACATTATGATTTATAGCAAGTCTTTAATGCTTGTGTTGTAAGTGAATGTTTATAGTTATACTTCTCACAGTGCTTATTGTTAATGACTAGTTGACATATCATGTCATAATAGCTTTCACCTTATCTGTTGTTGTTGTTGTTGTTGTTGACAGATACTGGTATGAAGAATGTTTGTCAAGCTTTAAAAGTGCTGCTGATGTCTTGTACTTGTGAAAGTGTAGGTAACAAGAGTTTTGCTTATTGATTAAAATAAGGAGTTGAACATAAATATGATGATGAAATATGTATGCAGATGTTTAGTGAACAATGGCAGCATAGTTGAGAATGAATTTATAACATTTACCTACATAAGAAGATTGGAATTGATAACATGTTGTAGATAAAGGTTTAAAGAAGAAAAGATTTTGAATTCCTTATTTCATGATCAATTTATTATCTATTTATGAACTGTTAGGTTGAATTTAAGTTTGTGTGCTGTAGACTTTGAATTAAAATATAAATGACCATGTTGTAACTTTGCTCTGGTAGCCACCAATCAAATTGTTGTGCTTGTTTTCAGTAAAATACATTCATAAAGTGGGAACATTTGTAATAATCATATCATAAACCACTTGACTTTCTTACATATGTACATTATTAGTCAACTTTTCTATTCTAAGTGTTGCATCATTGATCATGTAAAACTATACATAGTTTACATCTGGCTTCAGTATCACAGTAGTTTTATACAAAACATTGTATAACAAATCTATCCTTTAACTTGACCTGAAGTTATTTTTACTCCTGTGCAGAAGACAGAGAAAAAGAAAACAGCTGAAGCGCTTCAATTCATCTCATATTACAAAGACTTTGTATGAATTAGTTGTTACCTCTGAAGTTACTATATATTTATGAGAAAACATTTTCGAAAAATCTTACTGTATCCGTCTTGTACTATAATATTGTACAGGGTGTCCATTTGACCCTTGAAATGACTCTTTAACCCTTCAAATTTCCAAAAAGCCTGATTTGGCCCTCACGATTTTAACTGGAGGGTCTGTTAAAATCATGGGGATTTGACCTTGAAGTCGGTAAGACCCTCAGGATTTCATGGCTAGTGAACACCCTGTAATATATTTCCAAATTACTTATCTATTGTGGTGACTTATTGGTAATGTAAACAATTTTTTACTGGTACAGGTTTCTAAAAACCTCTTTATAAAACCTTTTAATGCTAAGGTTACTAACTGAATGATGTTAAGATGATACAAAGACATTTTCCTCTCCTGTTTAAATTGATTCAATCTTTGCAAAGTGACATTATTTCCTTAAACATTGTGTTTTCTCTATCCCAAAGGGTAACATTGAGACTATGTAATTTATATATGTTTATTGTGATAGGAACAGCAAATGTGATAAAATTGTTAGTTATTCATCTGATGTGCTCATCCATGTAAATACTTGTTAGTGTTTCAATAACTGTATATTAATACATTGTCATAAAAGTTAATTGCACAATTGTTATTTGAAGGCATTGTTGCGCTCCCTTTAAAATGTTGTGGGAGTTTAAAGTTGCCTGTTTGTTTTTCTGCCATTCAGCAACTCTGTTACTTACTAAGGCTAAATATAGATTATGTTTTTCATTTTCTAGTTTATTTGAGCCGCGTGATGACAAAACCAACATAATGGGTTTGCGCATCCGCGCAGTCTGATCAGGATCCATGCTGGTCGCAAACGCACTATGTTGGTTTTGTCATGATGCGGCTCATTTATTGATTGATATATCTGGTATTTGGTGGTGTAGTCCATACATGGACACATACCTTATAGATGGGTTTGGTTTATAGAGCCATTGTCACCCTTCCATTGCTGGAATTAATAACTGGCACCCCCCCCCCCCCCCATTTTAACAATGGAAAAAAATCAAAATTAATGGATTGTTCCAATATTGGAAATTTAACAAGTTCATTGAAGAAATTCAGCAGGTTAAGGTTATGATTTTTCTGCTGATATTTCTTCTGTGTGTCAAAGCTATATTTGGGAGCATCCATTTGTGTCATAATTCTTGTTAAATAAATTTATCACATAAACTACGCCACAGGAGTATAATAGAGCCATTTCAATGAAAAATGGCTCTTTTGAAAGGTAAACTTTTCACTTTTTGAATATGTGATAAAAAGAATATTATATTCATGTAGATCCAATGCTTAATTTAATGAACTTATTGAATAAAACAGTATTATGCTCACCAGAGACTCACATAATATGATTTTGTTTAACTTGCTCAATAGATTAAGTATTAAATCTACATTCATTCAATATATTTGGAATGTTGTCATTTATTGTGTTAAATAATCACAACTTTGAATAGCTATTTCCAATTGTATAAAATGTTGAAATATAATACATTAAAAACTTTAAATGCTTATTTCTTTCTTCCCCTGGAATTGTGGAGCTGTACTTGATTGATATTTAAGATGTGTTAACAAAATAATTGTTCTCAGTAACTTGTGAAACTGAAATAAAATTCTTGATATTACTGTTACTGTCTTCAGTTTTCCTTTTCGAAAAGCTAACCCTGTATAGAAAAATCATTATTTCGTACTTTACCTTGATCAGAAATGTTTGCAAATTTCATGCCTTAAAGTATGAATTATGTTTAAAATTAGCTATCTCCATATAAAATAAACATGTCATAGTACCACATTGTGTGCAGTTTATACAATGATCACTAACCACATGGGTTCAAACTCCTTTGAGGCAAGTCGTTTTGCCTTAGGCAAGAAACTACATTCGTTGCTCAGTACTGGTTGGTTCCGAAACAGATTCGAAGTATATCTATAAGCTAATAGCTTCCTACACAATCAAACTAAAATAAATGTGCCGTATTTATAAATAATCAAGAAACATAATTTTTGCTCCAAGGCATTTAGGAATAACTTGTCTCATTGGAACCATAATTATTTTTTTTTTAAAAAAATAGTCCGATTTTTTACGCAGCTTTCCTTAAATCCAAAGTTTAATAAATAGCTCTGTCAACAAGGAATTATTATAGTATTGCAAGCAATCCATAAGTCCCCTACCGGTTAGAACCCCAGCAACATTCTGAAGGGCCATTGGCCATTCACTTACCATATGGTATGTCTCTATTTTAAGTAAATTTGTTGAAAAAGTTCTTTAAAAGTGATCACAGGAAACAGTTTTTATGTACAGACAGACGAACTGAAGGACACTCTAAAGTTATTTTTTTAAACATCCCTGTTATCAAAATATAACATTTTTAAAAGCAAAATTCTTAACAAGAGGGCCATGATGGCCCTGAAATCGCTCACCTGTAAATAGGTCCCTGGGCCAATGCAAATTTTAAACCAGGGACTGTTATTTGAACAAACTTGGTAGACAGCCATTAGAAGATGTTTCATGATAAATATCTAAGCTCTAACTCTTTTGGGTTTTTTGAGAAGATTTTTTTAAGTTTGAACTATATACATATGGAAAAAAACAATGACTCCCCCTTACCCTCCCCCCCCCCCCCCCGGGAGGGGCCAATTTTGACCCCCGGGCTTTTATTTAAACAAACTTGGTAGACACTAACTAGAAACTAGAAATGTGTCATCATGCCACGGATGCCCCCGCATGCAGCCAAAATTTCAGATGGTGCATTAATTTTTTTTTTCATTTTAAGTTCAAAGCCCTTAAAACTTTTCAATGTAAACACAAACCATTTTCATACAATGTTCAAGGCACTGAAATTATTCAGTCTTAACCTTTTAAAAATAGCATATTGCATATTTGTAGCCAAAATAATGGGTAAAACTATGAGTGCTGAAACTGAAAGTTCAAAATTTTTCCAACATTCAGGAAAGATAAGTTTGTCTAAAATCATTGAACCACGACCAAATTCAAACTTAAACTGCTTATTCCTAAGATGTATCTATATAATTTTTAAAGTGAAAGGGACATAACTCTGCCAAAAAATCATCAAACCATGACCAAATTCCAACTTGACCTGCCCATTCCTTTGACATATCCATATGTCAAATTTAAGTTGAATATGTAACACTGTTGGGTAGATAATGAACAGAAACTGTAAATTTCATATTATTTTCAAAGTGAAAGGGGCATTACTCTGCCAAAAATCATTGAACCATGACCAAATTTGAACTTGACCTGCGCATTCCTTTGACGCATCCATATGTCAAGTTTGAGTTGAATGTGTTGTACCTTTGGGGAGATAATGAACGGAAACTGAAAATTTCATATTGTTTTCAAAGTAAAAGGGGCATAACTCTGCCAAAAATCATCGAACCATGACCAAATTCAAATTTGACCTGTATTTTTTTCATGATGTATCCATATGTCAAGTTTGAGTTGAATGTGTTGTACCTTTGGGGAGATAATGAACGGAAACAAAAAATGTCATTATTTTCAAAGTAAAAGGGGCATAACTCTGCCAAAAATCATCGAACCATGACCAAATTCGAACTTGACCTATATTTTCTTATGACATATCCATATGTCAAGTTTGAGTTGAATGTGTTGTACCGTTGGGGAGATAATGAACGGAAACTAAAATTTCATATTATTTTCAAAGTAAAAGGGGCATAACTCTGCCAAAAATCATCGAACCATGACCAAATTCCAACTTGACCTATATTTTCTTATGACATATCCATATGTCAAGTTTGAGTTGAATGTGTTGTACCGTTGGGGAGATAATGAACGGAAACTAAAATTTCATATTATTTTCAAAGTAAAAGGGGCATAACTCTGCCAAAAATCATCGAACCATGACCAAATTCAAACTTGACCTATATTTTCTCATGACATATCCATATGTCAAGTTTGAGTTGAATGTGTTGTACCGTTGGGGAGATAATTAACGGAAACTAAAATTTCATATTATTTTCAAAGTAAAAGGGGCATAACTCTGCCAAAAATCATCGAACCATGACCAAATTCGAACTTGACCTGTATTTTCTCATGACATATCCATATGTCAAATTTGAGTTGAATGTGTTGTACCGTTGGGGAGATAATGAACGGAAACTGATGATGACGGAAGGACGGAATGACGGAACAGGGTAACACTATATGCCCCGGCCATTACATGGCGGGGGCATAAATATTTCATGCTTAGTATCTAAACAATAGCTCTTGGTTTTTTAAAAGAAGATTATTACCCTATACAAAATAATGAAAATCAATGACCCCCTGGGGCAGGGCCAATTTTTACCCCAGGGCTTTTATTTGAACAAACTTGGTAGACATTCACTAGAGCATGTTTCATGCTAAATATCTTAGCTCTAGCTCTTTGGGTTCTTTAAAAGAAGATTTTATAAGTTTTTAATATATGCATATAGGGAAAATCAATGACCCCCTGGGGCCGGGCCAATTTTGACCCCAGGGCTTTTATTTGAACAAACTTGGTAAACACCTATTAGAATATGTTTCATGCTAAATATCATAGCTCTAGCTCTTTTGGGTTCTTAAAAAGAAGAATTTTTAAGTTTTTACTATATTCATATAGGGAAAATCAATGACCCCCGGGGCGGGGCCAATTTTGACCCCAGGGCTTTTATTTGAACAAACTTGATAGATACTACTAGAACATGTTTCATGCCAAATATCTAAGCTCTACCTCTTTGGGTTTTTTAAAAGAAGATATTTTAAGTTTTTTCTATTGGTTGCCATGGCAACCAGGGTTCTGCATGGAATTAAATTCTTTGAACAATTTTTAAAGGTGACCACCAAAGGAACATTCCCTGTGAAATTTGGATGAAATTGGCTCAGCAGTTAATGAGGAGATGTCAAGGGTCAGCGGTTAATGAGATGTCATTTAAAGTAAAGGTTTACGGCCCGACGCCGGACGAAAAGCGATCACAAAAGCTCACCCTGTCACTTTGTGACAGGTGAGCTAAAAATGTCTCCCATTCTATTTTAAAAATAATTTTTGATTACTCAAATTTTCATCTGTGCATATATTGCCCCATTCTTGTTTAAATACAAATAAATACATTAATTACTTGCACTTTTGTTATCAAATATTTTAAGCTTTTACTGAAAACTCTTATTTTTATTAACAGGCTGTCTTTTATAGTTTAATGTTCAATAATATGCAAAAAATCCTAGTTTCTAAGTCAAAATTTGGGAAACATTTATAGTTTACAATGAACAAGAATTTGTATTAGTTACCAACGTCCCCAGCCTAAGGGAAGTTTTACATGAACAGACCGAGGTATGGTTTGTTTCATTTTACGCCTCTTCCCAAACAGTATTTCGGTCATATAGGCGGATAGTTTCCTAACCATCATTCCTAGAGAGTTACACCAGTACTAGACTACCTTCCTCTGTGCTAAACTACCAAAGCATCTCCTGGGGATCTAACCCACGCCAGAGAGGTAACTGGATTAGAAGTCATCAACTCTAACCCCTCGACCACGGAGGCGGTCCGAGGTACGGATCTGGACTTCTAGTGCAAAAACTTGATAAATGCTAGATCTGCATATGATCAATTAAATTCATTAAAGAAATATAATAAAATAATTCATGTGTATTTCATTGTGTCAACATTTGTCAAATTAATATCACTATTTCAAGGTGCAAATCAATACAAGGTATGGTCTGTTACAGGGTATATTACGTGTAAAGTCTGTAATATTTTCAGACCAAGGTATTTGGGTGATTCACAATGACATTTTCTTTGCATGGGTCCTTCTTGTCATCATACCCTGTAACAAACCATTTAAAACTTTGACCTCTAAGCGTGGCCTTGACCTTTCAGGTAGGGGCCTGGGTGTTGCGCATGACATTATGAGGCATTTTCCCCAAGGAATTCAAATCTTTAAGACTGATTATGCTGTAGAAATGTACAATAACAAGAAAAGCTGACTAGTTATCAACAGTGTTTTAATATTTCTTTATAAAATGCTTTTTGCATGTTTTAAAAAATATGTTTCTGTAACAAATTTAACATATGCAAACTATTTACATAAATAAGATAAAATGAAAATGGTTATATACAATGCTTTATGAGCCCTTGTGATGAAATTCAATGTTTTATTTATAAAAACTGGAAATCATAAAATACTACCTGTCAATAAGAATGAACATTTTACAAGTGATAATGACTGCTGCCTATTTATATACAAAATAATAAACTGCTGATGAAAACATAAAACCAAATACATGTAGAATGTGCAATCTTAATTTACATATAGTTAAAACATCCTTGTTTATCAGTTACCATTTTACTGTTTAACTAACTAATCTTAAAGAATCACAACTGATGCTTTTGTAAAACCATATTTAAAGTTACATGTTCACTAAAAGTCTGGGAAAAAATGAGTCCTTATTTCTGTAATACTTGTTTACTTTCCAATTGTTTTCTTATTTTTCATTTCTGATGTAGGTATAAGATGAAAGTCATCATGTATCACTCACAAAAATATTCTGGTAGAACCAGAGAAGATATTTGAAAGTTTCTATTTCCTTCAAATTGGCATTTATGATATTTTTAAGAATGCACAGTTTTGACATCTGGACAACATTTATAACTACTGACAAAAAGTATTGTGCATATTTTAAACTTAGTAATGGTTTTTACTAAATGAACAATTCATAAAAATATATATTTGAAACAATCAAAAATGGAATAAAACAATAGTAACAAGATAAAACAAAATGAATGCGTGTTAAAGATACAGAACACAGAGTATAAAAGAGATTCCCTCTTACATCACAAATAATAATATATAAAACAACATAAGTACTGTGTGTGTTTTGTAATCAATATCTTCGTACATGATACACATGTATAGCTCTACATTATGACTAGATAATAGAAGGTGTATTTCCTTCACTTAAGTTACTTTGTTTACTTTAAAAGCAGAAATTTCTTTAAGCTTTTCCTGTCTTATTGAAAGAACATTAACCTAACAGTTTAAGTAAAACAAAATAAAGACATATGACCGTCTGGTTAAATCTCTACATTACACTGGTTGAAAATTTTCTTTATTGGACTCTATGTATATCTACTACTACTAATTAGATATTATATGAAAAAGTCTTAGCCAGATTAAACTATTTTGTCCAGGTGAGAGGAAATTTTGATGAAACTTTTACCAATGAGAGCTGTCATAAGACAATTTTCTGGAGTTGTTGAAACATAAATGTTAAAAAAATTCTAATTCCTTCCACATTGATTTTGTAATGGAAGAGTCTTTCTAAAACGTTTTATCAAAATTTTGAATGAAATACTGTTATCTAATAGCTTTAACTACTACAAGCTAATGTATATTGAATAAATTACTTAATTCAAATTTACATGGAGTTGCAAATGTTAAAAAATCTTAATGTTTACTCAGATTGTCCACAATCATATTTATGAAATTGATAAACATATTTAAGTATACAAAATGTAAATATTGTAACAACCTTAATACAAACTAAGTTACTAACATATTGTTTATAAATGAGGAGATTACATTTTTTTCTCCCTAATGCTAAACTACATTTCTGTAACATATACTTTATATACATATATATATCACAAAACAAATAAACAAAAATAATGGTTAGCCACAATATTCTGGATGTTACAAACTTGTGAACATATTTCTAAAGTGTCACATCAAATTGATAAAACAACTGCCTGTCGTTATTACTTGAAAATTTACAAATTATTTGAAAACAGAATCTATTAAATGAGCGAAACTTTTTTTGGAAATACCATTATAAACATGTTAAAGAGCAGCTCACTGCTACAGTGTAAGTTAACATTGCTTAGTACTCTCAGTTAACAGTAATTGATAATGAAATAAATGCTATCTCAAGCTTTATGACAAAAATAATTACATGTACTGTAGAACAACCTAGAAAAAACTTAAATTAAGACATGGTGCAAAAAATAGTATCACAAAAAATAGTATCAATTGCATGAACTTTTATGACATCAATAAAACATCTGCACTAATTCAGTCAAACCTTACTGATTCATCTTAGTACAAACATAATTTCAAACATACTAGTCAGTTACAAACAAAACTGTAACACATATCCACTGCCATCTACTTTGACACAATATATTTCAATATTGTTTCATGTTTCAGCACCATTTTGATATTGATGTATGTCATACATATAGTGGATAATCTATATCACTAAATCTATCATCTCTCTCTTACTCTACACATAAGACACTAAAACAGGAATTGCACTTTCATATTTGCTGCATTTTGATTGGATAAAACAATGACAGCTGTACTGGTAAATGATTTGTTAATGTCTATGTACACTATGTACTAGGTGCAACTCTCAACTTTCATTTGTTTTAACTATTTGTTAGTGTTCCTTTTTGAGTATTAAGAGAGAAGTTTTTCGATCAGACCTTGAAATAGTTTAATGCTTTAATCACCTTGCTGCAAATTAGTTTCTAGTTTTGAAAACAAATATCAGATTAAGACATTTATGAGTGTCACTTTCAACTAATTTAAGAAGATTAAATAATTAGTAGTGATACTGACATTATAAGAGTGTGTACCTATCTGAACAGTAAACAAGTGCTAGTTGAGAGCTGTGGTTTTTTAATGGGTTATTACACATCTGTATACCCTGAGATCCTTGAACTTGAGAACAAATATTGAGGATTGTTCTGTACACATGATACAAGTCTAAAGGAAAAACAGTCTATCTGACAGC
This sequence comes from Ruditapes philippinarum, assembly GCF_026571515.1. Classification (NCBI taxonomy): domain Eukaryota; kingdom Metazoa; phylum Mollusca; class Bivalvia; order Venerida; family Veneridae; genus Ruditapes; species Ruditapes philippinarum. The sequence goes on along the minus strand of NW_026866098.1, from coordinate 150,231 downwards.
TCTTGACTTGGTTCCTTGTGAATGTTTTGACCAACAAGCTGAGCCAACTTGTGTGCATACTGAAATCAAACATGGGAATGTAGCTTAATATAAATAATTATTTTTTTCAAAGATTTAAATCCTACATTTTTAACAAGAATGCAAGGTATGAAATGTCTTCAGAAAACTTTCTGTTGGGTAGTTTTAAAGTCTGAGTACCTTAAAATTCTTTGAACTATTCACTGTCAATGTGGCCATACAATTATAATATGAGCTTTTATCATTTCTTCATTTTCTAGACTGCAATATTTCTCTGAAAATTTATGATTTGCAGTTGGGTTTTTTTTTTTTTTTGTAAATTCAGTATCAGCAAATATATACAGAATTATATAAAGCACTTACTTGACAAGGTGCTGGGACACGTACGGTTCCTGGCCAGTTATAGTACATATGTGTCATCTTGTAGGCCATACGCTGCATGTGATCCGGCTTCATACCGGAGTCATCACTGACAACAATATAGTGGGTGGGGGATACTGTACCCTGACGTACATGCTGTGATACCAGGAAGAAATCATACCTGTAAACAATCAATTAACTAATTAAATATTGTATATATTCTAGGGCCGGGAATTATATTCGAATATTCGAAACACTACCGAATATTCGAACATTGAAAAACGAATATGAATAGTCAAAAAAAAAAAGTTTTTTTTTTTGTTATTACTTTCAAATTTCAATTGAGATCGTAAATTAAACCATTGACCTTTACTTGACCAGGTGTTCACATGTTTGTATGGCGCGTGTCAACGATTATCGCCAATTAACTGTGAAAACTTTGGGGTCTAGTTGATCAAAAGGGCACCCGTTTCACTGTTTGCAATTTACCTGTTTAACAGTTTATAATGTAATTCTTTCCGATTTTAATAATCTTACTTATTGTTTTCTGTGCTATAATCTTTCAAAATTATCAATAATTGTCTTAAATTTTGTGAAGACGAAAAAATCGACACGCATTAATCAGTATGGTAAGTGTCTATATTCCATCAGAATATATTTATTCCGTAGAAATTAGACTCCGTGTGATATTTACTGCGTTATAGCTAAATGTATCTGCAGAATATTTTAAACCTTATCTAAAATTATAAATAGATAAAAAAATATTTTATACAAGATAAGTTTCAATATAATTATGTGTTATTGGGGCTAAGAGGCTACGGAGATTCATATTACTGTCAATTAAATCACATGAGTTACCTCCCATTAATAAGACAAATGATCAGAAGTCAGATTAACTGAACCAAAGGCAATCAAATTATGAATTTATTTCAAAAGTAAACATATTTGTCAATTTACAATATATAAAATAAAAAACTTTTACGAAGTTATAAATGTATTTTTAATCGTCGATTATTCCAAGCATATTAAAGTAGTATAGTATTCCACGCAAATCAATTTCGGATACGTGTACGTCAAAGAGAAATATTGGAACAAATGTTGTAAAAACGAATATTCGAATATGGAAAACGAATATTCGAACATGAAATTCCTTATTCGTTCCCAGCCCTAATATATTATAACAACCAAATAATGCATAAATGTTTATATCAAATTATAAATAAATTCTTCAGGAAGTTTCTTAATCTGACATACACCAATATAATTCTCACAAAAGAACTCAAAAAGTAATGGGCTTTTGAAAGTGTCCCACATTCATGTGTGAAGTTTATGGAGGTTAATGATATATAAAAGTGTTTGCCAGAACCTTGACCAAGCATTATACAAACATCAGTGTAAGTAAGATAGTCCTATTATTTTCAAAGCAGTTAAGCAAATAACAGTGAGTGTTCATTTTTTTTTGTTTTTCATAAGTAGCATCAATCTTTCCAATATCAAACAATATAAATAGCATTGTCTTTAGTTATTAACCATCAAGGAGGAGCAATGATTCACAAACAGTGGGTCAATCACTATACTGAAATTCTTCCTATTGAGTGAGATTGCAAAAAACATATCTCACCATCCGATAACATTTTTTCCCCTTGTTTTAAATCATTACAGAAATACTTACCAGTCCCTCCTAGTGATGGTGTGATCTGCCACTGTTCCTGATGGGGGATTCTCCATCTGTCGTCCTTTCTGTTAATAAAAATTTCAAGACATTTATCAAAGCTATAGATGTAAAATGTCAAACAATAAATTCCACAACTTTGTAAGTCTCAAATCTTAACAGGATGACCCTGACTACAATACTTGCACTAACATTTCAAAATAATTTAATATAATAATGTTGAAAATATCGCAATAATTACATTTAGGAAAATCCTAGTGTTGATACGTTTCTGCACGACAACAAATGAGAGTTTGGGGGAGTATTCCCCAAAGCTAGAGAAGCATGTCCTCAGTTGACTAACTTCATAGTCAGCTACTGTGTTCAACTGTCCATCACCAACACCATCACGGAATACCAGAATCTTGTCAGGCAAACTGTGGTTCACCTACAAATAAAAAGATGTCTTTAAAAACTCATTCTCATCACAATGCCACAGCAGTCTATTTTTTTATCTAAAATCTTTAAAATAGGACAATTGATCAAAACTTTGTAGAATGATTTGTAAAGTTGTCAAATATTTTCAGTTACTGAAATCTATAACTCTTTACTGCTCCATAAATAAAATCTTTTATAATTACGACAATGAAAATGGCAGCAAATTACTAAACTTACTTCATGGAATTTAGTTAATGCAGACACTAGGCATATCTTGAGGCCATCAACAAGTTCCTGGCTGACTGGTTGTACTCGACATCGACTGAACCAGCGTGTACAGTTCCTGTTCATACTGGCAACAAACCCACAAATACTTTGTTTCTTCCCTGCTGAGTCATGGTATATATCAACTCCAATCACCATTATGCTTTTCTAAAATATATCAACAATGCATTTAGTCAGAATATATAACCAGGACTTCTATCACTACAGCTATGAGATACATCTTATACAACATTAGAGTAACAAGTAAAATAGACATATCTATAAGGATGAAAGTTTTTCTTAAAATTACTGCTAGTCTTTCAAAAATTTAAAATGTTTTTAACAAAATGACTTACAAATGGTATGGAAACACCCCAGAGTTCTCCTCCAAGTTTACAGTTTATTTGAAGGGCTATCTTCTGTACAACAGATCTGATCTTCTTCTGATCACCAATTGTCTTTCCAATGATCACCTGTATACAATTATATTTATGATTAAAAGATTCTTTCATCAAGCTAACCTTAAATAATAAATTTGTGAGATCATTGCATATGTGAAAATTCCTTGAAAACTAGAGTAACTAGAACTATCACTAAATGTGATTAATACCCCCACAAGACTGCTTCGGAAATGAGGATGTTACTAGTAACAGAATACCTTGTAAAAGAATTGAAATATAGAGTTATGGTTGTGGGCAATTAAAGATAGTTGTGGTTCTTATATGTTGCATTTCCTTTCAATGTGGTTGGCCATTGATGAAGTTTAATTGAATTACTCTGTAATAAGTCCAGAAAGACAAAGAAAAGGAACAAAGGGCAATGACTCTATAAATACTGGAGATAGAGTTATAGTTCTTGTGCACTGCACTTCCTCTTATTGTGCTTGACCATTGTATGAAGTTGTTTAGAATTCCAACCAGTACGTTTAAAGTTATGCTCCTGACAAGGAAAAGTATCAAAGGGCAGTAACTCTGTATTTTGTCAAAATGAAGTTATGGCTCTTGTGCACTGCACTTCCTTTTAATGTTCTTGACAATTGTATGAAGTTGTATTGAATTCCAAACAGTAGTTTTCAAGTTATGCTCTGGACAAGGAAAAGTAACAAAGGGCAATAACTCTGTAATTAGTCAAGATGGAGTTATGGTTCTTGTGCACTGCACTTTCTCTCAATGTGCTTGACCATTGTATGAAGTTATATTAAATTCCGACCATTAGTCTTCAAGTTATGGTCCGGACAAAAATGGCAATGGAAAAGTAACAAAGAGCAATAACTCTGTAATTACTTTAGATAGAGTTATGGTTCTTGTGCACTGCGCTTTCCGTTATTGTGTTTGACAATTTTATGAAGTTGTTTTGAATTCCAACCAGTAGTTTTCAAGTTATGCCCCGGACAAGGAAAAGTAACAAAGGGCAATAACTCTGTAATTAGTCAAGATAGAGTTATGGTTCTTATGCACTGCACTTCCTCTCAATGTGCTTGACCATTGTATGTAGTTATATTGAATTCCAACCATTAGTTTTCAAGTTATGCTCCGGACAAAAAAATCAATGGAAAAGTAACAAAGGGCAATTACTCTGTAATTACTTTAGATAGAGTTATGGTTCTTGTGCACTGCACTTCCCTTTATTGTGTTTGACAATTTTATGAAGTTGTTTTGAATTCCAACCAGTTGTTTTCAAATTATGCCCCGGACAAGGAAAAGTAACAAAGGGCAATAACTCTGTAATTAGTCAAGATAGAGTTATGGTTCTTGTGCACTGCACTTCCTCTCAATGTGCTTCACCTTTGTATGTAGTTATATTGAATTCAAACTATTAGTCTTCAAGTTATGGTCCGGACAAAAAAAAGCAATGGAAAAGCAACAAAGGGCAATAACTCTGTAATTACTTTAGATAGAGTTATGGTTCTTGTGCACTGCACTTCCCCTTATTGTGTTTGACAATTGTATGAAGTTGTTTTGAATTCCAACCAGTAGTTTTCAAGTTATGCCCCGGACAAGGAAAAGTAACAAAGGGCAATAACTCTGTAAGTAGTCAAGATAGAGTTATGGTTCTTGTGCACTGCACTTCCTCTCAATGTGCTTGACCATTGTATGTAGTTATATTGAATTCCAACCATTAGTTTTCAAGTTATGCTCCGGACAAGGAAAATGCAACGGACGTCTGGACCGACCGACCGCCCGACCAACCAACCGACCACCGGGTGACTCCTATATACCCCCCCAAACTTCGTTTTTGGGGGTATAAAAAGTTTGATCTGAAATAGCTTGATATTTTGTTTTAATTTTGGTTTTCATGCCACTTTTAACACAATTTTGGTCATATCTTCTAAACCAGATTCTTGGCTCACTAAACAATAATTATAAATTTCTAAGTATCATGATTTCTAAATCAATGGTGAGAGACATATGACCATTAGGATTCATGCCAGAGATTGTCACAGAGAAATTCTGCCTTGCCCTCAGTCACCCTGGGACAAATTTGATGATCTCTCTACTTACCTTAGTGGGCCAATGTAACATAATTGTTAACTCATTCTAAAATAAATTATCAGCTAACAACTCAAGGCACCAGTTATTGTATAGTAACTCAAGGCACCAGTTAATGTATAGTAACTCAAGGCACCAGTTATTGTATAGTAACTCAAGGCACCAGTTATTGTATAGTAACTCAAGGCACCAGTTAATGTATAGTATCTCAAGGCACCAGTTAATGTATAGTAACTCAAGGCACCAGTTATTGTATAGTAACTCAAGGCACCAGTTATTGTATAGTAACTCAAGGCACCAGTTATTGTATAGTAACTCAAGGCACCAGTTATTGTATAGTAACTCAAGGCACCAGTTATTGTATAGTAACTCAAGGCACCAGTTATTGTATAGTAACTCAAGGCACCAGTTATTGTAAAGTAACTCAAGGCACAAGTTAATGTATAGTAACTCAAGGCACCAGTTAATGTATAGTAACTCAAGGCACCAGTTATTGTATAGTAACTCAAGGCACCAGTTATTGTATAGTAACTCAAGGCACCAGTTATTGTATAGTAACTCAAGGCACCAGTTATTGTATAGTAACTCAAGGCACCAGTTATTGTATAGTAACTCAAGGCACCAGTTATTGTATAGTATACATATCGTGTCAGGTTTGCACTTAACTGTAACCAAATCTGTGCTGAAATGCAAGACTTCCAGATATAACATACCTGACTTGGAATAGGGTGGTCAACACAACATGTCTTTTTGATAGCAGAGTATCGGTCATCTCTGCTGGTAGGGCAAATTGCAACAACCAGTTGAAGCTGAAAATATCATATTTAATATTATTAAGTTGATAACTTTTCATGAAAAATGTTTGGTAATATTTTCTTGTATGAGAAAAGTCATCTAAAACAAGAGCTGTCAGAAGGACAGCGCGCTCGACTTTTTTAGTGCTTGCCTATAAAACAAAACTTTGACAGTTAAGGGCACACAAGACTTTAACTAGGAATTTCTAAGTACAAATCAAGAAACATTTTCACAGAGTTATCTTCTCTTGCTTACAGATAGGTCTCATGATGGCACATAAGAACTCCAACTTCCAAAGTAATATCTCAAATGGTTAAGTCAACAAGTGGACAAGAATGAAAATCTTAACTGAGTTTCTAAGTCAAAAAGGGCCATAATTCAAATAAAATCCTTAACAGAATTACCTTCTCCTGCCCATGTTTTGGGACCATGATGGTAAACAAGTATTCCAACTTTCAAATTAATATCTCAAACAGTTCAGTCAAAAAGTGGACTGGTACTAAAAACTTAACCAAGATTCTAAGTCGATAAAAGGCCTTAATTTTTAAAAACAAATCCTTGACAGAGTTACCTTCTCTTGCGTACAGATGGGGGTAATGATGTGAAATAGCATTAAAAGTTTCAAAGCAATATCTCAAAGGGTTAAGGCAATAAGTGGATTTTACCCATATTCAATGTATTTTCTAAGTCAAAAAGGGGCATAATTCTGTCAAAAACCTTGACAGAGTTATGTCCTCTTGTCTGTTGATGAAGGTCGTGATGGTAAACAAGTATGGTCAGTTTTCAAAGCAATACCTCCAATGGTTTTGAAATAAAGTGAGGTGGTACAAAAAACTTAACCAAGCTCAATACACTTTCTAAGTCAAAAAAGGGCCATAATTCTGTCAAAAACCTTGACAGAGTTATGTACTCTTGTCTGTAGATGGAGGTTATGATGGTGAACAAGTATGGTAAGTTTCAAAGCCATACTTGTAATACTTCTGAAATAAAGTGGGGTGGTACGAAAAACTTAACCAAGGTGTGACGCCAACGCCGACGCTAACGCCGACGCCGGGGCGAGTAGGATAGCTCCCCTTTTCATAGAAAAGTCGAGCTAAAAACCCAAGTTTTTTTCTCTAGATCCTCAGCATTGTTTAAATACTGACTTATTAAATTCATAAGAATGTTTTATACAAATGTTTAAAAAATGCAATATGTGTCTGCTGAAATTTTGTAAGATCTGACGATAAAATATGAAATGTTTAAAGACTTACTTTTGGATTGATATGTTCCCTGAGAGCTCGGATGTACGTCTCTACCCTATCATCTCGCAGTTCAAACCTTGTTGGTGGATTACATGCTATTCCCATCTGTGGACACAACTTTAACATCCAGCTGATGAAGTCATTAGCTTTACCCTGATCTCTTCTTGTATATAAGACAACCCAGTTCTGCAGTGCAACGGCTGTGATAACTTGTTGACGACCTGTAGCTTGACCCCAGTCAGCATTAGGTCCAGCTGGAACTTTACCTGAGCCAAACACTATTTCTTCTTGTGGCAACAAACGACCATCAAACTGTTATAATGACAACATGAAAATCTCATCTCTAATTCACAAGAAAATTAAATGCTTTGAATACAAGGTGAGCAAAATAAAAATAAATGTTTTCATATACATTGTAATTATAGAAAATGACAGACTTCTCTGAATTTGATTTCAGAAACAAATAATTGATATAAGTTACAAGATGACAAATTTGTACAAGGAAATTTATCAAGCTCAATTCACATTTTACTGATATGCTACTGACAGTGAATCTCATGTTTAAAACCTATAGAATACAGGGACCACATACCTGTAAGGTGTTAGTGTCCAGTTGAAGACCCCATTTATCAAGTTCTCCCCTTGCATCTGGACTATTGTTCACTGAGTCAATAAACTTCTTCATTGTCAATTTCCGTTGTTCTGGAGTAACTCTTGTATGACAAGCTAAATCCTAAATATAGATATTAAAAGTTTTTAAAATAGTAACCTATTTACAAAAGCTGTTATCAGAAAATTTCAGAATAATGGTCATGTAACACTTGACACAGATAATAAATAAATAAGTAAAGCAGGACACAAAATAGTCATTTGAAAATCTTGGTAGTCAGAAACAGATTTATAACTCTTTTCTTTTACATTGTTTCTATTTAATGATATCATTTCTATCTAATTTTATCAAAATCTGACCAATAGGTTAAACAAATTTAATTTTCAGATTTTTTGTATTAAGTCATCCCTGGTGACCTAAAATGTTAAAGCTTAAGACAACATATATGTTAGAAGAATAAGCTACCTTCATGACTCTGAAGTCCTGTCTTAAGGCATCAGTGAGACCAGACATGTAACACAACTCGGGTATCAAACAAATAACCTCGGGCTGTTTTCTTGGTTGCTGTAATACATGATGATCATAAGTAAACTAAGTCATGTGCTGTTATCAGATTAAGAGAGAAAATCATGAAGGAAGTCTCTTAGGAGAAATTTTACATAAAAGTTGTAATACACTTATAATTTCTTTTAAGTACTGCAACTTTTATTATGCTCAATAATAGAAAGTTTATTATGAAAATGATATGGACTATAATTTCTATAGTTCTTTCATGCAGCTTATGGACACAACTGGACATCACTCTCACTACGTCCATTATAAATACCTACCCCGCCCTGTTCCATTCTTTTCTTCGGTCGATGTAGCAGAAGAGGTTGTTCATGGTCATGGATTGTGAGGTTATAGTTTTTTCTGAAATATAGCAATTTGTTATTGAACATATCTTTATTGTTGAAAATTTTCTTTTTATAGTCAGAGCAACACTGTGTTTACAGGTTCACTAGTAGAGGATTACATCTGGTGGCTTCCTCTGCATTACTTTAGTCATATGTACAACCATCAACCTTCCATAACCTACCTTAATATGTCCTAACCATAATAGAATGCATGATCTCTCACCTGATAGAAACCCTTAGCATTTAAATACAATGGATTTGAAGTTAACTACCTTTTCAACTTTTCGACAAGGAGGCCATAATTCTTTATTTATAATAACATTATTATTTCTCTCTTTTTATTATTAAACTTATTTGATTTCCAATTCAGTAATCATATATTAAAATTCATTTGAAAGAGATAAATAAAAAATACATTGAAATGGAAATAAATGACAAACACTTACTTGTAGTACTCTAAGAATGACATTTCTCCACCGGAATGTGTGGAGAAAGTTTGCCTTGGTGTCTTATCCCACACAATGTCATCTACTCTGTATGTCTTGTTGTTGTAACGAGTGAGTACAACTGTACCAACCAACGTGCGTATCACCTCATCACGGAATCCCTGAGCATTCTTATTCACAATGTTAGTCCTGCAAGAAATAGAAAATTTAAGTAAATCAAAATCTCAAAATATAATTTCAACATCCAGTATGTCATTCAATTGATAATCTAAGAGAATGTCTTATTAAAAAATTTAAAGATGTAAGATGTTCATAACAGCAAGTGCCTTAATATTACAGCCACCAATAATTTTGTATTTAACCATATAATGTTTGATGTTATTAAGTAGCATTCAAAACAGGTCAGGACTGACAGAAACTTTCTGGCATTAACAAAAACATAGTTACTACTTGTACAAAAATATCACTCACTCTACTTAAGATCTGTTATAATTTTAAATTGCTTCTTAAGTAAAACATGCCATATGCAATGATTTGTATAAAATGACTGTGTTTGGTAAAAGATGTTGCACATTAAATTTGTCTTACATGACATCAAGGACAGTCTCTGTTCGTAGGACTCTATGTGAGGCATCAGCCAGTAACATGAGCCCACCTTCCTGCTCAGCTACTGCTGTAATATATCCTGGCCATACTTCCAACCTGTATATACAATACTTTATAGTAACAGCATAACAAACAAATAACTTCATAAAGGTAAGCATGATTTTAATTTCTTTATACCTGTAAGCATAAATAATATACTAAAATGTAATGAATGTGTTTTAAATCAAAGATTTCATTTCTGGTTACACCTGGTAACATAAATGCCTGTCATTTTGTTTACAAATTAAACGGGCAAATAAAAATTTGATACCTAATATAGGTAACATTTGATGGCATGGTATAATTTTGTTTATGTTGGTTTCATTCAACATTTAATGTGGATACAAGGTATGAGAGGATAAAGAAGAGTAATGAACTTACTTATGTTGTGGTACACTGGAAGGTGTATGAGGATTGTAGTAATATCTGCCAACCTGAACCATCTCTAATATAGTCATTATTCTGAAATACATTTACAAACACTTATCAGTTCTAGTATAGTCAATATTAAAATTTAGAACCTACAAAATGTCATAAGTATACCAAAGACTAAATTTATCAAAAAATATAACTTATTCTTCATGTCAGGTATATGAAACACAACAGCTAATGTTGAATCTAACTGAGCATACAGAAACATCTAAATTTGATTCTTTTAATCTAATTTCTTCAAATAACATACCTTCTAAAAACAATGTTGTAGAGCTGTTGGCAAGATTCTGGTTGGAGAACTTTTGTCAATTTTATCACAATTGTAATTTTGGCTTGATCTGTTGGACGTTCACTGTGCAGAACTGTTTCCTGTTGTAAAAAAACTGAATATCAGTCACAGAAAGATGTTTTATTTCCTTTAACACAGTAATCAGTATGCAGTAAACTGGAGTTTTTGCCACAGAGATAACATTATCATCATACAGAAAGAGGTAAATGTCACATCAATAGTTTACAAAATGGCACTTTCCATATTTTTATTTCTCATTAACTGGACTTTTAAGCAAAAAAGATACAAGTTGATAGATGGGAACACCTATACCAATAATGCGTTTTCAAGACATTAAAATACAACTCTGTAACTTGAAGACTGAAAAAAGTTATTACCTTGACCTTGACTTTTAAGTAGGTCAAACTCAATTACCCTTTTGTGATCTAAACACTATATAAATACCTTATTACCTAATGTCTCATGCCGAAATGTCACTCTTTTCTAAAATCTTTACATTAGAAAGTACAGAATCCCTAAAGAATGCCAAAAACGACAAACCTTGTCTCAGAATTTTTTCTTTCTTTTTTTCTTTCATTTAATAGTGGAGACAAACGAAAGTTCTGTCACATTTAAATAATGATATAAAAGCATGTTTGATGCTTATCACCTCAACAAAATAGGGCTAAGTGTGAAATAATTTGTCATAAAATTAGCAAAATGTAAATAAAGTAGTATTTTGACTTTCATACAAAATACCAAATTATTATTACTATACAAATTGCCAAAAATCAACAGAAGCAAAAATTGATTCAGGTAATTGGCAAATTAGTTATTTTTTGCCATAAAAATAAAGAGCTTTTGAGAAATGAAATTTAAAGCATTTTGGTGGAATATAATGGGCCTTGAAGGTAACGGTAAATACAGAAACCATTGGTTTAAATAAAATCTAAGTAACAGAATCAGTGTTTGCTTGCCATATCTTTCTTACTTATCTAAATATATACATAAATTAATATTACTCACCTATAAGGACACAGGAAACAAATCTTAGAAAATTATTAAGCTGTGATAATGATCTTCTTATATTAACTCACCTGCTGTTCCAATTTTATGGGCAAATATAGGATGGACCCATCAAATGCTTTGGTAAATCCAATTACATCTCTGTGTTCATTTATGAACCTTATACGCATCCCTTTACTGTCAATATTGGGTCGGAAATCTACATGATATTGGTAGACACCTTTGTTCTTACACTGTATTCTGATATAATTTGCAGACAGTCTCAATCTGAATATATAGCCACATAACAAGTTGTTAACATATATGCCACTTAAAACAACAATAATTCATTTTTGATTAATTCTCAAATTTTATCAAAGTAATTGAGCAACATAATAAGTCATTTTTCTCATAAACAATCTTGAATTAAAATAGAACCCATGAAATACTTTTTCTGAAAAATTATTCAGTATCTATACAAGCATAATAGAAGAGAGCTTATCAGATGAGCATAAGTGGTATAAAACTGTAAAACCGTCTGGATTTCCTTCTTTTTTTTTGTGGGGGGGGGGGGTGTTCAAGGGGCAAGCCTGCAATATTAATAAATATGAAATGCAAATTTCAGAAATAAAGAGACAAAAGTTTCATGCTTTTGAAAACTTAAAACTTACGGATCTCCAACTTCCCCAGAATTATGTACAACTGGTTTTCTGTCTAACGACATTCTAGCAAGACCACTGGTTGGCGGACCATGAGATTCTGTGCCTGCTACCTCATGCCTTGCTTGAGGAGATACATGCTGTTGAGTAACTGGAGAATGTTGAGTGGGTGGAGTTACTATCTTCCTTGGAGGACTGGGAGGATGTGGAGCTACTGTTGTCTCTGCATGCTGTGTCATGAATGCAGCTCCTCTAGCTGTTGTCTGGGGCAATGTCTGACCAGATCTTAAAATACAAATATTACATGTATATCATCATTTAAAGACAATTTTATCTATCTAACAAAATTCACAATACTGGAATAGTATGTCAGAAATAAGTTAATCATCATGAATACAAGTGTTATCACATGATGATAAATAGTTGGATAATTTGAACTGTATAAACAATTAGTACTTACGCTTTTAACAAAGCCTGCATAGAAGCTAATCCTCGTCCCATTGGTCTAGGAACAGCAGGGGCATCTCCACCTATAAAAATAATTACACGCTATCAATTATCTATCAGGTTGGTTTTTTTTTTAGATAGTTAATATTAAGAGGATATTTTTTCGTTTGAGTGAAATATGGAATATATTTTCACGAAACATGATAAAATGCCACATATTTTCACTCGCCGGTACGGCGAGTGAAAATATGTGGCATTTTATCATGTTGAGTGAAAATGTATACCATATTTCACGAAAAACGAAAAAATAACCTTTTTATTTAATTTCATTATCAAAGAAAATGGTAACGAATGCCCTTGCTTGCTACCAACTGCAATTTTACAGCGCGCAGTAATTTATGCGTAAGCACGCGCTGTTTGGCACTACATTGTGACGTCATGTAAACAACTCTTTAAACGTCTGTACAGCGTTAATTACTGAATTAACGATATTGGAGTTGCGATTAATTTTCTTTGTTAGACCATTTTCTATCATTCTAGATAGTTTTCAAAACAAAATTCAAGAAAAAGTTGTTTTGTTTTTATCAGATTTTTTCGAACAAAATGACGAAAGAAGTCCCTTGAAATTAATATAAGTTTTGACTCCGCCCGCTTTCATATTTATATCTCATATTTATTTTTAAAAAATATGAAATATATTTGACTAATATATCACCATATTTCATGGGTAAAATTAAATAAAATATAAATATCAGGAAAAGGCAACCTAAAACTAAAGTGTGTTAGTATTTAATAGTAAGTATTTAATAGTAATACATAGGCCCAAGTGTGTAGTGGAGCCAATGAAAACAATTAAGGCCTCCCTTTAATAAAATTAACTATAGCTACAGCAGGACAAGAGTATATCCCAATCTCTATAGGACCTCTATGACACAGAATATTATGTTATATTACTTAGTGGAATCCATCATTAGTTTTTAAAAAAAACATTTGACCCGAGTCCTGCACATGACACATGGTCTACATATGTAAGTCATATGTACCAATTGATTTTGAAAACCCACCATGCATGCAGAGTTATGAACCTGAATGTTGCAGTGTTTCAATACTAGAAATTTTTCTGCAAGTTCTGTAGAAAGATTTAAAGTCTTACATAATTATGGCCATAATGACTACATGTATGAAGGTCATGCACAACTCATAAACAAGAGGGCCATGATGGCCCTGAAGTCGCTCACCTGTATATAGGCCCCCGGAGCGGGGCCAGTTTAAACCCCAGGGCTTTTATTTGAACAAACTTGGTAGACACCCATTAGAAGATGTTTCATGCTAAACATCTAAGGTCTAGCTGGTCAAGTTTTTTCTTTACACATATAGTTAAAAACAATGACACAGTTGGGGCAGGGCCAGTTTTGACCCAAGGGCTTTTATTTGAACCATCTTTGTAGACACTTAATAGAAAATGTTTCATGCTTAATATCTAAACTCTAGCTATTCGGGTTTTTTAAAAGAAGATTTTTAAGTTTTTGCTATACACATATAAGGAAAATCAATGTCCCCCGGGGCGGGGCCAATTTTGACCCCAGGGCTTTTATTTGAACAAACTTTGTAGACACTCTCTAGAAGATGCTTCGTGCTTAATATCTAAACTAGCTATTTGAGTTTTTTCAAAAAGATTTTTTAAGTTTTTGTTATACACATATAAGGAAAATGAATGACCCCCAGGGCGGGTCCAATTTTGACCCCAGGGCTTTTATTTGAACAAACTTGGTAGACACTCACTAGAAGATGTTTCATGCTTAGTATCTAAACTCTAGCTATTTGGTTTTTTTCAAAGAAGATTTTTTAAGTTTTTGCTATACACATATAAGGAAAATCAATGACCCCCGGGGCGGGGCCAATTTTGACCCAAGGGCTCTTATTTGAACAAACTTGGAAGACATCCATTAGAACATGTTTCATGCTAAATATCTTAGCTCTAGCTCTTTGGGTCTTTAAAAGAAGATTTTTTAAGTTTTTACTATATGCATATAGGGAAAATCAATGACCCCCTGGGGCGGGGCCAATTTTGACCCCAGGGCTTTTATTTGAACAAACTTGGTAGACACCCATAAGAAGATGTTTCATGCTTAATATCTTAGCTTTAGCTCTTTGGGTTCTTTAAAAGAAGATTTTTTAAGTTTTTAATATATGCATAAAGGGGAAAATCAATGACCCCCTGGGGCGTGCCAATTTTGACCCCAGGGCTTTTATTTGAACAAACTTGGTAGACACTCACTAGAAGATGTTTCATGCCAAATATCTAAGCTCTAGCTCTTTGGGTTTTTTAGAAGAAGATATTTAAAGTTTTTTCTTTTGGTTGCCATGGCAACCAGAGTTTTGCATGGAATTAAATTCTTTGAACAATTTTCAAAGGTGACCACCAAAGGAACATTCCTTTGAAGTTTGGATTAAATTGGCTTAGTGGTTTATGAGGAGATGTCATTTAAATTAAAAGTTTACGGACGCCGGATGGACGCCGGACGAAAAGCGATCACAAAAGCTCACCCTGTCACTTTGTGACTAACTTTTATGGAAGTCTTTTAATTAGCTTATGAAAAGTTTTTTCCCTACAAGACACAGTTTACAAAGACCTTAGATAACAGATGAAATCAGCTTGAGCATCCAGTCTAGCTCAAAACCACAATTACTGGTGACAACTAGATTTTGTGTATCAACAGTAAAATATAACAAAAAGTTTCATGTATGAGATAGGTACCTGGTGAGTGCTGCTGGGAAGACTGGGTCTGACTCAAAACACTTGCAAGTAGAGCACCTCTACCCATCGGGGCTGGAGCAGATGTGGTTGCAGGAGTTCCTGATGACTGCTGTGTCTATTAAAAAGATATCATTTTTTGTTAATAAAAGCAAGGGCAATTTTTCACATTAAAAATAAAGAAGACAAAATTCAGATTTGTAAAATGTTAGAGATGAAAACCTCCAGATGAGCCAATTATTTTAATAAATAAAACCTTATGAAAAATGTACTGCGTATAATGAGTTAAAGAAAAGTAAAAAATATTCACAATCATGTTATATGTAATTAATGACATAATTTGTAGTATGTATCACCATATTTCTGCTGCCTGACTAATACATTTAAGGTTTATTTTTGCATATTCTAACTTACGTTTAGTATCTTTTCTTTGCAGATATTAAGTGCTGTTTGCAATATGTAAATTACTTTCTTTGTTCACTTCACAATATTCAACTTTTTAATCAATTCTAAAAATTGCCTTGAAAATTAAAATAAATCTGAAGGCATGCCGTTTTAAAAAGCTGATCAAGAATGTTCTCTTATCTATCCTATTAGCAGATCTGCTAAGTGTATAACCCGATGTAATTCAATTAAACCCAATTTATTTAAAAATATTCTAAATTCTTAACCTTTTACTCAAGATTAAACTATACAATTATACATACTTATGTGCAGTTCATCAATCTTATTCTTAGGAGGAAATTTTACCTTTTCAGTTGAATCTTGCCCATTATCACCAGGTTTTCTTGCTGGTTGACTAAGTGCTTGCAGTAAAGCTGCCCCTCGGCCACCACGTCCATAACCACCAGATGCCATCCTAATTAAACATAAATTACGTTAAGTTCTCTCAACAGAGCCAGAATCGAAATTAAAGAATATATTAACAGGTAGAACTGGTTACAAAATTACTTAAATAACCTAATCTTGGATTCAACCAAGACATCTTTTTTCATAAAAAAGGTCTGATTCTAGACCATTCTATTTGAAAGACCCTGGCTAAAATCATAATTTATAGGAGCTTTCCGCGCCATTGGTAGCACTTTATTTCATATTAAAGTAGTAAATACAAGTTCTTTTTATTTGTACAGTTTGCTGGAAATTATAAGAACAGTGGCATAGGGGACCATCCTATAGGCAAGGGGGAATCAGGGTCAGCTTGGTTGGTCCTTATACGTACTCGGCTCAAGTCAGCCTGGCCATTTTCCAACTCGGCACGGGTCAACTCAGCCACCATTTCAATTTTATATATTAATATATTGGTTTGTTTTATCACTCAATATTGTAGGAATAATTAATATATGGACTTAATCACTTATTCACAAACATGGAAAGATGTTTTCTTAAATTAATTTATTCATCCGCTATTATAACCAATCAATTACCATGTGTATGTTCAGCGAAGGGTACCGATTAAGTAGGTGATAATTATATTTGATGCAATCATTCAAATTTGATAAATGACCTCCTGCAACTAATTAAAAGCTTATGATAATAAACACATTTTTATTTCATATTTTATTGAAGATTACTTAACATACAAAATGCATCAAAGAAAATGCATTTGTAGTATATAAATTTTTAACGAATCTGCAAGAAAAATATAACGAATTTCTTCTAAATAGACTTAAACTTTGCAGAAGTACAATAATATAATAATAAACCAGATATCTTTTATTTTATCTTTGATAACATTTTTTTGGCCTTCACAACATGCAAGTAATAAAAAATGTTAATACGTTTAATGCTGTTTTTTTTATTGAGGGCTCAGTTGACCCGTGACGAGTTGGTAGGAAAAGAGTCAACTCGGCCCTATACCAACTCGGCACGGGTCAACTCGGCACGGGTCAACTCGGCCCACTTTACAAAAAGATATATTACGTATTAACTTTGCTTTGCATGTTGTTAAGGTAAATGAATAATAAGAAATATCTTATTATTATATAATTATACATTGTACTTCTCCCGAAATAAAGTATATTTAGATTTTTTTTTTATTTATTTGTCTTATATTTATAAACTCTCTCTGTCGAACTACGTAAATAACCGAGGTATATTGAGTGAAAAAGCAAGACTTGTTTCCCTTAGTTTCCCTTCGCTTGCAAAAGAATGCCAATTTAGCCGTGTTTAAATCGCTAGTTTGGGGAGAGTAAATGTCCGATTTTAAAATGTGTTACAGGCCTAGACATTAACTTTTGAATCAGGTTGTCCTGTCGGGCAAGTAGTTTTTAAAACTACTTGCCCTGACCTAAGACTTACTTGTCCTGACCTAAAAATGGTAAAAATGTATAAATCAGAAAAAATAAACAAGCTCATACATTAATACGTAGACACAAATATTTTTTGTATTTAGTAGTTTTTCTAAAACATCGGTTCATCTGTTTATTCAATGTGAATATACTACGGTCATGTACATTTGTTGATATAGGAAACGGAAGGAAAAATATGAGCATGCGCCGCGGTAAGGTAATTCCCCGTTCAATCATCAAGTCAACAGCCGTAAACGAGTCTTCCTTGACTAAGTTCATATTATGTTGTTATATTAGATTAAACAATAAATCATTTTAAATGCAAAAACTTTATTTAACAATTATATTTAAAGATCAATATGATTATTTACACATTTTCAATGATATCTTTACATGCAAACATCAAAATTTAAACAACAGCATAACCAGGGAATTACCTTGTACAAAATAAGATATAGTCTATTATTAGAACGGGGAATTACCTTACCGCGGCGCATGCTCATATTTTTGCTTCCGTTTCCTATATCAACAAATGTACATGACCGTAGTATATTCACATTATTGATAATGATTCATGGTGTATTTTTGTTTTAAAGATGTTTATAAATGAAAAGATGTTATTTCTATTCATTTTGTACATGCATTTTGTCAATGATGCTTTTTATTTTCACTTGCCCTGTCGGACAAGTGCTTTTCAAAATAACTTGCCCGGACCAAACTTTTAGTTGTCCCGGGCAGTCGGACAACCGTTAATGTCGAGCCCTGTGTTACACCAATTAAAAGCTGGTGATCTTAGCTTCCTCTCAGTATATATTTCAACAAATTGTTTGACACTGAAGGTATTTAAATTTACAGTTTAACCTACCACGAGTCAGAAATACAGTGAGATACGCAATCGGTTGGTTATCTTTACTCGCAATTCTACTGATAAGAAAAGCCTGTCTGCTGCTAGTTCTGAAACTGTCAATCCGTGTTTTGTAAATAATTACAACAATAACAATAAAAAGTGATAACACAACCCTAAATATTAATAATTAAAAAGTGGGCCGAGTTGACCCGTGCCGAGTTGGAATAGGGCCGAGCTGAATTGGGGGCGGAGTACGTTTTAGGGCCGAGCTGAACCGGATTCGAGTTGGTATAGGGCCGAGTTGACTTTCACCGGCAAGGGGAGGGTAGTCAGGGGGGATAGGGGTAGTCTCAATATTTCGACTGCAAAACTGCCCGATTTTATAATCCGATATTTCATAGATGTCTGTCATAAAGGGCGACCATCGTCTATATAATAAAGGGCACTAAAGCGCACAATTTGTTAGCTAGGGGAGGGGTAGAGAAAAATTCTTCGAAGCCTGCATAGGCTTTGCCTACTTTCATCCCATTTAATTAGTAAATAGTCCATGAAAAATGGGAAGGTCACATCTCTATAAAATACATTCAAACATAAACCTGTACCCTGTAGACTTACTATTTAATATGAGTATAATTTGCCAGTATCGGTATTTAACTTCTCGCCAATTTAGTTTTGCGTTTAATTTTATGGAACTTCTCAATCTACAGAACAGTTCTTATAATATTTGCAAAATTATACTGATAACAAACGCAAAAATTAATACAATTCAAGTTTCTGTTCAATTAAATGCATTTTATGTCTTAAAGAGCATATTTATTTTGTTTTTACTATTTACAAAATTTCCACCAAATTCCCGTACGAAACTGGAGCCTCGTTTTAATTTTAAAGTCCCCGGATGCTATACATGTGAGCGTTATAAGAACTTTTTAATGAAACGAAATTTTTACTATATTATTAATTTTTTATTTTCTTTACTATAAATAATTTCAACGTTTTAAAGCCGTTATTAGCGTTTTTTTTTTTTTTTTTAGAAATAAAAATACTAGCATTCACTTATCAATTGTTTCAATCCTCTTTTACCATAATTCAACCTCTTATGTGACAACAATTCGCCAATTCCTGATATTTTTTAATATATTTTTATAATATTCTATCCCATATATATATAAATTTAAATCAATTTTACAACAACACATCTATACAATATACGAAAGGTTGTGGTCAATAGTTTTTGAAACATTATCGTGGACGCTCAACACTGGTCATTTTCATAAAGTAAAGATTAATTAATTAATATCAAAGTAAATATGTACGCATTAAGTAATATACTATACATTTTAATGTTTAAAGATAAGCAAAAAAGATTGAAGAGAAAAGAAAAGTTATTCCTAAAAGCTGTGTGTCAAACAACACTATCACTAACTCACCATAAGGCCTGGTTCCTAATCCTAATGGACCTGCAGCAATCCTAATGGACCTGTCCAAGGCATGTCTACCGCATGATCTTACAGGCCAAAAGCTAGAGGCATATGGTTGTCTGAAAATGCATGTGCTCTAGTTTCAAACTATCTATCAAACAGAAAACAAACAGTTAAAATAGGAGAATATCATAGCACTTGGCTTGAAACAATGAAGGGGGTGTTTTGGTTTGTTGGTTAATTTAAGTTGTCTCAAACGATTCAATATGGTGAAATGATTTTGTTGCTACCATTAGTAAAGGTAGAACATCCTGTATTGTGTCCGGTGAAAACTTATAATGATATGTTGCGTCTTATTCCTAGGGATATAGACTTGCCCCTTTTTCTGTTTAAGTATGGAAAACTAGGTTTTATTCTCATTTTTAAACTGTTTTAACACAGAAAAGTTCCCAAACAGGTTAAATTATTTCACTCATTCCTTCAGAAGAGGTATGGCTACTTTTGCTTTTAGGTCAGGTTTTTATTCTGATATAACAGCTCATGGAGAATTGCCGTTCAGATGAATATAAAGAATATTTACAATATTCCTTTGAGAATAAAATTACACTGTCAAATTTACTTCTAAGAGTTTAGAAAAGGAACTTCCATTTTTTTTACAATTTTGCCGAGTTGGGCTTTCTTTAGGGTTTCTGTTTTTCTCTATTTCATTGTCACATCCGTGTTATTTGTGCCGTGTGGCGGCTGTAAAAAGTCTCCCCGTACATTTAATCAATGATGTTATATTTTCGATCCTTGAATTTAAGACCGTTCAGCACGACATTATTGTTGTGTATACATTGTAGATGGTATTTTTAGTTTCTTGTATTTGGCCTTTTTCAACATGGGTGGTTCTAGTATTCCAACTTGAATACTGTATAATTACCCTTAGGATATGTTGCCTGCTTTTTAAATTTGTCTTTTGACGTCTTGTCTGTGATATGCAGGCTTAATAACCTCAGATCCCCTTTCACAATTCCATTTTATTTAGTTCCGCCCATTGTTTTCTCGTTTAGGGCACACACATTCTTTTACTTGGGGACCATACGTCGCTTTTCATGGAATGCCACTTCTGTGTCACATTGAAGATTCCATGATAACCGCCGTATGAACACATCTGCGGATGTTTCTAAATTCAAAATTTCACCATTTTTGTGTTTAAATGTTGAATTCTGCTTAAGCCGGTGCTAGGGGGCGTGGACGGTAACTTGCACTTTCCAGTACCGTCCATGAACAGGCTCAATAAAACCGAGCCTGCAACATTTTACAATTTTGCCTTGTTGGGTTTTCTTTAGTGATTCTGTTTTTCTATTTCAGTGGGATGGGTAATTACTGGGTAAGTCATAGTTTTCAATGTCATGTGAAATTACCAGTATGAATTCAAGTACTGTTAGACCTTTAATCAAGGGGTATATTACATTCTTCTTAAACTAGAGTGTGGATTCATAAATTGTTTCATATAAAACATTGTGTTTGTCATCAATTAGATTGTTGTAATTAAAAGATAATTCTTTTTATAGTACTTTTTAAAAGGATTTCTTTCTTTTATATTTATACTGGTATATATGTTTAATATTTTTGTACATGTATATCTAATTCTGTTATATGTAATTTCAGAAATTCGCTGTGTATTATTGTAGGCAATTCCATCATAAAACATCTGCCATCGATAGATGGAGTGCAGTAATGTGGTTTCCCAGGAACTACTATTTCAAGGTTACAACATCAGTTGCTTCCATTGATTTATCTTCATTCAGTTTCATAGT
Organism: Ruditapes philippinarum; assembly: GCF_026571515.1. Lineage (NCBI taxonomy): Eukaryota > Metazoa > Mollusca > Bivalvia > Venerida > Veneridae > Ruditapes > Ruditapes philippinarum. The sequence goes on along the minus strand of NW_026866098.1, from coordinate 128,454 downwards.
AGTACATGTTGAAACTTATAATGTTGCTAAAAGTCACAGTGTTGCCTTCATGTGTAGTGCATATAGAGACTGTCAATTATTTACGTTCTCGTGCCCCTGGGATTCGTATTATCAATCCCTGAAAAATTGCAGGTTCGGTTTAACATAAAAATAGTGAAATTTTGAATTTAGAAACATCAGCAGATGTGTTCATATGGCGGTCATCTCGTAACCAAATTAAAATAACCAATGAATTGTAATTTTCCTACCAAAGATTTAACTTCTTTTAAGGTAGCGTACTTTTATCTAACCACTTAATGAAATCACAAATTTTTATCAGCCTTTCATCAGTTACTCTAATGGTAAAATCATTACTATGAAATAAAATCCCTTAAAATGTCATCATTTCAGATTACTTTTCTTAAATGATTCTGCAATTCCATATTTCTGTAATAAAACAGCTAGAATATTAATATACGCAAACCAAGCATCCATTAAATTTTCAACACTTAACACTTGCCAGATCATCTAGATAATTTTAATTAGGCATTTCCATCATAAATATCATACATTGAATATGCAATTGCATTAGTAACTCTCTGACAAATCTGAGCAGATGATCTACAACCTATAGTCAAAACAGTATCACAAAAAAACATGCTTTTGCCATACATGAATTACCAAATTATAATATAAATAACAATACTTATTTATCTATATTTTTTAACCTGTCTATGTTGTACTTTATTTGCTCTAGATAGTCTTTTTATACATCAAAACACCTCTACATTTTGCCAGAACTAGTTTTACAAAATCATCACTCTTAGGAAATACTAAAAAATCCGGATCACCAAAATAATTATGTTTTGGCAGGTAGTCATTAACTGCACGTTTTGAATCTAATATAATCACACTATCTGTAATTGTTTGTTTTTAGGACTGAATTTAAGGGAAATATCAGCAGATTCGCATTTAAATGATTTTTTTTAAACTTGATATCTAGACAACAAAACTCGAATGACTAGTGATCCAGAATGAATAATCTAATTATAAACGGACTAATCAAAAAAACAGCTCAAAAATGTCACGGTTTACACGAAATAATTAGTTATTTTAGATTTAAAATTATTAAATATATCAATGATAACCATTGATATATTTAATTTAAGCATCGGTACCACTGGGAATTCTCTGAACGCATCCAGACTAGCGCAGTGTTGATAATCTTTTAACTTTAATTGATCATATTAGACTGAACTAATATTGCACATTTACAAAATGTAAAAGAAATGTAGATTTGCAAATAAACAAATTTAATTTAGGATAGAATATATTTCTAACAACACAAATTACAATGAAAATTGGTTCCTCTAGTTCACATGATTTGGTACCATTTTAATGTTCATTATATTCCTAATGACACAAACATTAAGTCCATTCAGATTAAATTGTCAGCCAGTGGTGCCAATGGTTATTAATGTTTCCAATGATATTTAAGTATTTGTACCACTGGCAATACTCTTAAATTTTGAATTCTGCTTAAGCTGGTGCTAGCCAATGGAACATGAACGGTGATTTGCACCATGGAAATTTTTTACTTTTTATTTACTTTAGCAGAATACTTGGGAGTTTTTCTTGCTGATAAATGAAAATATATTAATGTAAGTAACGAATTTACTAAACAGAGACATTTATAAGTTTACATGCCATTCATGTTTTAAAATTGTAGACGTCGTATACTTCTTGTCAAAGTTTTAAAGATAAATTTTTGCTTTTTAAATTATAAGTTCCCTGCGTCCCCTAGATTTTGTCAACAGTACAGGTTAGTCCAGATGTCTAGAATTTAGTGTTCAGGTTAATTGTGTGACACATGTTGTGCTCCGTGTCTCATCTTGTAATTGTCGTCCACGGTAAGTAGCTATTCTCTTTCCCATACTTTTCCAATTATTATTTTCATCTGATTACTATGTAAACAGTAAAGCAAATATGACCATTAATTTACTGTAGGTCAATCATTACAACATATTAGGGATATTTTTGGCTTATATTTGGTGCAGGAAATAATATTGTGGTCTTCAATCTAATTTTCGTTTAAAATAAGTTGTTAAACCATAATTTCCTCGCTATCATTTATTTTTGGTATGACAAAATTATAAATTCTTTTCTTTACCCTACGTGTTTTTTTGTAAATGTGTACTTTTATCAAAGTTTCGTACTACTGTTTACTATATGCGTTTATAGCATAAATTAATATTGATTTATTTGAGTTCAGGTAATGAAATTATTTTCTGATGGGTGATAAATTTATAATATTTTGAGGCAGATAATTGGAGTAGATATCCTCTCCATTTTTAGAACCGAAATATTTTGTTAAAGTGGACTCTTTGTATCCATTTTTATCCTATATAATTAACTTGTGGATGCTGGACAAGAAACACGTTTGTACAAATTTACATGACGTTTCGGCCTTCGGACGTTTCGACCCATATATTTCATATCAATATTATCATTATTACAGACATAAAACAACATGCCAAATATCTGCAATTGAGCATTTAATCGTTTAAAGTATCTTTATATTATCCAGGTGCTTGTTTTACTATCAAGCACTGAGAATGTTGAAAACAAAGTTCATATCAGCATTTCTTACTTCTTTATTTAACTTTAATAAAGTTTAATAAAGTTGTTAGGAAAAGAGAAGACAACATTATTGTTGCTGCAACATATTCTTTCAGAGAAATAAAAGATGGCACAGTTTGGAGCAGGGAAGAATCCACCTTGGGCTAGAACTGGGACAGGTATGTTTGATTTTATTTTAATACTATGAAAATAAGGAAAGGCCTTTGTAAACTTGATTTTTCTATCTTGTTTTTTAACATTTATATGTTCATTGTTGTGTTCAACCAGGATGACCTACTTTCAGAGTTTTCAGGTGTGGGTATGACTCAGCAGATGTTGACTCCAGGAGTTGCCACCCAAGCAGTATATAATTTAGCAGCCCAGCAAAATCTACAGTCACAGTTTCAAGCTCAACAAATGGCCGCAGCCACGATGCAGGTACAGGTAATATTGTTTATGATTTTTAATATCTGAGACATTATCAGAAATAATTATTCATGTGATGAAACACTCGGCATTCCTTAATCTAATGTCTATAAGCACTAACGTTCAAACAGTTATCATTTAAACCAGATGATTTCTTAATTGCCGTGATATCTCAGAAACTTATTAAAATTATTTTTGAAGTTATGAAATATGACATGATTGTGACGTGTAAACATGTATTCTTTAAAATGTAATTAGATTGTTTAATTTTGAAAAATGTCCTAGTATCATTTGTATATGTATCAGGGCTCAAGCTAGGTTCTAAATTTAGGGAGAAGTCACTTCTCCCTCCAGCTGATTTAGGGAGAAGTGGGGAGACTTTAGGGAGAAGTGAGGAAATTCATTTATCGATGTTTGTTGTATGTTATTGCAATTATGTTGACTCACTGTACATATCTTATTAAATGAATTGGATTTGTGTTACAACAGAATATTCAATTTTAATTTAAAACAGAGATATAGATAGCTATTATTATAACTATTGTTAACTATGTCTCTGTTTAAAAGTAGTTTGAAACAAGTAATAAGAATGAGTATCATGTAATGCAACCATTGCATTATTTATTAAATGAAGATAAAAAAAGCCATAGTTGATTCCTATCATGGATCATATCATGGGTGGATTAACAGTTATTCCCTTCTGATTTACTATTAAAAAGCTTGCGCCGGACATTATATTCATATTCACTTATGTTGTAAAGAAAATAAAAGTAGATAACGAAAGAAAATAAAAGTAGATAACGAAAGAAACGATCTTTAATTTCACTTCATTTGTAATAAATACAGTGTAATACGCCGTTAATTTTATCAAATTAAATTCCTCGACAAAAAAGGCTATCATAACTTTCATTTACAATTACCGTTACAGTTACATGTCGAGCGGTCCTCTTAATTCTGACAATCATTCGATAGTGAAAATTTAATTGACGTTTGATACGTCCATCATAAATAATTGTTACAGGTAGTTGTATGTTAGCGATTTAATGATTGGTTAAATAATGTCGCCTCGATTAAAACGTGAATTACGATTGGTTTCTCGCACGTATCGGTAATCTCGCCGTGGGCGGAGTCTAATTGTTCCTCGAGCGTCTGCTAATTAGACTTTTATGACATGTTGGCAAACAAACGGATTAATGACATTTCGCCTGATTGAGATGCATGACAGTCCCTCTTTCCGGCGGCGAGGGTAAACAAAGCAAACACACACAACATGTTATTCACAGATATTGTTGGTAATTTTCAATAATGGATCAATAAAATCGGGCGACTTCATTTTCGCTTTCATGTAGGATGTCGGCGAAGTCAGACGGAATTCGGCGACTATTTCGCCCGAATCGCCCACTAGCTCGAGCCCTGTGTATAATGACTTCAATGTAGATGTATCTAATTAAAATTGGGTACTGCAGACTTTGATAAAGATGAAACAAGTTTTGTTTGATCACTATTGTTCAGTTTTATAATTTCAAGTAACTATGTTACATTGTGAAGAGTGTTTCACAGACCTTGCTATGAATGTTTTTTAGACAATGCAGCAACAAGCAGCAATGCTACCTCAGCCAGGTATTGCCATGCCAACGTCTCTAGCATCAGCAAACATGGGTGCTATCAGTTACCCAACATTGAAAACACAACAACAACAAGCTTCACAACCAAAACAACGAGTCTTCACAGGATCTGTTACAAAACTACATGACAACTTTGGTTTTGTTGATGAAGATGTCTTTTTTCAAACTACGTAAGCTTTGCGCTCATATATTGTAATTACAGTGAAACTAGGTTGTAGCAAACGTCAGGCCAATACATTTTGTGTGCTATGTCCGTGGTTTTTGTAACCAGTATAAGGAATTATATCTTCTAAACAAGATATATATAAGAAACAAACCTGTATAGTAAACAACTTATTATATATGCATAACAAGTAAATTATTATCATATAATTTTATGAATAAATGTAAAAATACATAGTCTTAATTATATCTGTAGGCTCTGGACTGTAAATCATAATCATTAATGCATTTCATAATGTCATTCATGTTATCTACCATCCATCTTAAACATATATTTAGGCTCTTACAATATAATGTAGATTTTAATATGATATGCTTTTCCATACACAATTACAACTTGTTATACAAATATAGTAGTTTCTATTAATTGTTACTAATTGATGTGCAGCCAAGAACTGAGAGAACAGGTTGGTAATTATGTAAATACCAGTGTTTAATGCTTAAACACTGTTGTACACTATATTTAGTTACATACACTTCTAAAATAATTAAAGCATCAATCATCATTATAGTTGTCAAATTTAATGGACATTATAAGTAAAAAGTAACAGGTATAGGTCTTTTATTTCTGCAAAGGTGTGTGAAAGGTCAAATGCCAAAGGTGGGAGACAGAGTTTTGGTAGAGGCCCAATACAACGCTAATATGCCTTTCAAGTGGAACGCCACCAGTGTGAAAGTTCTGAATTATCAGGTAAGTACAGATAAGAATGTTAAGATAAATATATCAGATGATAAAAAAGGATAGCAAAAACTCAAATACTAAACTTTCAATATTTATTTCAAATTATCTAGAATTATTTTGTTATTATATGTATATATGGAATAGTTTTGCATGAAAAGTAAGTTTAGTGATGACATAAAACAGTTTGATGATGTCTTTAATGCTAGTTATATATTTTTCAGACTGGAGGAGGTAGTTTACCTGGAAGCAAACCACCAGCATTGATGGACACTGCTACAGGTAGTATGTTTTGTACTATCTAATATCATATTACTTTATTTTATTTTTTTATAAATATATGAATATTCAAAAATTTGTATTAATGTCATGAACTTATCCAGTATAATCTCTGAAAAGTCAATGAGAAAGATATAATGGAAATATGTAAATTGGGAAACAAATCCTGTTTGAAAAAATAATAAAAAGATTATCAACCATTTAACCAATACAAAATTTGAATTTAAAGGTCGAGGAAGTCGAGGTGACAGAAATAGATCCGGTGGGAGGAGTTTTGACAGGGAACGTGACCGTGAACGAACACGTAGACGAGAAGAAAGAGAAAGGCGTGAACGTAGAAAATCTGAAGAGAAAGATAAAGATGTACCAGAAGAGAAAGAAAAGAGGAAAAGGTCAAGGTCACCACGTAAATCAGGTTCTCCATCATCATCTAGAAGGTCAAGGTCACCAGTGAGACGTAGACCAAGAATTATTCCGAGATATGTTGTTCAAGTTCCAAAAGTAATACTCACAATGTAAGAATATTCTCTACTTTTTAGATTAGACCAGAAAATTATTAAGCATGTCTTGTTTTGTTGGGTAGAAAAGCATTAAAATGTTTAGTTTGTTGAATTTAAATTTAACCAGTTCAGAAGCTATGTATGTGGCAAAAAGTTTCTGCATTTTACTGCTATAATGTGTTTAACAGCTGGAGAAGCGTTTTATTAATGGTAATGCTCTTTCAATGTTTTGATCTCCAGCAATGATATTGAAAGTTCTATAAAATCAGTTCAGAGACAGACCAGCATCCAATTTTAATTAAGCAGAATTCAAAGTGTATGAACCTTATCAGAAGTTTTTCTTGACTCACCTGTTTCACCTGTTCGAATCATATGTAACTAGATGTAAATCACATGAAAGTTTTTTAATATTTCAGGAAAGAAGCAAGTGTTGTGTCCTTGAAATCAAGATACAGCAACATGTACATTCCTAGTGATTTCTTCAATGCTGAATTCCCATGGCACGAGGCCTTTCCTCTCCTCAGACCTTTTCAGCTTGGGAAGGCATGTACATTCCATGTGATGCACAAAGACATAGATAGAGTTGGACAAAACACAGCTGTACTAGACCCGCCTGATGCAGACCATCTTTACAGTGCCAAGGTAAACAAACTACTAACTAGAAATAGCTCATGACCAAGAGATTAAATAAATAGTAAATATAGCATTCTTAATCATTATCTTGTTAAATTACAGTTAATAACTAAGCAACATGTCATCTTTTCTTTTTCATTATTAAAGTATGAATTTTTGTTTTCTCAAAAAGTCTCATTTCTTCATACCATTTAGAAATACTTCATAGCAAGTAAAAGAGTTAAGGTCGTTGACTTCAAACCACTTGCCACTCACCGCTGTGGGTTCTTTCATGTGAGGAAGCTATCCAGCTAGCTTACGGAACGTCGGTGGTTTTACTCGGGGTGCCCGTTCGTGCCTGAAATAATGCACGGAAGGGCACCTGAGGTCTTCCTCCACCAGTACAGCTGGAACGTCGCGATATGACCTATACTGTGTCGATGTGACGTAAAACCCAAAACAAACAAACAAACAAAAGTAAAAGAGTTATGTTTAATCTTTTTTCCTTTTCATTGTTTGCTTACATTATACATGTACTGATAAAAATGATATTTCACTGTACTAGGTGATGCTGATATCAAGTCCAAGTCTAGATGAGTTATACCACAAGTCATGCTCACTGTCTCAGGATCCAGAAAACACGCAGGAAAACTTTGTACACCCAACACGCCTCATCAACTTTCTTGTTGGAGTAAAGGGAAAGAATGAACCTATAGCTATAGGAGGGCCTTGGTCTCCCTCACTGGATGGTGCCAATCCCCAGGAAGACCCCAAGGTGCTCATCAAAACTGCTATCAGGACAACAAAGGCTTTGACTGGAATTAATTTAAGTTCATGTACACAATGGTGAGTGATTTCCCTTCACACTTGTTTTATTTCTTCATGTTAAATTCATTTAGACATTAGAGTTATTAACATGAAATTGTTAACTGAAGGTTTTAAAGTTTTAATAGGTTCTTAAATAGATTGACAATATTTTGTATTTAAAGTAAAGTACTGCTTGGAACTGGTATATAGGATAATAAAAACATAAAATACTATCATACTGTTGGAGTGGCTACATGAATCAGTTAATCAGCATTGACAAGCAGGGACTGAACTGTCCTGTTGACAAAATGCAGGACTAATATTTAGAATCTACCATAGATATATTTTTCCGAAACAATAATTTATTAGAAATATTTCAGTTTTATACTTATTATAATATTTTAAATTAATAGAGATAAAACTAAATGGCATGTTTTCTTTACATTGTCATTATCATTATACTATGGAGGGTGATTTCTGTCAGTTTTGTTGTTGTCATGCAGCATGGTGTCTTTAACAAAAAGACAACAGGCCTAGTTCACTTTCATCTTGTTATGTAGCGCATTGTTGCTAATCAGAAGATGACATCATACAGATTTACTTAGAACAGCATGTTAAAGTGTTTTTCATTCTATGCACAGGGCATCCTCACCCTTTTACCAGGGGCTGGTATAAGGCCCCATTCCTAATTCAAAATATTCTTTCTTTCATTCCCAATTTAAAAAAAAAAAAATTCCTGACAATTTGATTTTCTAACTGTTTCAGCTTCTAAAAAACATTGAACTGTTTCGACTAAAGAAGTGATATGTTTATAATCACAGTAAACATGTTATAAAACTTAAAAACATATATGTAAGAAGTTTTTAAGTAGAAAAAGTCTTGCAGCCATGTCAATATAGTTGTTGTTGTGCAAAGTCTTTGATGTAGGCCATTATTCAAATGGTATAAACATGAAACTTGGAATATTTGCTTATAATACAAGGGGCATAATTATGAAAGCATTTTTGGAGTTATGCCCCTTTTTTAACTTTTGACTTAAGAGAAGAGCATAAACACTGCATGCTGTGCTCTTGTTTAACTTTTTGAAATATCTCAAGTTTCACAAAATGCAGAATATTTTTTCCCAATTCTTATCAGGGGTCTTTTCCCAAAATAGCTGAAAAAGGTTTAGACACTAAGCCTGTACAACAAGAAGCTGTCTTAAGTAAATTAGCATGTTGTCAACATTTTGCTAGAGATTAGGCACAGCATGACAAGACAAAATTGAAATTGAAAATAACAAGAAATGCGATAGAAATCACCTACACTATACCTATTTTAGAGTAAAGGAATGGAGATATAACAGCTTCAAATTATGCTAATGCTATAGGATGACATAACTTGTCTACCTTTTCTTTCTTTAATTATTATACATGATGCAATATTCAGTACCTAATATCTACTGTAACTGCTCATACACCTGTATAAATAAAAGAAAGGCCATTAAGCCATTCATGTACTAAACCATATTGACTTATTTGTTATTGATTAGTCATATATGGTGTATTATTTTATTCTAAATTAACATTTTTACATTTAAAAGTGTAATTTTATAAAACAATATGTTTTATGTGGTAAGTTTTACCCTAGTTTCAGATTGAAATTGAGCATTTACATAAAAAGTGATAGTGGTGTTTACAATACCTAGTAACCTAAAAAAACTAATACATTTTTTGCAGAAATACTTGACACAGATTATTGTTTTACAATTCAAATACCTTTCATTTACTAGGTTTTTGAAGTCTATGGTTTGTGATATTTTTGAGTATCTATCTGTAACACAATTTATCTCCAATATTTTGAGTTGTTAAACCTCTCTTATAGGAGCAGTATAAATGTTTGTAAATAATAATGCTATTTGTAAATGTATATTCTGATCCTTTAGAAAGTGGGGATTTAACAAGTAGAGGCATTGGTGATAAATATGTTGCTGAATAGATAGATAGAAAATAATTATTTCAGCAATGTGAATTTTTGGGAAAAGATATAGAAGTAATAAATAGCATAGATAAACATACAATTTTATTGTAGTAAATTTTGAAGAGTGAATTAATATTACGTTCACAGGTGCAAGTATCAGATAAAGTAATAAAATGTTTTTACTAAAGTAAAATAGTATTGAAGAAAATTATTTTTGATACTAGCACCTATGGTTTAAATCCATTTTACATAACTTTGTCATTGTTTGCATTTGTCATTATGAAACAGATAATAAAATAGCATGATGTATGTATGACATCAGTTAAGTCTATACAAGTACTTGTGAACTTGGGAATATTACTAGACTTTTATATCATACGGTAATTTAAGCATGTGAATTCACATATCATTGGTTGTTGTACTTCTATACCATTTTGATAGCTTGTAAAAAACTTTCCCTATATGTTCTTCCTGGTATTTATTCACAAAACAAAGGGCTTATCTAAAAATAAAAAAAGTTTTTTATATAAAAAATGTTCTTTTCTCTTTGTGACCAAACTTTTTGAACAGTGATTATATCTCATGTATTTCTCTACTTCAAAATTTGTCCTGCTACTATATAATCATGTAAGGAATCATTCATTTATCATTACCATCAAGTATCATTATCACATTTATAATTTGCTTCACACATTTCATATCTATTGATATAGATATTTTTATCCCCAAATTAAACAGGTATCGTGTAGCTGAGGTGCGTTACCTTCGCCCCGAGGAGACGCACAAAGGCAAATTAGTTGCAGCTCGTGTAGAGACCAGTGTTATCTACCTCCCAGATGTTTGGAGTTGCGAGCCTACTCACCTTGAATGGGAGACTTTACAGCTTGCTTACAAAAAACAACTTCAGAAAAAACTGGCACAGCTGGAGGGCAAAGAGGATGCTCAGGCAGATCATATTCTCCATATTTAACATAAAATTTAATCATTTTGTTTTATTTCAAATAGCTTTGATAGTACCAAACCTTGGGGTTCAAATTATTTGAACAATGAACTATTTCATCAAGTGGAGATAGGCTTCCCGGTCTTGGAATGCTGGTGCATTTCCATCATGATGGACATTTTTTTTTCTCTTTTTTCCCCCAGTTTTTTTCTCTTTTTTATTATTTTTTTTATTGTTGTTGCTTTCTGTACGAAAGAAATTGCCTGCCAGAAAAACAGACTTGGGAAATGAGGGGAAAGGACTTGCATTGTAGTAGAGGGATTTCTATTTAGCGTACTTTATTCACCTAGTTTTGATTTATTATAAGCTACATGTTTGTGTTACTGTTAGATGATCATCTTATACCAAAGTGATGTACTACATATTTTAAGTCTGTGTAGTCACCATATTTATCCCCAGTGATGGATCAGTGAATTTTTGTACCAGTCAGAGATGAAACTTAAATTGCATCATTCTGTCTTCTAATCTTAAAATATTTGAGCAGCCATAGAGAGAAAGGTTTAATAATCATGTTAACACTGTTTATGAGTTTCATTTCATTGTAAGCAATATTAATATTTTGTCTGTTGACTGTTTTATTTAGGATGAGGATGAGGAAGGTATGGATGAGGCACTTGGTGAGAAAAAAGACCCCACCCACTTCTCTGAACTGGATCCCAAGTCTATGAAGGTAAATTTTTATTTCACTGAGATATTGATCATATTCCACATACATTTGTATAACCACCATTTTTACAAAACATCTTTGTCATGAAAATAATTTGTATTTAATTTTGATCATGCAGGGTATTTTCTCTCTTTAGAAACTTGATATGTGAATATATAATATGTATTGTCAGTTATGCAAAACAAGTTTATTATACTCACAACATATTAATGTGGTGGACCATATTCTGTTGTGATAGTAGAGCCATCAGTTGGTCAGTCAGTCTCTCATTAAATTTTGTGTCCACTCTAGGACTAAGGAGTCCTTCAACCTTGAGAGGATTTTCTTCAAACTTTGCTCAAATGTCCACTTGAACAAGGTCATTTGCAGAATCCATGCTACCCTTATGCCTGCTCAGTCAAGGTCATCCTTGAAGGTCAAATGTCAGACAATACCTCTTGATGGATTTTCTACAGTCTGGGCTCAATGTTCGATCTGCAAAACCCATGCTGCACTCTAAAAAAATGATGGAAATAGATTTTTCCTTGACTTATACTTTCATTTTCCCAAAAAGAAATGAAAGCAGTAATGTTTGAAATTTGATATTTTAGATAATTGACTTACGGAGGGAATTAGAGTGTAGAAATTTAAGTTCTAAAGGATTAAAGTCACAGTTGATAGCAAGATTAACCAAACAGCTTAAAACAGAGCAGGAACTAGAAGAGGAAAATGCTGCCACTAAAGCTGAGGAGGAAAAAGTAAGACTATTGTCATGTTGAAACATGTTGTAATAAAACATAACTTGTATTAATTTACATTAAACTAACAATATTTTACAAATCCCACTGAAAGACACGCACATCACTAAAAAAAGTTGACAGACTGTGTCGGTGGTAGCTCATAAATTGGCAGTAAATTACTGTAATGATAGTATTATGTTTCCTACAACAGATTGTTTTTGTTATGTATTTGTTTCCTTCTTTAAGAACTCGATGAATCAGTTGATTCATGCTATTATTTTGCACATCTGTTATAAAGACCATTTAGTCATCATGAATCTAGGGGTTCTATAACAAATGTTCACCATTATGAGCTAAGTGTTACAAATGTTATAAGTCTGTTTTTTATAAGGAAAGTCAAGGTCACTAGAGATGTACAGATTTTGTCTTACATAAAGGGATTTTAGTGTTTTGTACTTTATAGAAATATTTGCTATCATAAGATGTATAGTGTTGTGAAAGGTTAAGTTCAAATTTATAAATGAAAGTAAAATAGTCAGCAGCATTTCTGTGTCATGTGCTAAATTCAGGATCCTGTAGGTTTTATGATGTGTGTTTTTTGGGGGGTTTTTGTGGCAATTGCAACTTTGTTTGGATTACCTTACATGTTTTATTCTGCAATAAAGTAAAAGGCTTACATAGTGTCACATATTGTAGTAAGAAATATGATAATTTAGTATATTATACATACTATGTGTTAACAGATCTGTATTGTCTAAGGTGAAGTTATTTAAATAAGTACAATAGTAAACTATTATGAGATTACTAAGAAACATTTGATATGACATAATAAGATACACTATATATTTTAAAAGAAAATCTTCATTATACCCCCGCACAACAAAGTTGTAAGGGGGGTATACTGGAATCAGCTTGTCCGTCCGGCTGTCCGGCCGTCCGTCGGTTTTTCGTGTCCACTCTAGGACTAAGGAGTCCTTCAACCTTGAGAGGATTTTCTTCAAACTTTGCTCAAATGTCCACTTGAACAAGGTCATTTGCAGAATCCATGCTACCCTTATGCCTGCTCAGTCAAGGTCATCCTTGAAGGTCAAATGTCAGACAATACCTCTTGATGGATTTTCTACAGTCTGGGCTCAATGTTCGATCTGCAAAACCCATGCTGCACTCTAAAAAAATGATGGAAATAGATTTTTCCTTGACTTATACTTTCATTTTCCCAAAAAGAAATGAAAGCAGTAATGTTTGAAATTTGATATTTTAGATAATTGACTTACGGAGGGAATTAGAGTGTAGAAATTTAAGTTCTAAAGGATTAAAGTCACAGTTGATAGCAAGATTAACCAAACAGCTTAAAACAGAGCAGGAACTAGAAGAGGAAAATGCTGCCACTAAAGCTGAGGAGGAAAAAGTAAGACTATTGTCATGTTGAAACATGTTGTAATAAAACATAAACTTGTATTAATTTACATTAAACTAACAATATTTTACAAATCCCACTGAAAGACACGCACATCACTAAAAAAAGTTGACAGACTGTGTCGGTGGTAGCTCATAAATTGGCAGTAAATTACTGTAATGATAGTATTATGTTTCCTACAACAGATTGTTTTTGTTATGTATTTGTTTCCTTCTTTAAGAACTCGATGATTCAGTTGATTCATGCTATTATTTTGCACATCTGTTATAAAGACCATTTAGTCATCATGAATCCAGGGATTCTATTACAAATGTTCACCATTATGAGCTAAGTGTTACAAATGTTATAAGTCTGTTTTTTATAAGGAAAGTCAAGGTCACTAGAGATGTACAGATTTTGTCTTACATAAAGGGATTTTAGTGTTTTGTACTTTATAGAAATATTTGCTATCATAAGATGTATAGTGTTGTGAAAGGTTAAGTTCAAATTTAAATGAAAGTAAAATAGTCAGCAGCATTTCTGTGTCATGTGCTAAATTCAGGATCCTGTAGGTTTTATGATGTGTGTTTTTTGGGGGGTTTTTGTGGCAATTGCAACTTTGTTTGGATTACCTTACATGTTTTATTCTGCAATAAAGTAAAAGGCTTACATAGTGTCACATATTGTAGTAAGAAATATGATAATTTAGTATATTATACATACTATGTGTTAACAGATCTGTATTGTCTAAGGTGAAGTAATTTTAATAAGTACAATAGTAAACTATTATGAGATACAGTGTAACTAGGAAATGTTAGATATGACATAATAAGATATATTTATAAGAATAACTTCATTTCTATTGATAATTTCTTATTTTACTAGGGTAAGACAATTTTCTTTGCCTATGTAAAAATTATAATGTATTTCAGCAAGAGGAACCAAAAGAAGAAGAAGAAAAGATGGATACTGAAGAAGATGAAGAAAAAAAGAAAAAGGAGGTGTGGTTTATTATTGCAGGAAACTTAAAACAATTGTTCTGTGTCCATTCTTCATTATAAATTTGCAACTTTTTATTGCACTGTATAATTCATAACTTGTAAATTTTTTAATGGTTTCATTCATACAGGCATCTTAAATTATTCCAATAAAATTGCATTGTAATATTAATTTCACATAAAGTGAACAAAAAGATAATAAGAAAAACCAAAATTTCTACGAAATTAGAATATTAGATTAAATACTAATTAAGGATGTTTTCTGTATTGCCAGGAAGAAGAGAAAAAGAAAGAAGAGGAACGCAAAAAAGCAACTTTGGAGAGAAGATATACTTTACCAGATAAAAAGTCAATATTAGTCTATCCTAATGCCTCGGCCAAGGGAGGCAAATTTGATTGTTCTGTCATGTCACTGAGTGTTCTGTTAGATTACAGGCCTGAGGATAACAAAGAACATTCATTTGAGGTCAGTCCTGTGTTTAAAATAATACTAATATCACACAGTTGTTGGCCACTTACTAGCCATGTTTAGTTCTGTTTACTTAAGATGGTCTTTGTTTTTATGATATTTCTCATGTCTTTGTATTTATGATATTTTTCATTTTATATACAATATATTTACATTATAGAGGATTTTTGATAAACTGATTGTTTTATGAAATATTTCCATGTATTTACAAATACTGTATTAGTTTCGTTGAACATGTCTCGACATATTTTACCTACTCACCAGGTGTCGTTATTTGCGGAGTTGTTCAATGAGATGTTAATGAGAGATTTTGGTTTCACCATGTATAAATGTCTGTCTGCTGCCCCCGAGAAACCGAAAGAAGAGAAAAAAGAGAAAGATAAGAAAAAAGAGGATGTAAGTTAGTCTTGCATATTTGTTTTTTACGTAATAAGAAACCTATTTTCCTCAATTAGGTCTCTAAAACTGAGTCATATTTCTTAAAAAAAGTTTTCAATTATTTTTTACATTCATTGTAATGTATGATTATTTATATATGTAGAACCTTTCGCTGCTTTATAATTTTTATGAAGAAATAGGCAACTACTTATTTTCAACATGCTGATTTTGAAACTTGAATGAAGTAAACTTGTGACATTGTGGTTAAAGAAAACAAGAACAAACATAAGACCCGATTTAAAAAAAAAACTAAACAAAAAAAAACTTTTTTTTTAGAGGTATTGTTATTATGAGATTATAAAGATTGAATTATTGGAATTAAAGTTGATCCTTTACCTACAGGAGCCAGCTGCTAAGAAAAAGAAAACAGATGACAAGAAAGACGGAGATAAAAAAGTAAGATAAATTTAATATTGTTTCGAAATACTTGTGTTTTAAGGAAACACTGTCTTTCTGCAATGTACCATATGTATGTATTAAAGGCAATGTAGCATTTTATAATGAAAATGCAATTAATTTTTTTTCTTTCAAGATGATTGTTTTTGAAAAGGTTTTTGTTAATTTATATATTGTAATTCATTGATTACATCACTGATCAACAGCGACATTTCTATATAAAGATCAAGTTCAATGATAATAATATAATAAATAATGATAAATTAACAGGATGAGGAAACAGAGAAGAAAGATGGGAAGGATAGTCCAGACAAGAAAGATGATAAGAGGGAAGATAAAGACGAGAAAAGTGAGGGCTTTTTATTTATTGGTTTTTTTTTTGGTGTTTTTTTTATGGATTTATAAAGCACATGATATTGTTTTCTTAACTGACTGCACAGATTAATCTTATGCTGTTTCCATAAATCTCCATAATCTTAAAGTTGATTATAGAAAGAGTTGTAACATAAAATGTTTCTGTAATTTAATTGTCATGAGTAGTGTACATAAAAAGAATTAAATTTTCCAGATCAAGATTTTATGATGCTGTTAAAAGTAGGGTTTTAACCATTTAGCAATTATTTCCTTCATGCGCCATTCGCACTTCAAGAAATATACCAACATATTTCTTATATACAAGCTTTTGGAATTATTCATTTTCTGAATTAAAAAAAAAACTTTTGTAAACTGCATGCTTTATATACTTTAACCCATTGATGTTCAAACATAATCCACTTTACTTGTCTTTTTCAAAATAAGAAATTAAACGATGAATTTATAAGTTTAAACTGCTGATATTATAGATAAGGCTATTATTCTTTTGGATGTTATAACTCAACTGCAATGTAGATATTTTGTGATTGATTTTGTAGAAGATGATAAAAAGAAAGATAAAGATGATAAAGAAAAGGAGAAGAAAAAAGAGAAACGTAAATACCTCACAGTAAAACCAGATCTCTTACTTGCTTGTATATATTTTGACCAAAACCATTGTGGGTATATACTTGATAAAGATATGGAAGAAATCATGCACGCTATTGGACTGTCTCTATCTAGAGCCCAGGTAAGTCAAGCTCTGTAACAAAATCATGTCATGTCATTATAGACAGATATCGCTGCCAAAGGTCTATAACTCTGCCATAGACTTTGACTGATTCATGGCCTTGATATTAAAAATTTCTAATGAAAGTTTGTCCAGAATGTATCTTTAAAAACCACTTAAAATTCTTTTAATTGATGTCCCCTGATTCATAATTGAAGATCACTGTCCAAGAGTTATAACACTGGCCTTGATTTTGAACAAATTCTCACCTGTTGTGAACTGAAAAAATATCTTGGTGACTATCCAAGATACATAAGTGGATGAAATCTTCATCTTTGATATAACTTACATTATCCAGGCTCTTTGTTTTACTATTAAACCATGAGAATAATCAACTGCATTGTCCTAGTGACAGTTTTTTTTTTTGTAATTCATATAGTATCATAAGGATAATTAAGAAAAATTTTCAGACAATTTCCTTTATTGAGTCTCTACCCAAATTGAAAGTTTTTTTCATTACGCAAACAAGTTTACATTTGGAGTTTACTGCCCTGCCTTTGCAGTGCTCTTGTTTAAAATTTATGAGGATGAATTCTGATACTAATTCATCTTGAGAAATTTATATACACTTTTATTGATCAAATTGATAGACTTAGATATCTATCTAAATGTTACTGAATTATCTACAAGTGAAGTATGTAATTAAAATATTGACATTTCAGGTAAAGAAGTTAATTACTAAGGTAGTGTCCAGAGATACGTTCAACTATCGTAAACTAACTGATGAGGCCATAGGGGATGAAGAGAAGACTTTAGAACCTAAAGAACTGGAAGTTGACCTAGATAAACTTGCCCTTGGTATGATTTTTGTTCAAGTTTAAAGACTAAGGGGCAACTATTTTATGTGTGAAAGGCCAAGACAAATGTGTCACATATTTTTGCTTCAACTTGTTATCTATAGCTGTTATAATCTATTATTTAACTTCTTTGTGCCATTATTAAAATTTCAACAAAAAGTAAGAAAGGTTAGATTAGGAATTTTCTATTTAATCTTTTAAAGATATGCTATGCTCATTCTTGAGTAAAATATTCCAATCACAGAAATTTATTGAAATCTATAAAATTCTTACTGAATGTGTCTTATTTGAATATATGAATGATTAAACTATGTATGGGAAGCTGCATTCCCTATTACAGGTCAAGAAAAGTTGGCCTTTTCTTATAAAACTGCAAGTTTTTTAATGACTTTTTTTATTATGACCACCTATAGTGTTTTGAGATGTTAACATAACATATCTACTTTGTGTGGAGTCAAAACATGTTTATTTAATATTTACAAAGAGACTGTGTAGCAATTATCAATATTTTCTAATATGAAAATTGAGCATAGTATATCTTTAAGATATTGAAAATATTTAAACCCATACATATATAATAAAAGTAGCATTTTAATGAAGTAATGAAGTCTTCTTACTACGATGTACATGTATATAAGGCATTTAAAACTCTTATCAAAGTACTTTATACATTTGTATTTGTTGTTTCTTTATTTCTGGCAATGAATCAGCTTTTTCTCTTTCTCTGGAAAATCTTAATTTGTTCAGTCTTAGAAAGAAGAAATTAAAAGAAAATATTGCATAAAAATTCATTATCTACTTTAAAAATGGTTAAAAGTATCTAAATTACCCAGGAAATGGACAAAAAATGACAGGGCAGACAAAAGCCCTCCCATGAAAATGATAGGGCGGACAAAATGATGATTGTTGAGAAGAAGCACTTGTGTCCAATTAAAATGTGTTCTGCATTAATCAAGCTCAGTTACTAATAAGTGGAATATGTTGCAATAGAACCAACATCTGAACTAAAACTTAACAATTTTTTATTGAAACTAGGTAATTTTTGTCAGTCATGTATGATGGTCTGGAGCATTTAGCAAAGTCTGAAATTGACTGATAATTAGTTGAAATAATATGTGGATATTAAATTTTTGTATAAAATTTTGTTTTATTAAGGTAACTATGGTATGTTGAATCAGAAGAATGAAGGTACACCAACTAACACACCAGTTAAGAGGAAGGTATCTAAGAGTGATAATGAGACACTGTCAGGTATGGTGATGTATAATGGTGCCATGTTAGATATAGACAGTCTGTTAGAGAGACTTAGTAAAGGAGAAAAGTCAATGGCAGAAACAGAGAGGCTTGTACAACAGGTGGAGAATGAGAGAGGTAAATATTACATGTGTTTTATGATGTATGAGGTAGTAATGCTGCATATACATTCAGTGCGTAAGTTTAGCAGTAAATCTATACACTGATCATATAATATATTTCACTTTTGTATCATCTTAACAGAACTTTGAAGGACAGTATAAGATACTATCTTTTGACATCAATTTTATTTGCTAAGGTTGTTATGCTGGAAAAATTGAGACTGTTAAAAAAGTTTACCATTGTCGCACTCCTGTGTAAGATTAAAATATTGTGATGTTATTACATTATAGATCAAGTCAAGAAGGAACTTAAGAAGAAAGAAGAGGCATGCGCTAAGCTGACATCAGACTTAAAATCAGTGAAACATGAACTGTCAGTGCAAACAAAAATCACAAGTAGCTCAGAATCAAACAACCGTAAATATCTGTCGGCGTTGATGGAGACGCAGACGTTTGTATCTAACTTGGCAAGTACAGTGACAACAGCACTTGGAGATATGGCAAGCATTAAAGTGGAGAAAGTAGAAGGAGGGTCAATAAAACAAGAACCACATGAAAATGGTTCAGATCATTAGTTATAACTGTTTACCCACTTGTGTTCATGTGAGAAAACCATGATTTTTGTACAATTATTGATTTTATGTTTTAACTGTTTGTAAATGAGGTGTCTGTAATAAGGAGCCTGTAAAAGCTTTATCAAGAAATGTACAGGAAGAATTTTCACAGTTTATTTTCAAAATTGATTATAAAAATTCCAAAATAGAGAGAAAACACAATCCATGTATTATTTCTATTGGTAATTTTAGGTAAATTTGTGACATTGGGTACAGTGTTACCACAGGTAGAATATAGTTTCATTGAAAAGTTTGTAACACAACATATCACCATAAGGATTTCTGTACTTTTGGGATAGTTGAAGGTGTTTATTTGTTGCTTTGATACAGTTTAGGGGTTATATAAGTTAATGCTTATGTTTTTGCAAATGTTATGAAGCTTGTTACAGCCAGGAAAGTTATCATTCCAATACAATGTATTTAGATGTACCAACCTGCTTTTATTGCAATTTTATTGTATCATATTATAATTAAAAGGCCATCAGATTATAATCTCACAGTGCCAATTTATTTCACTGCCACTTCTTTATTGAGTGAGCATTAAAGTGGTGTTTAGGGTTGGGAAATTAAGACATAGTGTTGTGGGGATTGAATTTTTATCAGAGAATTGTCCATGTACTGTTATACTCTACACAAAAATGGCATATCCAATGATACTTTCTTTGAGACAGATTTTTCAATATTGTTTAAAAAATATCCAGTATAACTACTAACCACTATTATTTTCTCATGTGGCATCTAGCACATATTTCACCTTAAATATATGTATATTAAATGTATAGTGGTTTTTAATTCCTACTGTATTGATGTCTGTCATTGTTCTTTTAACTCTTACTGTGCTGAAACCATTGAGTATTAGCCACTAGTATAGAGCCAGGCAATCCATGTAGTCCTACAAGGCTCTATAATGTTGGCTAACTTTTAATTTTCATCTTGATATAATAGACAGAAATTCAACAGGTTTAAGGTTAAATTAATGTAATATTTCTTTTTGAATACAAATATGTATGATACACATGTATTTTATGCTTGTTTGGAACAATTTCATGATTTAGCTGACAATTTTTATGTCTCTTTCTCTTACAATTCATGTATAAGGGAGTTAAGAAAGAAAGAGTAGTAAAAATAAAAACAAAAATTTATAAAATGTTTTACTTATTATTTATGCTTCTGTACTAGAATAGATGTCATGGATTACTAGTAAGCTGGAACATGTTATGCCCTATGTTCTTAGGTTAAACTAAACTTTGTTGAATTGTTCTAGAATGTATAAAATGCAGCAGAATTTTTACTGTTCTTAGTTAAAATTGAAACGTATTTCTCATTTAATATGAGCAGAGCCATTATACATATATGTTCATGCATATGATGTCTCCATAGTAAAGAAGGGTAAGGATGCATGGAAACAATCACTGCTAAGGTACTTTATTTTCAAATGGGAAATCTATGATGTTACCATGATTGTTCTACCTGCAATTACCACATTGCCTGAAATTAGGCAGGGACTTGCAATAAAGGTTGTAATACTTAATCAGGAAAAAAAATTAAGTGACATTTACGTAAAACATGTCATATAAAACATGATTTAGCACTACTCTTGTATCAAGATGCTATGTAGTAATTTTTGCTCAAACTAAATAAAAACTACACAAATTACATTATTAACTATAGTCTTGTTTGTATTTGAGTAAATAGAAAATGTAAATCAAACAATTTTACATTCATGCAGTTTTATGCTGATATGGACACCATTGTCCTAAGGACATTAAATGAATGTTGATCTTTTAAATGAATTGTGTGAAAACAAAAGATAGTGAATTAAAACATTCAGAATATTAAACACACATACTAGTATATAATGTCAAGTTAAAGTCAAATGAAGAAGACTCGTATTTAAATCGAGAAAATAAGAATCCCTAAAGAAAGCCCAACAGGGCAAAATTGAAAATGTTGCAGGCTCGGTTTGATTGACCCTGTTCATGGACGGTACTGTCAAATTCAAACTACTGTCCACGCCCTCTAGCACCGGCTTAAGCAGAATTTAACATGAACTGGTGCAATTTTTAATTTTAAAACATCCGCAGATGTGGTCATATGACGGTTATCATGGAACCTTCAATGTGACACGTAAGTGCCATTCCATGAAAAGCGGCATATGGTCCCCAAGTAAAAAAATATGCGTTTGCCCTAAACGAGAAAACAATGGGCGGAACTAAATGAAATGGAATTTTGGAAGGGGATCAGAGGTTATGAAACCTGCATATCACAGATAAGACGTCAAAAGACAATTTAAAAAGCAGACCGCATATCCTTAGGGTGATCCAACAGTATTCAAGTGAGGAATACTGGAACCACTCAAGAAGAAAATAACCGAATAGAAAGAACTAAATTACCACAAGCACAACAATAATGTCGTGCTGAACGATCTTTAAGGATAGGAAATATTACATCTCTGATTGAATGTACGGAGCGACATTTTACAGCCGCCACACGGCACAAACAACGCTGATGTGACGATAAAATAGAGAAAATAAGAATCCCTAAAGAAAGCCTTACAGAGCAAATCGAACAATACATCCAGTGACCATTGGAGTAATGATCAATTAGCAGGCTTTAAAAATGAGAACAGAAAATGTATGGGAAATTGATAGCTAAAATTTGAACAGTTCCGCGGGTAAGCAACTTTGGTCACGTGACCACAAAAGTCAACGTACACGACCAAAATAGCTCGGCTGAGGTAAGTTTTAGTGATTGTTTTTCTATCGAGCCGATTTAAACTATGCTACATAGCCTACCGACCGCGGCATTTCCGATGCTTTAAAAAAATGCATTTGGTGTCGTCTAACGTTTTGTATTTTATGAGAACATTCAAACAATATTTACAATTTGTCGATGACAACGTACACATTATTGTGTAAAAGTGTTGATAATAACTTAATAAACGATACGCATGTCGGTAATTTAAATCGGCTCGTCACTAAAAACTTTCCTGCGCCGAGCTTTTTTGGCCATTTACGTTGACTTGTGGTCACGTGACCAAAGTTGCTTACCCACGGTGTTAGATGGTGAAAGCATGCTGGAATATCTAGAATTAATTAAAAATGAAAAGTAATACGGACGATGTACATAAATTACTTTCATTGCTATGCAGGTATTGTAAATCCACATCAAGGTAAGGATTCAACACCAACTACACATCTGAGATCACTACAGATAATTCTTATTTCTTGGAATAATTTATTCCCTAACCTGGCAATGTTCAATTTTATCACCATGACCACTTTTTTTAGTCAAATTAGGCTATGGTCTATCTGATGAATTTCAGGACAGTTTTAAAACACAACAGTTTATTACTGGAAGAAAACTAAATCATTATTTGTATTATCAAACATAAATTCTTATTAATCAAGTTTTTACCATGTGCTTCACACATTTTGCTAACTATTCCACCATCAAAGAATTTTGAACTCTCTCGCACTCACAACCCTGTTTAGACATTTCATTTCTGTACATGATGTAGAAAACTCATTTGCGATGTTTATTGAATGGATTTTTGTGACTGTGAAAAGACCTAGCTAGTCCTATTTTCAGGAAAATTAAATTTAAATTTTAGTTGTTTCTGCCTCCAAATGTTTGGTCACATAATCAGCTTCCTTCTTACCATCCATGTGCCATCTTTATTATTATAAGCAAACAATTTATTAGACTCATCAAACTTCACTTGCTTAGATGGAAACTTATTACCTTCAACTAGCCCTCTATTCCAAATCACTTGTTACTAACTTTTCGCATATTCTGCGGCTACGTTTGTTCCTATTATCTTAAGTGAAGGGATGAAATTCTTGGATAATGGAACTATGATAAGGTTTGAATTAAATCTAAGAAGAATTTGCATAGAGCTAGCCAATTAGGTATATGTGCACATATATCGACACATAGTTAAATATATGCTAGTGAGTTAATGACAATGTTTCAAATTTGATATCTACTGCAAGTGACACAGAACTAAGTAATTCGTGTAATTAAGCTCTTTACTAAATAAACACAAACTGTGTTACCATAGTTACATTCTAACCTCATTCCCAATAGTCTTAAGTACTTGACTCCGGTAAGATCTGAAATAAATAGTTGTAAGTATTCTAAAGTTTTACTTCGAAAAGCGACGATATTGACATACCACACCCATTTCAATTCGTCGTCTGCATTGATCAATAAAACAAGGGGCATTATCGAGTTCAGAAATCCGACGCAGTTTAGCGATATACAGGTAAAAGGGAAGTAACTGAATGTCTCACATCCCTGTGACGTATGGCGGGTAATCACACCTGTAATCTGGCAGATAAAGTTAGCACACGAACATTCGTTGTTTGATGTTAAACTTCACAGATGACGGACGCGCAAATAACACGCAAATAAATGTGGATTTAAGGAACTAAGTTAATATTGGAATTAATTCAAAATGAAAAGTAATACGGACGATGTACATAAATTGACGGAGGCAATTTACAAGGTAATCATTTTATATTTTAATATTCTTCATCTACGCGATATTAACAATCGATTTTAAGAACAATGTATTCAAACCACAATATTTACATGTTTCGTATAGTATATTAAAAATGAACTGTTATCGTTTTCTGTTTCGTAATATTTAAAATTGAAATTATTTAATTAGATCTAATACATAATATTTCAGAATATCTGATAATTATTTAATTTTGTAGTTTGACCATTGGGCTAAAATTGTGAATGAAAAAAAAGTTCTTGAAGATATTGAATGTCAAATTTACATACTTTTAACTTCTATTTGTTAATAAAAAGTTCCGTGCAATAAAAGGGGGAAATATAATTTAATATATATATACTATTATAGTTTATTACTAGGACATGTTATTATAAACATGTGAATATTTCAGAATTTGATAGAAAATTTCAACTCCGGTGTTAGACAGATACTGTTGACAGGCAAGGCTTATTATAAAGCATTGCAAGGTTAGTACTAAGGCTTTAGTTCATCAAATCTTACCATTCTTTTTAACCATTCCACTTTCTGATAGCAAGCTCTGGATTCTGTCTTTTCTAGATTTTTCTCTCGAAACTTGAATAAAGCTAAATATTTTGTTAAATGAATATTTGTATGTGTAAAATAATCAATCATGACATTGTCACATTATACAAAAAAAAATATGGATGGTATAGCAAAATTATGACAATAATAGAACTTTCAGAATGGGATGGGAGCTATGTTTAATACAGCACAATTTAACCTGAATATTAAGATACAGTAGCTCAAATGAAATCCTAATTCAAAATAATGCAAGGAAATGAGGTTAAAAACAACTGGTAGACTAATACAGGCTACAAGGATAAATAGATTTTTAAAGATTATAAAACATTCTACTGATCTTGTTTAAAGACTATGTTTACATAAAGGAAGTATTGTTTCAGAACTTAACAACTACATTCTTATTTTTATTTTTGTTTTGATATCTTTGATATTGGAGACATTATTTACTTTTATAAGTGTATCTACAATAAATAAATATGTTACAGTCACTTCAGACAGTTGGTTAAAAGAGAGAAAGTGAGTTTGTAGGTAAATTGTATGTACAAATATTTGTACTTTGATATAATGTAGTGATAAAATTAAAATATGCTGTTCTGAAAGGAAGTCAGGTAGACAAAACAACGTAAGATTTAATTTCAGAACAAATATCTGAAATACATTATTGAAAAAGGGTAAAGTCTATGTATGTATTTATTTAATTAAGGTCATACATGGTCACTCTAAAGTTGAGAAATTCCAGAAGTTGATGCAAAAAATTTAAGTCAGTCTGGAAAATAAATCCATCTCAAAAAGAGAGAAAATTATTATTTCATTAAATCAGTTTTTCATGATAAGTTGGATTTCAAATTATTATTTAAGAGATAGGTGTTAAAATTGTATAATAGAACTGAACAATGTTATCAGAACAGGGCGTAAAGCGCTTGTGAAGTATTATACATTGATGACAAATTCAAGTTCAAACTATCCTATATGTAAATATTACATCTGGTCATGATAGGCGTGGGACGTTTAATAAAATGTGATAATCTATCTTAGTTCTGATAATAAATTATAAGAGTATTTCAGTAAGTTTTACTTTTTATTCAACTAAGTCAATACAAACAAAGACATTTCTTTCATCATAGTTACCCAAAATATGTAGGTGTAAAATTAGTTTGTCTTATCGTTATGGTAATTGACATCTGAAATATCCCTTTAACTTAAGGTTGAAATCAGCATTTATTCTAATTTTATGACCCGGTTTAAAATGGACACAAAATGGTCAAGTATTAAGGTAATTTTATCACCAGTATCAGTTTCTTTTAGAAATGTCATAAGCTTTATAAATGAATGAAAGAAATGTTATGATGAGGGTAATTAACTCTAATAGAAACACATCATTGGTAAACCTTTTAATTAGTGATTAGATCCTTTTGTTATATACATTTTTTTTTTATTTATTCAAATCATCATTGCAAAACCTTTTACTTTACACTTATCATCTTTTCACGAAATGTAAGATTTAATTTACCTTAGAATATATATTAGCATGTTAATTGTCTCAATATAACAGAGACATCTAATTTTGCTTTTATTAAATTATCAGAATGCTCACATATAATAATTTCACCTTAGACCATGTTTTATTTTATCTTGAAGACTTTATTCAATTCATGTTTCAGTGTTAAAATGACAAAACTAAAATTGTTAATGTTAACGAAGGATTTCTACCTTTTCTAGTCAATGTCCTTAACATTATAAAATATGACAGCACACAGTTGGAAAATAATGGCTCTGTCAGAAGACAATTTCTGAAATATTACAATTACATCTTATAATAACAATGACAAAATAGTCTTGTTACAGCAAATTATTCAGCTGCTGTCAAAATTTCAATCTGCATTCTCACGGAGATGAGAGTGCTGTAATGATAACTTGGATAATCGGATATTCGCTATTCAGACCTTGACAATACGTATCGTATCAGTAATTTGTTAGTTCTAAGATCACTGCATCGCAATTAACATTTATATTGATAAAATTCTAATAACTCTTTAATTTTTATATAAAACCTATAGAGAAAATATTTATTTCACTAATTTTGACACCTTATAACATAAGATACATGTAAATACTAACAAAACATAATCTTAAATGAGTAACAGTAAAAACTTCCCAGGAGATTTCATTTAAAGTACAATCAATACCAGTAAATACAAAAATTATATTGAAATGATAGATATTATCAAAAAATTATGGAATAATGTAAATTAATTTGTTCTGTTATTGACTTTAAGATGTTATCACTTTGTCATACTTTAGCATTTCTTTTGTTTTAGTAACGTTAATATGTTGGTTTTTCCTATAATTTGAAAGTTTGCAAGCACCACCCTTTTAAATGTTAGTCCCTGCAATATAAATGGGCCGATAATGAGGATATTTTCCTATGTAGGTATTAATGTCTGTAAATGAATCATTTATATCTTATAGTTTTCTCATTTAATTGGCTGAACAATGAGAGATTTTTTGCTACATATGATTGTTAATGTGTGTTACTTGTTTTCTATCTTAAAGCTGTGACAGTGACCGCACAGGCTTATAATGAAGCACTGGGGCGTGTTGGTTCAGCAGCAAAAATATGCAGAGGTGGTACTGAGGAAATAGGTGAGTTCTTAATGAAATAAAACAGATCTAAATAAACTATAATATTAGGTTATGGTTAAAAAAACAAGCCTTACAGAAAAAACTGAAATGCAGTATACACAAAATAGGTTGATGATAATGTTTAATAAAAGGGGGGTGTCTGTGGCTGAGTGGCTAAGGTCGTTGACTTCAAACCACTTGCCCCTCACTGCTGTGGGTTCGAATCCCGACAGGGACTTTGGATTCTTTCATGTGAGGAAGCTATCCAGCTAGCTTACGGAACGTCGGTGGTTCTACTCTGGTGCCCGTTCGTGCCTGAAAAAATGCACAGAGGGGCACCTGAGGCCTTCCTCCACCAGTAAAGCTGGAATGTCGCCAAATGACCTATACTGTGTCGGTGTGACGTAAAACCCAAAAACAAACAAACAAAAAAATGTATGATGTGTTGCATTTTTTTATTGGGATTTTACTTAAGCTATATAAATCATGTCCTGGTGTCAAATTTGCCTTTCCTTGACTGTTTTCATGTAACATACAGGTAAAAAAACTAAGAAAATATCTTTTGAATTTTTTTTAATATTTTGTATTGTTTAATAGTAATGGGCTTCTATAAAAATTAGAAAACATTCAAGATAAAAAAAAAAAGACTAAAAATTATAATTTCCTGTCTAGTGTTACTGGCCCTTTGTTATGCAAGAGCCCCTATATTTTATTGAAAAATTATGCCATTGATGGAGCAAAATCCACTTTATTGCCTTGTGCAAATTCAACAAATTGTTTTTATTTTCATTTGGACAATTCAGTAAGCTTGGTAAATACATTATATATGTTTGCATTATGATTAATTGTTACATTTGTTATAACTGTCTGTAATTAAGGTGTGTACAAAACTGAGTCTGACTGTTGTCACATAGTTATCTTCACTAATTAGAAAAAACATAAATAATATCCTTACCTTTACTATAAAAATTTGCTGTACCAGATTTTTTGCTACCTAAGCTACATCATAGCTAGTTATAATTAGGTATGAGGGTCAAAAAGGTAATATTGTTATTAAATTATCTGTGAACTTTTTTTTCTAAAACAGCTTTTGGTTTAATTATTGTATAAAGATAGCCAATTCTTTTTTAAGGATTTTTTTTTCCTCAATATCTATTTGCAAATTTTATCAGTTAAACAAGACATTGTTCTGCACAGAACATTTAAAAAAATACATTTTGAGGAAATTCTTGCAGTATTTTTTCATCTCCACCACAGAAATTACTTCCTTGCAGTTTATAAAATTAAGTTTATCTGTGGAGTATGAAACATGATAGAGAATACAATGAATAGCGGGTGCCCTATCTATCAACTGTCTCATATTTTATATGATAAAATTGATAAAATATATCCTGGTTTATTATCTGGTTTACTGTTGTTTTTTTATGACAAATGAATATGTCATAAAACATCCATGTACAATTTATAAATGTATCCTAGTACAGAAAAAAAATGTTACATTTGTGTCAATGTTACCATGGTATCACATAGACAAGTTTAATCAACTTGTGGTATCAATCTAATATTTGATATGAACATGGTCATGTACCTATCATGTTGCCTGATACAAGGTGACAATCTGCCTGCTTACACTGACCAGGGTTAAAGATGGAAACTTATCTAAATACCTTGGCCACCTGGTGTTGTAGGGATTACCTGTAATTTATAAGGGTACATGAAAATAGAGGTCAAACTTTTAATAAAATGTTACCTCAGTCTACCATATATACAGTCTTGTTGTCTACTCAGTGGGTAGATCTATGTTTTATATAATTAATTTTGTTTATAGGATAAATTTTGTGTACTGCTCCCTATTCAGAGAATTTTGCAGTTTCTTATTGATACAGACATTATTTTTCATTTACAAGTTCACTTAAACTCCAAGACCGAACAATACTTTATTTTCACTGTTTCCAATTTGAGTCTATTAGTTTAATTACTTTTCATTGAGATATGTTTCAAGTGTATGATTTGGATAAGGAAATACTGATGTTGTAGAGCAATAAAAATATCTGAAAGTTCCAGAATTATAATATCTCGGTCAGAATCTATGTGAGTTTATAGTTAATACAACTGTCACCTATATTCTGCATGTATTTAAGCAGCTGTTGTTATCCCATATAGCTGACAATATGTCTGATCCTGCATTAATTAATCAACCAGAATTATTCCCTTAACTCTCTTTCAATTCTAACTGCTACACTTTGAAAGATAAAAAGGAAACAGTGTAAGGTAAAAAAGTCTTAGAAACATGTCAATTTCTTGTATCTGTAATCATAATGAGTCAAATATAGATTTTCTAACCTTTAATTGCTGACATATTTAGTTTCAGTTACATTTGGTTAAAGTAAAAAAGTTTGTACAAGTTTTATTATTCATCAACAATAAAAGATGTAAAGAAGTTGTGACATCTCTTTATATAGAGAGCTTGTCCTTGACATTGCTTTCTGAAGATTTAAGTCAAGGTCAAATGGGATCAGATTTTCACTAGTATTTAGTAATTCTAGAGGGATAAAGGCAATTACTTTATTATTACTTAAGTTATAGAATTTGAAAACTAGGGTTTCCTTTATATGAGATCTTATCGATGTATTTACTTGAAATCAGATGTTACATCCCTTGTCTTGTTATATTCTTATTAACCACTCTTGACATTTTTTCATTTTATGTTAATCAAGTGAAACTATAATATGTTTCACAGACTGTGACATAAAGGTTAGCTCTGACGAAAAACCTCCAAAAATTTGTGGGTCATGCTGCAGGTCATTTCAAACTGGAATTAACATTTAATTGTTATTTTTTAACTTCTGCATGATAATACTAAATGTGATGTTTCTATAAATTTCATAAATTCAAATATATCATAGATAAACCAAAAAAGGTATTTTTCAATCAATACATTTATAATAGTTGATAATTTGTTTGCCTTTATTGCCTATTAAAACATATGAGTGTAATGTGTTATGTATATTGATAGTGCCACACCTGTTTGTCATTCATTCTTGTTTACAATCAATAATAGCTAGTTACTATAGAAACGCATCATGTTAAATCCTTTTATATGTTTAACAGTGTATACTATTTTTATATAAAAACCAATAGTAATTTTAGCTATCTTGATAATCTAAATCTTCAATGTAATTAATTCAGAGATTTTTGTAAGTCAGATATTTGTATTTATCCAATATTTTAACTTCATTAAGCAAATGGGGATAATGGCAAATGGACTAGCAATTGTCAATGCAGCCTGGCCATACTTGATAAATTTTGGCGGATTAATTTGTTTCAGTTGCCTTAGTTTGTCAATTGTTGTATATAATACAGATGTTCTTAATGAATCATTGACAATTCCAAATAAAGTTGGACAAGATCATTACACAAAAATTCAACTGGTTATATAGGGGTTCAAATATCAGTCATGATCGAGGATTGCACTTGACCTACTAATCTAATCTCAAAGTCCAGTTCTCAGATTGTACTGCCGGTTGTGCCCTCATCGTGCCAGTGTTTTTAACTGGTGATTTACTATAGTTCTATATAGCTATGCCAAATATTACACTGCATCACTTACCTTAGGTCAGTGAATGCAACAATGAAGTCATGCCACTGTACTCAAGTAGAGAGAAATGACTGAGAGCTGAGAGTCTAAGAAGACCAAGCTACTGACAGGCAAACAGCCTGGGTGTCCAATGATAATTCCAAGTTGTTTGTCTGTAAATAGACATTTGCACCTTTCAACTATGAAAAAAATTCTGGAAATTTGAGGGTATACTTTTTTCGCTTATTTTATATTAGTATTAAATTTCTACAAAGCAAGAACTTCATTAAGGCCCTGTAACTAAATACAGTCATGTAAACACTGTAAGTTGACAGTTGTACTTCACTTTAACACTTTAAGGTTAATGTCCCCCCTCATCCAAGCTTTAGTGATGGATGAGGGGCAGTATTGGAATAAAGCCGGAGGCTGAGCATGTATAAATAGCATGTTATCCTAACGCATCGAGTCCACAACGCCGCTTCAACGAACCGTAAAAAAACATGACAAAACCATGCGCGCGACCATGTCAACCCCAGAAAATCATAATTCAAAGCCCAAAAAATTTGTTGACGTACATAAAAAATAAACTGGGAGGAAAAAGAAAAAACTTGTAGCACCCAAAAATGGGGGGTTTATACATGCTCAGCCTCCCGGCTTTATTCCAATACTGCCCCTCATCCATCACTAAAGCTTGGATGAGGGGGACAGTATTTTCATAAAGCCTCAGCTTTCACATGTATAAATAGCATCTTTAAAGATCGGCAACAAATATTTCCATGTCATTAGAAAAATGAAAAGACACATAACGCCAATCAAGAAACACAAATGTAATATCTGACAAATCCATAATATTTTATATCAAACAAAATATAAAATTCATATTTCATCAAAAATAATAAATCCAGATTGTCACTTTGAGGAAAAAACAGCTGTAGAAAAAGACAGATCCTCATTTTCAATAATAGGTCTATAATAAAACTTGTAAAAGTTATTGTCCGATTTCCAACCAGCTGTATTCAAGATATTTTTAATTGAACATCTCTGACTTCTTGCTGCTGCCGATACCGAGGCCCCACGAAAAGAATGGGCCTTAAAAAATGGCAACATCAATGCCTGACAATTGTAACACTGTCTTTAGCCATCTAGCAATAGTGCTTGATGTAACTGCATTAAATGTTACATATGAAAATTAATAATTGATCAGATAGTCTCAACTGTTCCGTTAACTTGATATAATATAATAATGTATGATATACACACAAACTTTCTTTCCTAAAATGCTCAAATTTAACACAAAAATTATTTTCTTTTCCCACGACTGAAGTCTTCAATAGATTCGGGAAATAAAAACACACAATAAGAATTATGTACCTTCATATAATTCAAATCAAGTGACATAATTGTCTGAGCTCTAGGAGCACATGCCAACGCTATAAGTGCCGTAACTTTTAATGTTAAAAAACTTTAAATTTAAAGTTTCTAAAGGATACCAAGTACTAAGCAATTTCAAAACTATTGTCACATCCCATGTGAACTTGTATCTCGGTAACGCCGGTTTTAAAAAAAAAATCCCTCTCATAAAACGTTTAATCAAATTAGGTGAATCACACCAATCATTTCCTAACAATGACAAAGTCTGCAATAACATAGCCTTGTGAGAATTCAGCACCGAATATGACTTCTTGTCTAGATGCAAAAAATATAAAAACGATATTACCTCCATTTCAGTTGCTTTAAGGGGATTCTTACATTTCTGTGAACACCAAAACAGCCATCTTTTCCATGCCATGGAATACTGTTTACGAGTTCCTTGTTTCCAGGAACCAAGGATGATGGCAACAATTTCTGGAAGTAATCCTCTACCCTGGAGATATCTGCTGATAGTTGAAGAGCGACAAAAGTTGTAGAATGGACCATTGGACACACTGTACTGGAATCTTGAGGCATAATCATCAGATCCTTGTGGCGCGGCAACCTAACAGGATCAGAAATTAGAAGATCCATAATAAGTGGAAACCAAAATTGTGTTCTCCACAAAGGGATAATCAATATAGCTTTTTTAACCTTATCATCTTTTAATTTATTGATAACTCTCCAACCAACGAGAATGGTGGAAACAAATAGGGCTTAAGGTTTGACCAAGGAAACGAAAAAGCATCATTTCTAAATGCCCCAGGCTGGGGAAACCATGACACAAACCTTGACAATTGACAGTTTAACCTAGACGCAAATAAATCGATGTCTGGAAAGAACATCTGTGAACAGATTCTATCAAAAATCTCCTTTTTTAACATCCATTCAGCAGACTCTGAACGAAAATGTCGAGAAAAATAATCAGCTTATACATTCTCTGAACCTTTAAGATAATTAGCTGATAAAAATATAGATCTCTCTAAGCACCAATTCCAGATATCAATAGCTAAACTATCAAGACTGGGGGAAGACATTCCACCCATGTCATTTATGTATGCTACAGCTGTCACATTGTCTGAAAAAACCTGAAGATGACAACTTTTAAAACTATCATACAAGGCTTTAATTCCATTAAAAACAGCTAAAAGTTCTAAATAATTTATGGCAAAACTTTGTTCACAAATTAACCAACGACCATTAGCAACTGAACCTGATGAAACATCAACACAAGCCCAGCCAAGTTTACTAGCATCTGTTTGACACGTAAAGGAAATATTTTGAGGTCGTATTCGCTTACCATTCTTGAGACGTATATTTTCAAGCCACCAACGAATTTCAGATTTTGCACCTTCGGACAAAAACACTTTATTGTCAAAATTCATATTTTTACCTAATCCATTAATTTTACATCTTTCCATTTGTCTATAATGAAGAGGAGCTTCTAAAACTGCATGGAAGGCATTTATAACAGACCCTATAAATGAAGCAAGCTCTCTAACAATCACTAACTCACTGTGAATGAGATTATTAGCCTTTGAGAGTATTTTCTCAATCTTTTCCTCTGTCAAAAACACCATAAAAAGAACTGAATCCAAAAGATACCCAAAAAAGACAATTTTATGACTGGGTACCAAACTTGATTTTTTCTCATTAATAACATAGCCTAAAGACTGTAATGTGTCACAAATAATCTTTGCATTTTCTAGACACAAATCTCTATCACAGTTCATATTTAAAGAATCATCTATATAATAGGCACATCTGATGGCTTGAGAGCGAAACCAGGCATAAATAGGTTTTAATAATTTGGTAAAGACTCTAGGTGCAGCACTATAACCAAATGGTAAACAAACAAAGGCATATAATGAATCTCTCCAATAAAATTTCAGAAATTTTTGGAACTCTGAATGAATGGGAATGGAAAAATAAGCATCTTGTAAATCAACTGAACAAAAATAATCATTTTCTTGAACTAAGTCCAAAATTACTTTGAAATGCTCCTGTTTGAAATGTTCATAATGAACAAAATTATTTAACTCTTTGAGATTAATGATTGGTCTATATTTACCATTTGGCTTTTTCACTACAAAAATATTAGAAATAAATTGATCACTTTCCTCCACAGAAGGTGCAATAGCCCCTTTTTTAAGCAAATCTTCAACTTCAGAATCTATAATACTCATTTCTTCTGTATTAAAATTGATTTCCTTTGGTAAAGAATATTGCACAGGATAAACATCAAATTCTAATGAATAACCCTGAACAGTACTCAAAACCCAAGGGTCATTAGAAAACTTTTCCCATGCATGAATAAAGTATCTTAACTTACCTACCGAACTTATTTCTCCCCGTTTGGGGGTGCCGTCACAGTGGCAGACTTAAATGTTCCCTTCCTCATGGGAGCTCTCTGGGAATAACCACCCCGCACCTGTGGATAAGGTGTCATTCTTCCTCTGTTAAAATGCCTTGCTCTAGAAAAAACGACCTCTGAAAGAATTCCTATTATACTGTGCGTTATAATCCTTTCCCAGATTAACCCCTACTTCACAATGCTTAATCTCTTTAGAAATATCGTCACCAAAAAGAGAGGTTGAAATAGGGACAGACATGTTACACAAATTTTTATACCTCTTGTTCAATGATGGACGAATCAAATATCTACGTCTGATACTTATGTTATACTGTGCTTGTCCAAGAATTGACAAAGAATCAGATAGTAACTGTTTAGCCTGTGGTTTAGCAGAAATAGAGGTCTTCAAAATCTTAGCCAGCTTAATAATGGGCACCATACCAGCTGCTAACAACGACTGAATATCCTGAAATAGACGGTCATGAGACCGAGAACGTTTATCCATAACCTTCCAAATTTCCATGTTCACCATTGGAGGATTCAACTTCTCACAGTTAGCTGGTACAGGATATTTATCACAAAGTTCATCACTGTCACAAAGTGCGGTGCAGGCAGTATTAATGAGTTTAGCTAAGGAGGAAGAAATTGCCTCACCTTTATTTCTCTGCTTAATTTTAGGCAAGCCCCAATCTTCATCATCACTAACATGGGACACATCGTCCTCTCCAAACATTGAATCAATCAGCCTTTTAGTCATATCTCGACTTCTAGCATGCCTTGCAGGTCTGTGGCCAATACTGTCATCGCTATCTAAAAAATCATTTTCAACTTCAATTTGCATATTAGGTGCTCGGCCAAATCAACATACTCATTTTCCATATCACTTTGTTCCATAGAAAAAGTGTTAGAAACCTGTGGAGCAGGAAGCCCCAATTTACTCCGTAACAACTCTAAATCATCAGAGGATAATTTATTTAAATCAATCAAACTTTTGTTAGCGTTCCTTGATTTTGTCCCCTTTTTATCACTAACAGAGGTCTTTGTTGTCTTAGATTTATCCACATTGGTCGATTTTTTACCAGTTTTCGCGACCTCTTGACCAACTTTTGACACTGAACTTTTAATTCTGCCAGGCCCTTTACCACGGCTCTTATTCTTAACGGGGACATCGTCCTCCGAAAATCCAGAAAACTCTGGACTCTCGTCAGAAAGATGTAACACATCTTCATTCTGAACAGATAAATTCCTATTTACCGAGACATCGTCTTCGGACTGGCTCATATTGAAAAAACAACAAAGTCTGGACAACGTCCTAGACAGAGCCAAAAAAAACTGTATAAGAAATAAAAATAACAAAATAATTTCACGTCAATTCACAAACTTACCGACAAACAAAAAGCCGAAAGCTGTAAATACAAAACAAACCCTCAAAAACTGCATAAGAAAACGAAAGTAAGCGTAACACGTGTGGACTATTCAACGACGCCAGGAAAACTATGATTTCTGGGGTTGACATGGTCGCGCGCATGGTTTGGTCATGTTTTTTACGGTTCGTTGAAGCGGCGTTGTGGACTCGATGCGTTAGGATAACATGCTATTTATACATGTGAAAGCTGAGGCTTTATGAAAATACTGTGCATAATAAGTGCAATGGGTTTAATTTTTGGTCATTTTGCACAATAAAACTAAATATTCTGAAGAGGGAATAATCTGAAAATTTGCAAGTTATTGATTCAGACCTACATCAAATGGTACACAAATCTCACAAGGAATCATGTCAAAAAACCTCAGAGTTGAGTTCCTTTTTAACAGATACTAGGGTACATGAGAGAAATTGCAACTTTATGTTTTCTCTGATTAACTGGCTCAATCTGAGTCTCCGATTTTCAATTATTTTTTCTTGATTTATTGGTTTAAACATATTTATTTAAGCTCGATTGCAAAACAAGTTCTTGCAACTTATATTAATCACTTTCGAGTCCGCTTCCTGGAACCAACCAGTACTGGTGTTGTATGAAGAAACACGGTCGTGACCCGAGTAGGGCTTGAACCCATGATCTCTGGGTTGAGATCTTGATTTATTGCATTTTAGGGAACTCACCTTTCTAGTTGTTGAAATAATATATTTCATCCAATGAAATTGTTCCATTTTACAAATTCTTCGATACAATTAATTCATATATATAATCAAACTTGTTATTTTATACTATGACATTAAATCAGCATATGATACTTGCCTGGTTCAACCACTAAGTAGATTGGTGTTTGTTAAGTCAACATTAATTCCATTAATCTGTCATGCAGCTGCAACAAATTTAATTTCATTTATGCTGACTAACAAACACTTACCTTCTCTAGAAACAAACAATTTTTTACTAAACTTCATCATGCTACCATGTTACTTTTTTCTGTTTAGTGGGACATTATAGAGTCAGTACTACAGGAAATCCAAATAACTGTTTTAGTTAGATAATACAAAAAAATAAGACAATGTAAATAAGTATTATTACATTAACCTTACAGTGCTACATGATTTCAAATCTTATATATGTCACTTGGAGCAGTGTTACAATGATGTTAGGTCTAGTTATTTAGTAGTAAAATGTGGAGAGTTTGATGCTGGAGGGCGTGACATTTGTGGACCAACATAATTGTCTACAATTTGTTACTGGTCACAACATGCCTGCCTCAAGCTACAAGGTGTTTTAGTGTCAAACTATAATGTTTATCAAAC
The DNA here is from genome assembly GCF_026571515.1 of Ruditapes philippinarum. Lineage (NCBI taxonomy): Eukaryota > Metazoa > Mollusca > Bivalvia > Venerida > Veneridae > Ruditapes > Ruditapes philippinarum. The sequence goes on along the minus strand of NW_026866098.1, from coordinate 90,993 downwards.
ATTATCATCAACATCAATTACGATATAATAAAGATCTCATAACTAGTCATACATATGTGTAAGTATTAGACTAATGAAAGTGACACATTTTCCTCACAAGGTTCATTTGAAATAAGAAGTAAAAAATCCATTATATAGTCATAAAATGGCATTACAGTATATCAAATTATGAAACACATAAATCAAGTAGCTTTGCATAAAAAATAATTTTTAGAGGAGTTAACATTTATAAATATACCGGTACCATTGTTCTAACTTAATTTTTTAGTAAAAACATTATCAAATAGATCTTTATGCTCCGCAAAGAGAGAGCATATACTTGCTGCCTAATGTCCGTCTGTCCGTCCGTTTTGTCCAAAGCATAACTTGAAAACCCTTGGACATAATTTGTTTAAACTACACACAGTGGTAGAGGGCATTGAGGCAGAGTGCAGTTCCAAAGAACCATAACTCTATTTGATGTAACTCAGAAACTATAAGAGATATTAACATTAAACCTTCAAGGTAGATAGATCTTATTGCATAGATATGCAGTGCAAAAGAACCGTAACTCTGCTTTGCCTATTTTTTGAGTTATTGCCCTTTTTCAATTTTACACTGTGAACTTTGTCTGGAACTACAAGAGTTATCAACAAGAAACTAAGTTGGTAGATAGATCTCATTAAGTAGAAGTGCAGTGCAAAGAACAGTAACTCTGTCTTGCCTAATTTTCGATTTAAAGCACTTTGAACTTTGTCTGGGACTACAAAGGTGTTCTTTTCTGTGTGCAAACCAGCTCTTGTCATCTTAAATTCGTGCCAGATATTATATTAATGTCAATTCATCTTTAATATTGACAATAGTCAAAGTTTTTTTAACTAAGTCAATGTCAATGTTGATTAATCAATAAGAGGCATTTTATTCTATAGAATAATGTCAGTCAATGTAATGCCAAGTGATTAAAGTCAATTCATTCAATGCTAAACAGTTTTTCTTTTAATACTTATCAATGTCATTTCAATTACTATCTAAGAGACTCAACATCATTTGTCACAAAGAAATTTCATCCTGCCCAAGGATCGAACCAATGGCCTCTTAATTAAAAATCTGTTGTCAAGTCAATGCTAAAAGCAATGTTAGGTTATTTAATGCCAAATAACATTATTGGTCACCTGCTGAATGAGCAAATTTGACCATATGCAAGATAAGATATGTAAGTTCATTTAGTGTTTCTTAAATCATGCTGTTTTTGTTTTTAAATACTAACAGTCTAATAGTTTGGAATTGAGAACAAAAGCCAGAGTACATGTACCTTATTTTTGTTGCATTACTGAAAACAGAAATCATTAATTTATTTTGCCCCAGCATAAGACCAGTTTATTTGCTTCTTTATAAATATTCAGTAACATAACGTTTCAGGCCAGAATGTTACACACTATGTTGATCATATTCAATTCATTTAAAAAATTTATGTAGCATAATTATGATTAACAAACTTTTTTTGTGAATACCTTTAAAGGATGAATATACAAAGATCTTTTTATGAGTTATGTAACGAATATTGAGGGCATTTTGCATAAATTATAATAATACATGTACTTGAAAAATGCCATAATTAATAATTTGAGCGTTACTAATTGAGAAAGGACATTCAAGTGTAGAATAAAATTACTGGTTTTCTTAATGATTGCAAAACTAAATTGCTGTTGATTTTAAAATTAGATTGGTCTAATTGTTTTGTTTCTTCCAAGCCTGAACAGGCCAGTTTTGGAACTGTTTGAACCAAATTTTATACTTGTTTGAATATAAAGTTCATTGTGACCACCTATCAAAAATGTTTCAAATTATACGCTTTTAAAGACTTTATAAATCAAAGTGTTGCTAATGCTAATTGAAATTGGTAATAAAATTGGTGTTTAATTGTTGAGCAAGTTTGATTTATATTGATTTTATAGGATTTTATGTGGTTTATTGGGCTTGTTTGCATGTTGGATAGAATAACACCCTATAATAGTACCTGTTGATAACAGTAAACTATTGAACAAGGAAAGTTTTTATTACAGGTGTAAATGATGTGATTGAAGTGCCAATGATTACATTGTAAATACCTTGGCTGTTCCCAGGGGTAAACAAGAACAAGACCATTGTTGATCATTTTGATATTAGTAGTAGTAGTGTATACCTTACTGACAGACAATTGATTTATAGTTATTGTTATAATTAACATCCCAAAGGAAATGTTTTAATATTATACCTCCATATATATATATACATGTATACATGTTAGAATCAGATGTTAATCTTCTACATACTGAATGTTTATCCAGGAGCAAAGTTATTTTTTAATCTCTCGTTAAATATATGTACAAACAAAATACTCTGTATATAAACTAATTATGTCCTAAAACAACGATATTCTTTACCTATGATATTAGGTTATTTTACTTGTAAATTTATAAGAACAGAACAGAGACTTGTACAAAATACAATTACAATGTACAATTGTAAATTTATAAGCAATTCGTTCATAGGTGCCAAATAAATGCAACACCACTTAAACATGTTAGCCTGACTTAAAATTTTGACATTTATTTTGATGAAGGCCATGCTTTAAGTGCTTCTACATTTTTATTTTCTTTAATGTAGACAGCCTTATCAAGTTATTCTTTTATATTGTCTTGCAAGTAAAAAAATGATAAGGCTACTATTATGCTTTAAACTTGACAAAAAATTGTGTCTGACCCTGTCTGCATTTTAAAATTTTAATCATGGATAAAATGTATATGCTTTTATGGACAAAAATAAAATAAAATGCAAAAAGAATCATCATGCAGAGATGTCAGATTTGATTGTTAACTACCTTACAGTGAAACAATTTAGATATCAAAAATAGCAGCAAATAAGCAACCTTTATAGTTATATTAATTAATGTAAAAATGTAACATATAAATTAGTATAGAAAAGATAATGCCGAAATTAGAATGTTTTAGACAGTACATTAATTAGTAAAATCAATAAATTATAAAATGTTGAATATTGTTTCATTATAGGAGAAGCCATACTACAAATTACTGAAGCTCAAAAAGAAATCCAAAGCAGACATGAAGATAGCGTATGTATTCATTCATGTATCAACTAGTAATTAGTGTCTTGAGACTGATTGATTTCATGGAATTAAGGTCTTTTTAAGAAATCACAATATCAGTTTAAAAAATCTTAAATTGTCATTGAGAAAACCTCCTCCTATATGTTGCATGATAAAAATGATGTTAAATAATCAGTCAGTCTTGTGTGTCAAGTAACAAGTTGTAGTTCTAATGATGTGATTAATTGAAATTTGAGGAGTTTGCTGATAGAGATATCCATGTGTAAACAGGAAAAACATGTTCACTTCTCTTTAATAATTTTTTTTTACATTTATTTGCAATAGCACAGACTTGATGTTTAACTTTTCAGACTAAAGCGTTATTCACAGAGCTCATTTTACCATTGGAGCAAAAGTTAGAAAAGGATTTCAAGAAAGCCCATGTAAGTGTAATCATCTGAAATCTAATGAAATGGATATATTCCAGCTTGCCTATAGTACACCTTTGTTTGTTGTATAATAATTTTAATCAGCTATTATGAAATTATTTAAGATGGTTGAATAATGTATCACGTAGAGCAGCGTTTTTAAATGAAAATATTATGGATATAATTATGAAGTGTTACCCAGCTACATATCTATGCAATATGATCACATTACTGTCCTTCCAGTTTTTATAGCTTGGCCTTTTTTGTCACAATTTTTTAATAATAATGCTTAAGGAAGTGTGTTTATTAACTTTGCATTAAATTTTAAATTGAGTATTACAGAATATTTGTATAAAGTCAAGTTGTTGATATAATTTATACCTAATAGAGAATACCAAACTTGAGGGTCCAAAGTAAGGAAGTTTTTCTTCTTCCTTGTTATATTTTCTATTGTCACATATCTTTCAAGTGATTATGCATATATTGCTTGGCTACTATCTGTTTTCTCTTTATTATTTCATGTATGGTCAACAAGGAATTTTTAAATTGTGAATGAATTAACTTTCCTTATTAAGGCAGGTTTCTTAGATACAATCAGGTTTCATAGATATAAGACAGGTTTCTTAGATACATGAAAGGTTTCTTAGATACATCATATTTATAACTGCTTGTAACTAAGAACAGGGTTAATGTGAGATATTCTTTATATTTTCTTGATAAGACTATGTCACTGTAGAAATATTGTTTCACAATTGTATATAGAACATGTAGGTCATTACTTTTATCCTTTAACATTATCCCTGGATCACAAATAGTAATGCTCAAGTTATATTACTGGTATGAGCCCAGGTCAATATCATCCAGATCAATATCCCAGATCAGAATTTGATGTGGCAAAATTAAGATGTGGTCAATATCCAGGCCAGCATTTGATGTGGCAAAAATTAGATGTGGTCAATATCTCAGGTCAGCATTTGATGTGGCAAAAATTAGATTTGGTCAATATCCCAGGCCAGCATTTGATGTGGCAAAAATAAGATGTGGTCAATATCTCAGGCCAGCATTTGATGTGGCAAAAATTAGATTTGGTCAATATCCCAGGCTAGCATTTGATGTGGCTAAAATTAGATTTGGTCAATATCTTAGGCCAGCATTTGATGTGGCAAAAATAAGATGTGGTCAATATCTCAGGCCAGCATTTGATGTGGCAAAATTTAGATGTGGTCAATATCCAGGCCAGCATTTGATGTGGCAAAAATTAGATGTGGTCAATATCTCAGGCCAGCATTTGATGTGGCAAAAATTAGATTTGGTCAATATTCCAGGCCAGCATTTGATGTGGCAAAAATAAGATGTGGTCAATATCTTAGGCCAGCATTTGATGTGGCAAAAATTAGATTTGGTCAATATCCCATGCCAGCATTTGATGTGGCTAAAATTAGATTTGGTCAATATCCCAGGCCAGCATTTGATGTGGCAAAAATAAGATGTGGTCAATATCCAAGGCCAGCATTTGATGTGGCTAAAATAAGATGTGGCCAATATCCCAGGCCAGCATTTGATGTGACTAAAATTAGATGTGTTTAGTATCCAAGGCCAGCATTTGATGTGGCTGAAATTGGATGTGGTCAATATCTTAGGCTAGCATTTGATGTGGCTTAAATTAGATGTGGTCAATATCCCAGGCCAGCATTTGATGTGACAAAAGTTAGATGTGGTCAATATCCCAGACCAGCATTTGATGTGGCGAAAGTTAGATGTGGTCAATATCCCAGGCTAGCATTTGATGTGGCTAAAATAAGATGTGGTCAATATCCCAGGCCAGCATTTGATGTGGCAAAAGTTAGATGTGGTCAATATCCCAGGCCAGCATTTGATGTGGCAAAAGTTAGATGTGGTTAATAACCAAGGCCACCATTTGATGTGGCAAAAGTTAGATGTGGTCAATAACCCAGGCCAGCATTTGATGTGGCTAAAATTAGATGTGGTCAATATCCCAGGCTAGCATTTGGTGTTACAAAAATTAGATGTGGTCAATATCCCAGGCTAGCATTTGGTGAGCCAAGAATCAGACTAGGCCAGTAACCTTCTGTAATGTCAACATTTGAATCTGCACTTAATAAGGATTGCTTCCGTAATTTAGAAAAGAAATGGCGTGAGATGAGAAATGAATGAGATTTTAAAAGTAAGCCAGTCATTAATAATATTGAAGATTAATGTATGAAGGCTGTATCATCATTGAGTAGAAGAAACAAAAAAGGGCAGCTCTAACTTATTCACTTGTCAAGTAGTAGTCAAATATTTACTAATTGATAAAATACCCTATGACTTTCACTTAGGGTATGATTTATCATAGTTTGTTGTCAGGTTGTATTCTCGGTGACCTCAATTGGTCAAAAGATAGTGCTAATATCTCCGTATTTGGCTGCTCAATAATTGATGCTTATCTGAAGAATGTAGTGCATGAAGTCATTTAAAATGCTGTTTGAATTTTTTATATAATCTAGATATACCATGTATGATGATTCTAGTATTTGTCTAGTAATATTTGGAAGTATAATACTTTGTAAGTTTCGAAATAAGCTCTCCTTTGATATACATGTAAAAATTAAGAAAGAAGCAAAATTTGATGGAAGGAAAATTCATGGAAGCAACCATTTTGGTTACAAGTCTTCTAAATATGAAATTTTTTGGAAAAAAAAACCCACAAAACAAACAACACATTTATATCCTGCTTGCCACCAGTATAGAGAACATTTTATATTGTATGACCAGGATTTATAATGATCGCTGACAAACTTTTTTTTGTCATCTTAATATCCCTACAATTGACAATGAGCAGATCCAGATATGGAAACTGCCCACAACTAGACATAAATTTAGTAATGGCTAATTAAATCATCCGAAGTAAGTTCTTCTTGAAGAGGAATATATCACTCATGTAAGATGTGTTGAATTTTCATTTTAAAATCATCAACAAAAGTCAGAAATACACCATAGTTATGGTTGACAAGAATACATGATTGAAATTTCAAAAGTTAAATTGTGTAAGTACATGTACATGACTGTATTGTATTGGCGAATAAATAAAATGAAGATAAAATCTGATAAATAACTTTTACTATGGTATTGACAATAAATTCATTATTGTTCTTAGATAAGCTAAACATTATGATAATGTATTGTTTCTTTTTGATATCTGATAAATATTTGAATGCAGTCAGTTCAAAATTTAGGCAACCAATAACCTATTTAATCTTGTTTTTCATGATATTTATTTACATAAATTATTATTTGCTGTTGGGAAAATATCAGGCTTTCTTCTGTTTGAAATTTAGTCAGGTTTAAGGTCAGTACGTCTTAACTGTTTTGGTTTTTTTTATGCCCGCATCATGATAATGGCAAGGGGGTTACTCTTGTTAGTCTGGTTGTCTGTCCGTCTGCGCTACTGAATAGGAATATTGGGCCATTTAACTTTACACAGGTCAAAAGAGAACATATAATTCATTTTGCAACAATAAAAAACAATAAAAAAAAGGGGGCAATTGCCCTTTATTTAACAAAAGAAAATGACAAGTGAAATAGCCCCTAATCCATTTTGGCGCATGTCTGTGCGTGTCTGGGTGTATGTGTTTGAAAAACTTGTCCTGCCCATAACTCTGTCATGCTTCAAGGGATTTTAAAATTACCTGGGACAAATTTTTAGCATTATGAGATGTAATATCATGTGCAAGACCTAGACCCCTTGCTCCAGGGTCAAGGTCATAAGTAGAGGTCATATATCAGCAGCTAGGGGCCTCTGTGGCCGAGTGGTTAAAGTCATTGACTTGAGATCACAGGTCCCTCACCACTGTAGGTTCGATCCTCACTCGGGTCGAAATCTTTCATGTGAGGAAGCTTACGGAAGGTCGGTGGTTCTACCCAGGTGCCCGCTCGTGCCTGAAACAATGCTCGGAGGGGCAACTGGGGTATTCCTCCACCAATAAAGCTGGAAAAAAATCGACGAAAAATCTCGGCGGGACGCTCGAAGATGACTCGACTTGAGTGTACGGTCACCCATATGGGCTTTCCGGCGGCGACCATAAATAAACGCATCACAAAAAAAAAAAAAAAGCAGCTAGAAAATCTTGTCCGACCCATAACTCTGGCATGCATCCAGGGATTTTGAAATAACTTGGCACAAATGTGAAATATGATATGACGATGTATGATTCGCAAGGTCATGCATTGATGAGGTCAAAGGTCAGCACTTAGAAAATCTTGTCTGGCCAATAACTCTGTCATGCGATAGAGGAGGGCACAATTGAGTTGCATGATATGATGTTGTGTCATGTGCAAGATCTAGGCCCCTAGCTCCAATGTTTATCTTGCAAGTATGTTTTTATACAATTTTTTTCGTATTGCATGATGCTAATAGCTTTGAACTTTGCTTTGCCTTTTGCAATTAAGAAACACAATTTATACAGGTGACTTATGATAAAGCTTTTATCTCCTAGACTACACTTTCAGCTCTGAAAGAAATGGATTTTTTTATTGACAATTTGTTTTTTATTGATATCATGTGATGATGGGTGTAAGAGAAGTAACATTATACTTCTGTATTGTGTCGCTTTAAGTTTCATAGTTGAGGTCTCAACATGAGACTATACCTACACATCACATGTTACCTTAGGTATAGTGATGTAGCTTGTATTTTAATAAGATCTCACTTTGTTACTTAATGTACGTACATATTAAGTCTGATTTCAGGTTTACAAAATGGTAATTCGTAAATTAACTAAATTTAATTAGAATCAGGTTGATAACAGATTTTCGTGATATCATATTTTTGCTTATATTCAGTCGGATGCAAGAAAGTACTCACAGGAACACAAAGTTGTATTGTCACCCTACAACAAAGCTTGTGAATCATTAAAGAAATTCAGGAAGAAAACAAAAAACAAACTGGTGTATGACAATGAGAAAGAAGCTCAGGTAACTATAGTGGTCAAATGCTTTTAACTATTATAACTGAAATATTTCAATTTACATGATGAAAAGGTATGCCAATATTTCAAAACACTGTTGATTTCTTCTGTCTTTTCTTGTCTATTCAAAGTAGACTCCATTAAGACTTTTTCATCAAGAGTTAAAGGTATCAAGCTTCTTTTGTTCAGTTTTCTCAGGATCATTACAAAACTTACAAAACTCACAGGATAAATCCTAAGCCGATTTTAAAAGAAGTGTAACTGTTTTTTAATGTTTACTAGTCATGTGCAACGATACTGAAGATGTTAAAGCAGAGGATACCATTAAAATTCAGATCAGAAGTATCAATATATTTGGAGGGTTACATTATGAGTGTATACCTTAATTAAATATAAACTCTTACATTTGAGTCAGGGACTCAAGTCTTTGGCTAAGTGGACTAGAGAAATTATGCTTATTTGTTTGTATGCTAGAAGCACAGTTCAAATCCCAAGGCAAGATGGTGGGATTGTTCTGTATGTCTTTGGTTTTTAAAAAAGGTACAAAATATTTCAGCACAATCTCCTGCCCGATGATCATGGCTGTTTCATAGTTTACTACATACATTATTATTTCCTGTTTTCAATCCTCTTGAGAGATCTCCTCAGATCTTGCCAGATTATTTTTTTTTACTTTATTGTATATTAATTTATTTTTTCAGTATATGAGGACTTTAGGGAAGTGCCAAGAAAAATTAGACAAGTACAGAATACAAGGTTTAAAACTGGTAGGTAAACTATATTATTTTTAGGTAAACATCACCCATTGCTTGAGTTTTCTAGGCAAGACATTTATGTGTTTTGCAATATTGATCCATCTGCTTCTATTTTAGGAAGTATCAGTTTCTAAGCAAACATTGAAAACCACAGCATCAATTTAAAACATCATCATGATTTGATATCTAATACATATAACTAAAGTCAGGTACTGATATTGAAATTCTTCTTCCTTGTCATTGTTTTTGCATTTTGTAATATTGATGCTGATGGAAATACTCATCTAGAAACATCTCATATACATAAAATGATGATATAAATGTAGTCCTTGTATTAAGGAAATCATGCCTTTAATGATATGATCCACATCTGTTGTGTTGTCAATAAATTGTCGCTGATTTTACCTATTTGTATGTTCAAACTGTTATCTTTCTAGCTTGAATATATCTATTTTGTATCAGGTTTTACTTAGGTTATCTCCATGGTAACATATTGTTGAAAAATAAAATATTTCTCAGATAATCACAATGTGTTTTAATAGAACTATCAATTGTCTTAATTACATCTATTTGTGTTGAACACATTTATATTTTGTTTATTTGTTTTATATATTTGACATGTCTTGTTATAAATGTAAGCTGAAACTGGAAACAAAAGTGATAAAATCATGAATGATCAGAATTAAAGAGAACATGAATATCTGCGAGATTTGTTTTGCATTTTAGACCTACTGTAAAATCATTAGTAATTGTGGGTGATTTATTTTTGTGGATTTCTTGGAACAGGTCAACCATGAAATTAAGTCCCAACAAACAAATTGTGCCCAAAATAGTATAAGGTTCGCTCAGTCAGTTAATAAAACCATTAAAGGCACCCAGTGTGATATTGTGTACATTCTTTGTAGACAAATTGTGTGCTAACCTGTGACTGTCATGAATTTTATGGAAGTTCAGTCAACAGTTAACATAAGTTTACAATTTACTGACATTGAAAGAACTTTTATTAATTTGGAACAAAATTCTTGGTATAGTAAATTGACTACTAGATTTCTGTTGGTTGAATTCTTACCTTATTTCCATTTCATGATTCTCAGATGATTTAGTACTTCTAAATAAAAACAACAGCCATGTACATAAAAATATCAGTGATTGCTTCTATCATCAGTATGCTGAAACTTAAAATACAGTGCATAACAAACACAAAAACATATTTCAAAAATGGGCAAGCACAATGTTTGAACTTTACTACATCACTCAAATATCTTGTAGCTCAAATAATTTAAGGTGGCATCTTCACAGGCATAAGGCCAACGTTTTTCACATCTTTTAATTCATTAAAAAAGTTTTAGAAACTTCATACAAATGTTCATGACTATGAGAAGCAATGTCATTGGCATGAACCAGTTCTCTAGGTCAAAGGTCAAGGTCACACTTAGAGTTCATTGAAAAACACTTGTCCTGAGTAAAACTTCTACAGGTATAGAGAGATTTCAATAGAACTTTGCACAAATGTTCACCATTATGAGTCGGAGTGTCATATGCAAAATTTAGGTCCCTGCATTCAAGGTCAAGGTAACACATAGGGGTAAAAGTTCAGATAAAAATATGAAAATGTTTATTCAGACCATTAAGTAATAATTTATTGAGGGATTGAAATACAAATGGTCATTATCATAACTACTGGTGTGAAAAATGTAATTTAGGTTAATATATACAAGCTCAAGGTCACTAAGGATGATAAAATATTGAAATTTTGTCAAGAGCATGTCTCCTCTAAGCATGGTGGGATTCTAATGAAGCTTCATAGGACTGTTCACCACTATGAGAAGCAGTGTCAAATGCATGAACCAGGTCTCTAGGTTAAAGGTTAAGGTCACACTTAGAGATTATTGAAAAATGCTTGTTCTGAGCCAAACTTCTGCATTCATCAGGGGATTCTAATGTAAATTGGCGCAAATGTTCACCATTGTGAGGCTTATTGCGCATATATTCCAGGTCCCTACTACCAAAGTCAAGGTCACATAGAGAGGTCAAAGTTTGTGAATGGGGACCATTTAGTCATCATTTATTGATGGATTGTAACACAAATGATAACTATCATGACTACAAGTGTGACACATGATATTAAGGTCAAAATCACTAGAGATGATATAATATCCAGATACTTTCCAGATATTGCCCAAAGCATATCTCCTATATGCATATCTTTAATGCCCACATCTCTGTCAAAAACTTCTGTGAGGGGCGTATATAGCGACAATGTTGCCCTTGTTTTATTTTCTAATGAATTGTTCATACTTGGACACAACAGCCCTTTAGACAAGACCTTCAAGTACAATGCAGACCAGACTAAACTTGATTCATAAATGAACTTGACCTTCAAGGTCAAATGTTTGGATTGATTTTTTACTACATGTATAATTGGCTATAACTTTGTTATTAATAAATGGATTGTCTTTATACTTAGGCACAATAATCCCTTGGACATGACTTTCAAATAGACCATATTGATTATGACCTTAACTCATAAATGACCTTGACCTTGAAGGTCAAATTATTTTAATGTCAAATTAATTATCTATAATTAGCTTTAACTTCATAAATAATGAATGTACCGGTATATGTCTTCATACTTTTGCACAACAATCCTTGGGGCAAGACATTAAAGAAGATTTAATTAAACTTTACCTTGACCTTCATTTGATCTTGACCTAGCACTGTGCAATAATTGGCCATAACTCTGTAATTTATTTATTGATTTGCTATATTCGGTAACCCACTTGCTTAACCCATATGTTGAATAATTCAGATATGACATTGGGCTTTATTTGACCTGGTGACCATCAAGGTCAAATTATTGAAATTTATTTAAATAGTCAACTGTGTTAATTATTTACTGAATTGATTCATACTTTGCCAAAAGAACACATATGAGGAAACAGACATAACACAAATCATGCATCCATCAGTTTTAAAGTAAGCAAATCATGTATAGTAGAAAGAGTACCATCACAGCAATAAAGTGATATTTAGGTATATAAGTCAATTAACACAAATTATTTGAGAACAAGAATGATTACTATACCTCAGTATAAATAATACAGTGAATAGGAAATGTTGATGTTATGTTAGGAATGGTATTGATTCAGCCTTACAAGGTTGAAGAGCGCTCTTCCCCAGGGAGGTAATTAAATTGCTGTACAACATCAGTTGCAAGGTGTGTTTTATAACAGAGCTGTTTTGTGACAATTCACTCAATCATTTGACACACTGTATTGTCAGAGAGCCTGGAAACCTAGGTAACAATGAAGGGAAAATAGTGTATTGATTATTGTGTATAATTTCATTATAGGGAAGTAGACATATATATTTTTCCTTCATTAATCCAGCTTTAAATGAAAAAATGTCCCTTTTTGGTTTTGATCAAAACAATAGGAGCTGTTTTTGTTAATGAAAACTGCAGTGTCATTTTGTAAATGATCATAAAGAACAACAAAACTGTATAATGTCATGTGTGACATTTCAATCAGTGTCTTGTTGTTTTCTCTTTATAATTGGCATTTCCAATCATAGTAGGAAAACTTAATATGGTATCAATTTTTTTATACGCAGGCATTGCTTGAAGAGCGAAGATGTCATTGTTTTGTTTTACAACGATTGTGTGCAATTTCTCAGCTGAAATTAGCCGGGCATCGGCACGGAGTAGATGTTTACTCACCACTACCAGAATGGAGACAGATGAGTTCAAATCCTCATGTTCTGCCTCCATCAGCAGACCAACTTCTCATGGAATATATGGTATATACTTCTAAATAATCTTCACATGTCATATTTAAGCCACTTTGTGGTAATAGAATTGTCACATTGAAGTTTTATGTAGAACAAAGTAAATAAAACAAAAATTATCGACAAATGCTTGCGAAATTTAACTAACAACAATTACTCTGGTAGTTCTGCATAGATCAATTAGAATTTAGTTTATTTCTGGTGTAAGGTGAAAGTTTATTTTTACAATCATTCTTGTCCATAGGAGGCTTTATTAGTTGTTAAATTATTTTATGTTTTTAGTTGCTTTATTTCATGGTAAATTTAATAAGAAATTGTTCTTTTTTTTTACAATAAATTGTAAATATGTAAAACATTAAAGATATATTATGCTCAAATTTGATCTTTGAAAATGCTGATAATTGTTACACTCTCATTTTAAATGTAAAATTATTAGATATCTTTTTGGTTCATATAGAGAAGATACATGATGTATATGTTTAAACTTTACACTCTATAGGTAAACACAGCATAAACACTGTCATTTAATTGTAAGAAAGGACCAAAATAACTTGATCAGTAATAGGGAATTGTACATTCTCTTATTTAAATTAGACATATTCAGCATGAAATTCCTAGATTTCAATAATTTTCTGCAGTAAAAGTATATAACCCAAAGGTGAGCATGGTATATATGTGATATAAGTATGTAATGAAGACATAATTAAATATCATCATTATATTTATCTATAGGACGAGCCATATGAACCAATGAATGGTGGCCCTGGTTACCATAGCAATGGATTTCTTCTTAGAGATGGTCAGGAAACGCAGTCATTGTCACTAAACAACGAGTTTAGAAGGTCAAAGAGTACACATGATTTGTACAGACAGTCAAATCATTTTGATGGAAGTAAGTTAATAGTGTGACAGTTAAACTTTAATGAAATTGAGCCGTGTCATGACAAAACCAACATAATGGGTTTGCGACCAGCATGGATCCAGACCAGCCTGCGCATTCGCACAGTCTGATCAGGATCCATGCTGTTCGCTTTTAAACCTTTTAACAAGTAGAGAAACTGATAGCGAACAGCATGGATCCTGATCAGACTGCGCGGATGCGCAGGCTGGTCTGGATCCATGCTGGTCGCAAACGCACTATGTTGGTTTTGTCGTGACACGGCTCAAATGTTGAAGAGATTGCTGTAAATCCAATTTAGTTTAATTCAAATGGTTGTTATTATATGCTTGATAAAGAAATACTTAGATGTACATTATACGAGGGTTGTTCAAAAAGTAATAGGACTAAGAGTCTTATGTCTCCATATTCCATTAGATTTTAAATACTTTCATATCCACGGCAAAAGTTAATTGTTTTCTACAATTTCAGCATGAGTTTATTGAATTATTGTGCTAAACGCGTATTCCCTGTGATATTAAATAACCATGGTAACACGCATCCGGCGCAGCGCATCAAAAATATTTTGACGCTAATTTGTACTTTCAGTTTATTCATAATATGTTGTCTTTTCCCCCTAATATTTCACCAACACATTTTATCAGATATAGGTGTCATGTTGTCCAAATTTGACGTCATTCAGACAAGAAATCGCTAAACTATAACGTTTTGAACAGCAGTGATAATCGCGTTAAATGTAGAAAAATGACGTTCGTTGAAAAACTTAAAATGTGTACGATCATTAAATTTTGCCAACAGATAGGCCCTACTCCTTTAGCTACGTATGAAAAGATTAAATTTTCACAGAACAATAATTAGGCAATTAGGACACTCGTTTTCAGCTTGGGAAAGCAGTTCAAAGACGGTGAATATGAGATCACAGACACGAAAGGGCTAGGGAGAAAGCGGAAAATTGACGGACGTAAGAGACGTTAATTAATTTTGTAATAGCGCTACAAATGTATCGGCGATATACAGTCCGCGAACTGTCCGGCATGTTTGATGTTTGCATCGGGTTTACTGTTTCAGTTCTAAGAAAATTATTGAATAGGGGAAATTTGTTTTAAACACTATTTTATTTTATTAGATATATATATATGTGTGTGTTATCATTGAATAAATTTGATAATGATACGCGGTAATTATTGGTATCAATTTTTCTCGATTTCGTTTAATAAATGATAGCCTGTGATCAGAAAAAGAGAATATTTTTCAATTAAAAAGCATTTTTAATTTACTGTACATAATCATATTGTTTTAAGAATGTAAGATGGCATGTGTAAATAAATAATATAAATCACGTTGTCATTTAAATTATATGTCCATGCCCGTTTAGCTTCCAGAATACTCAAAATCACGAGATCAAACCGAAAGTTGCCGGCCACCGGGCATGTTTCGAATAAAGAAATGAAAATGCAATTGTTTTTTTTCGCTACATCACCACAGATGAGTTCTGGTTATAGTTACATGTACATGATTCAAGCACCTAGAACATTGTGGAGAATAATTTCAGAAAGAATGACGCTGTTTACATTTTGAATTTATTTTGCGACGTCATGAACGTCATTTATTTAACAATTAGCGTGCGCCGGGTCGCGTACCCCTTGTCATTTGTAAGTTGTACAGAATTGTTGTTTTTAAACATATTGTATTGATTTTTTCACTGTATATAGAGGACAAATTCCGATATTCGATTTTTGTAAACTCGTGTACGTAGATGAAAAAATATGAACAGTAGAGCTGCAGTCCTATTACTTTTTGAACAACCCTCGTAGAATTGATTTACTTGACAAGAAATATTTATTACATCAAAAACATTTCAAGAAACACCAAGTTCAAGAACATGGTCATGTGTTTAAAACTTTAGTAAGTTTTAAAGTAACAACTAGCCATAGGATCTTGCAAACAGTATAAAATATGCAAATCATAAATAAACATATATAACATATCAAATTTGTGATTGTTATTTGAAGGTAATACACAGTTTTTACTGATATTTGTTGTATTTATATATTCAGGCCAGACATTGCCACCTAGGACAGCAGCTCCATTGCCCCCACGAAGCCAAGTACAGGCTATGTACACTTTCACTGCCAGTGTGGACAACCAGTTAAGTTTTATGGATGGAGATTTGATTACCATCATGGGAGAGAACTCTGATGGTTGGCAATATGGGCAAAACAGCAACTCGCAAAAGTAAGCATAAATGAAAGAAAGTTAACTCATTTTGTTATTTTCCTTATACTGTTTTTAAAGGGGGAACTACTACAGCAGTATTCGTGCACCAGATCTGTCAAATCTATATAATTCACTGGTAATATTAGATAGATATGATTTATCTGAGTTATTGCCCCTTGACATGATTGAGAGCATTTTTTAAGTCGGTACAAAATATAATACAGTCTGTTAGTTATGAACTTTGTATTAGCCAATAATTATGTACTTGTATAATACCAATACTAAGCTTATCAATGTTTGAATGATGATTAGAAATTACACTTCCAACAAATTTAATTGGCAATTTGAAACTAAATGCACTAATTTGCAAAAGACTAATTTCCAGCCCCATAGTGCCAAACTTTACAAAACATATTGAATACAATATCTTTAGGTAAATTGAACAAGTTGACAGTAAAATTTGATGTTTATTTTATTTTAATGAAAGAAGTCGCCCTAGAACTCATTCAGTCAGATTTCATCCTTCAACTTCGTGAGTATACATGCTGGATATTACTATACTCCTGATAGTAATATATGAATGATAAATCACAGCAAATGCACTACTTTGTCATTTTAAAATGTGAATGACAGATACTTGTACATTGTTTTGTTCTTATTTTGCATTTTTCTGCCAGGTTTTATATGTCAACAAATGATTGAAATAGTAATCTCAGCAATATACACTTCATTCCAAAAGTGATAAAATGAATTTGGTAATTAAGTGTTTAAATAAGGAATAATATTAAATTGGCTCAGGCCACTTGTTTTGCGATTTATTGGTATACCTATTTAGCTCAACAAAGAATTAGATTTGCAGGCATAGGGGCTCAAAGCATAAGATTTAGAATGTATTACCTACCCATATAAAGGTGAATTAACGGTTTTAAAATCTAAGAGACTGATACTTTTTTCTACTACAGTATATACATTGTATATAACAGTTACTGAGAACAAATATTTAAACTGTTATTCTATTTTTAATGTAGCAAACTTCTTTTAGTAATAGCACCTTGCTGATTTCTACTGCATCAGTGTAGAATAAAGCTTCACTTCTAAAGAGTTTTTTTTTCATTGCTGCACAGCTTATACAAAGTTTATTATGATGTAATGCATAGATTTAGATACATGTTACGTTCTTGTATTTTCATTTGCTTCAGTTTTTAAAACCATTGACAAATTGTCAATATTTCTAGAGCTTTATACACAGTGATGTATCAGAAAAGCATTTTGCTCTGTATTGTTAACTCATCTATATATATATATATACCAATAGGATCTGGCATGAGCTGTCATGTCATTTTTATATGCCCAAAAGAATTTCGGACATATTATGTTATACCCCCTGGCGTCCGTCCGGACGTACTTCCATCCGTTCGTTAGCAATTTGGTTTCCGGAGCATAACTTAAGTTCCATTTGGCCCACAATATTCAAACTTCATAGGATGATTGTCCATATTGGGTAGAAGACCCCTATTGATTTTGGGGTCATAAGGTCAAAGGTCAAGGTCACTATGACCTTAAAACTGAAAACAGTTTCCAGAGCATAACTTAAGTTCCATTTGGCCTACAGTGTTCAAACTTCATAGGATGATTGTCCATATTGGGTAGAAGACCCCTATTGATTTTGGGGTCACAAGGTCAAAGGTCAAGGTCACTATGACCTTAAAACTGAAAACAGTTTCCGGAGCATAACTTAAGTTCCATATGGCCTACAATATTCAAACTTCATAGGATGATTGTCCATATTGGGTAGAAGACCCCTATTGATTTTGGGGTCACAAGGTCAAAGGTCAAGGTCACTATGACCTTAAAACTGAAAACAGTTTCCGGAGCATAACTTAAGTTCCATTTGGCCTACAGTGTTCAAACTTCATAGGATGATTGTCCATATTGGGTAGAAGACCCCTATTGATTTTGGGGTCACAAGGTCAAAGGTCAAGGTCACTATTACCTTAGAACTGAAAACAGTTTCCGGAGCATAACTTAAGTTCCATTTGGCCTACAGTGTTCAAACTTCATAGGATGATTGTTCATATTAGCTAGTAGACCCCTATTTATTTTGGGGTCACAAAATCAAAAGTCAAGGCCACTACTACCTTAAAACTGAAAACAGTTTCCGGAGCATAATTTAAGTTTCATTTGGCCCACAGTGTTCAAACTTCATAGGATGATTGTCCATATTGGGTAGAAGACCCCTATTGATTTTGGGGTCACAAGGTCATAGGTCAAGGTCACTATTACTTAGAAATTGAAAACAGTTTCTTGAGCATAACTTAAGTTCCATTTAGCCCACAATATTCAAACTTAATAGGATGATTGTTCATATTGGGTAGAAGACCCCTATTGATTTTGGGGTCTCAAGGTTAAAGGTCAAGGCCACTATTAACTTAAAACTGAAAACAGTTTTCGGAACATAACTTACGTATCATTTGGCCTACTGTGTTTAAACGTCATAGTATGATTGTCCATATTGGGTAGAAGACCCCTAATGATTTTGGGGTCACAAGGTCAAAGGTCAAGGTCACTATTACCTAAGAATTGAAAACAGTTTCTGGGGCATAACTTAAGTTCCATTTGGGCCACAATATTGAAACTTCAAAGGAGGATTGTTAATTGAAGGAGGTAATACTTTATTTAATTCCCATTTTTTACAAATGCTTCATCTTTACTAAAAAAAAAAAAATCACTTTCAGGCATATAATGCTCCGCCTAGCGGTGCTCTTGTTATATTTTTCATACTTATTCATACTTATAAATCTAGTCCATAACTCTTTCCTTAACAAGTTATGAATTGACAGCAAAATGTCATATTCTTTTTGCGACACAAAATAACTGGACCTGTAGATTTGCATTGAAGTGTTTTTCTTCTAATGTGTTAATTTTTAAATCAGTTCTTTAACCACACACTGTATCATTGGTAATTTTGACATTAAAGTCACATTCGAACATTTTCAATGCAAAGAAATATTGAAATATTGTAGTGCAAACATTATCAGTGAGTTATATTAGACAAGTCATGTATTATGTATATATATAAATGCAATGGCTGTCCAGGGAAATCGAGGAATTCTGCTAAGGGAACAAATATAGAAAAATGCATATTTTTTTATCTTGTTCTGCTTTAGGTATGTGGTGTTATTATAGAGATAAATACTTAAGTCAGCATTCCATTTATGACTAAATCAGTTTACTATATGTAATCAAAAAGGTTTCAACATTAGTTATTTAAGTTTTCTGCTACTAAAAATGCCTCTGCATAATTCCACAAACATCCACAAAAGCGCTCTTATACATGAACATACAATTTTACTCAAGTATTAAACCAGACTGGGCATGCCTGGGAGCTCACTGATATAAGACTACATGACAGAGAATGTAAAATTTTATATCACATACATGATATTATTTACCAAAAAATATTGAAAAAAATCCCAAACAAAATCACCATTTCAATCATCATTTTAATCACACATTAATAGCAAACTTAATGGACCTTTCTAATAAAAATTACAGACACAGCTTTAGTATTATATTAGATATATGATTTCCTAAAAAATAATCAGAAAATACATCTTTTTACTTAGATTATGGTTTCATCAGCTTACAAATCACTGATTGAATTATAAATTTTACAAATTTTAATTAATTAATGTAAACTTCTGTTTCAGACTGGGTTGGTTTCCTCTATCCTTCACACAGCCTGTAGTTAATACTGGTCAAGATAGTCCGGAATTTAAATTGAGGTAAGATGTGTATAACAGATAAATACATTATATTGTCAGTGATACTACCATACATTCTTACAGGAACTAATTTCTGATTAGAAATATGGGTTGAAAATGTCATGGATTGGTATTTATTTGGGCATGTTAAGATACATTAAAATATATTTTCAAAATGCTAAAAGTAAATAAAAGTATGCATATTTAATGCTCAATATATGTGTGGTATTATATATTTATGTTCCTTTTAAACCATCATGCAGTTTAATAATCAATAAATTGTCATACAACTACTAGTATATGACATAGTGCCTTGAATTTTGACATTCCAGTTTTTACCAAATTGTTTATACCCAACAGGAGTTGCTTATATGTTAAGGGTAATGAGGCAACTGTAAAAAAAATATCATAGCTGTAAATATTAAAGTTGTGGCATGATATGAAGTTGTTCAGCATTTTAAACTGTTTTATCTAATCTATTCCATGAATGTTAAACTAATACATGTTGAACGTTTTCTGTAGCCCTAACCAGCGGTATAAGAGTATGGGTGATTTACTGGACAGTCGATCATTGTCGGAGTACACACACCAGTATGAACATGATGTTCCTGGAAACATTAGACGACCCAAGTCTCTGTATGAGGGACCACATCATGGTACATCAGCACCACAGGTATATTCATAATTCATATCTTCTTGCTTACTCCATCATACTACCCATCACACTGTTTGTCAATTAATATAACTGCCTTTATAATGAAATATAAATAAGCAAAAATATGCCATTGAAAATGGATTGTATCGACAATTTATTATTGATCTTTAATAAGATGAAAATTTGTATAAAAAATGTTCAGTATTTCTAATTCTCTTAAGAGACTTTGCAAGTTATACAATGAGATTCATGCAGACAGTTCCAAAATTTATAGTTGTTTGTATAAAGATAGCAGATTGACATATTAAACAATGTATATAATGTTCATAGAGAACAGAATCATTATGATATGTTGTATTATTGTCAAAGTATTGCAGCATATTTAAGCACACTGATGTACAAAACACCTTATGCTGCACAATTACATATTAGATTTAGTTTGACATTATTTTCCCACCACATAGAAACTTGAATACTTTACTCAATGCTAATGTTTACTTATAAAATTCAAATGGCAAATAAATTAATTGACTTACAGTATGGCTTAAGGAAAATGGTTTAAACCTTGTGTTTTGCTTATAAATTAATAATCAGAATGATTGCTTTTAAACATTTATTATTCTTTATTTGATTAATAGTTTTTAGACATGGTTTATTATTAAAAAAATTAATATTATTTAATTCAGGATTTAATTTATCCAAACATTTATGTTAAAAAGAATTTTTTTTATTTGTTTTTGCTCATAGCATTTACTTTCATTTAAATATCTATTTATTTATCTATTGGATATATATAACAATTTATTTTTTTTGGAATATAACATAGTTGCTGTTTGGTTTCAGGCAGGTGGACCCCTGGTCCCTGTTAACACAACTTACAACCCAGCCCCTGTCCACACACATTATCCCGCCCCCTCCCTGTCACAGCCAGACTGTGACAACATCTACCAACCAATTCCTGTTCCCATCGACAACACACAGCAGGTACCAGTCAAAGTGGATATCCCAGCATGCTTATGACGTTTCTGTCAACTTGATTGTAATTCTGTATTTATGTAATGTGTGACTTATATTGTCTTTACATTTTCAGCATATGTGTTCAGTAATTTTTTTTGATAAATTTTTTTAACACTAGCATTTTAATATTAAACTATTAAGGCACCTCATGTTGTAGTCTGGATTATTTGATATTTTCTTTAAATACCTTTCAAGTAAATTTGTAACAAAAAATGATATGAACAACAGAAGCATCATCTATTTCATTGTTCACCAAGGAATTCCCTTTCTAAAAATTTTACATTAACACAAGTATTTTTTAACAATTGAAGACTAATTTTCAATATTATGCATAAAACCAGATTCTCAAGCTATTTTAGCTTGTCTGTTTCGAAGAAAAAAGTTTGACTATGATATTATGAGTGCTGGGCCATTGTTGTCATTGTTGTGCAAAACCCTTTATGTAGCCCTTTCCTCAACAATTCTTGCAGTATGACAAGGAGCAGTATTCTGAAAGCTGTATTTATTTTAGTTGTCACATTTTTTAATTTGAAACTTTTTCAAAATTACTTATTAAGTTGATTGACAGATATCAACATGAAACTTAGAATACTTGCTTATCCTGACAAGATACAGTTTTAAGACAAGGGGCATTATTCTGAAAGCTAAATTTTTGGAGTTTTGTCCCTTTGTAAACACCGGAAGGTAACATTGGTAGTTATCCGGTATTGTGTTTGTCATTACCATCTGTCAGCTACCGCAGTGTTCACTGAATAACTTGATATCTATTGTAGTGTTATACCCATTTTCCATGTGGAAAATAGTTACATATTTGTATAAATAACATTAAAATCTCACAATCACAAAGTTATTCATCTTCATTATTGAGAAGTTAAGTGTGTAACAGACATAACACCATAAAACTTTTTATTCTATTTTTTAGTGTATTAGTGCCTTGCTCTTGTTTCTCAGATTCTCAATAGTTTTTTATGACAAAACTGTTCTTGAAATTTCTGCAATAAAGTAGGAAAAGTAAAAGAAATTGAACATTGACATGTCAGTTTTACAATTTCAATCACTAATACAGTCGACTCTCGTTATCTTGAAGTCATCGGGACCGTCCAAAAAGTATCGAGATAACGAAATTTCGAGATAAACATATTAGGGTTTGAATAAGGCAGAAACTGATTTTTACAAAAGACATGTGCATACCTTATGTCAAATAAACTATGATATCCCCAAGTCTTGTTATCATAGGCTTAGCCAATATTTAACAAAGTAACATTAGCGGATGTTTACCAGCGGAAATACGGGTGTCTGTGATAAAAACACATAGTGCGGTTTACTCAGTAATACACCAATATAGTGAAAACATTGTTTTCAGAGTGGTTGATCCGGATATCATCCAGAGTTATTTATTGGGTCTTTCTCGAGATGTTCGACCGCTGATTGATTTCGTGGTGATGTTGTGAAACAATATTGCAACGATAGCGTTTCTATACTTTCACTATTTCATTTACATTTAAAGTCATAACGAATTAATACAGTGTTCGAATATTTATAAAGAACGTAAAATTCACTCATTTTGGACATAAGTCAATCAACACGCTAAATAGATTAACTTTTATAAAAACAGCTTAACTTGTTACAAACATAATCATCATTATGACACACGCTATTGAGCAATTATCGTCTAGTTTGTGTTTTTCACACATCTGAAGGGAACAGACGAATGAAAACTGTAAGTCGAGATAAACAAAGGATAATAGTGTGAAAATAACTGATGGGGCTGAAATTTTACATAGAGATACTGAAAATATCGAAATAAAAATATCGAGATAAACAAATATTGACAAAGAAGGAAGAATATCGGGACTTTCAAAATTTCATCGAGATAACGAAATATCGAGAAAAGCGATGTCGAGATAATGATAGTTGACTGTAATGTAAATTTCGTCAGACTTTATAATTATGTTGTCAGTGTTTTGAACAGAGGTAGTGGACGTGATTTGATTACTCTTGGCATGTTTGTCTTTGTCTTTCATGTATATCTTTTAATAAAGAATGAACTGAAATTGATACCTAAAATGTTGTTTGAAAATGAATTATTAAAATTATGTGTAATTTTATCAAATTCATGTTGTTATGTGCATTATTGTTATGTTTTGTATTTGAAATTTAGATTATTTTGAATTATGTTGTTAAGTAATCTGAGACTTTTTGTAAGCTTAAATGTTTTAAAAGATTAATGTACAAAACTGACAAATTGAACTTAATTAGTACTTGTATATAAACCAGTAAAATTTATAACAATTTTAAGATATGATTATAAAGGAATTATCATACTAATCATATATTACTGTTTCTTTTGTAGCTGCACAGCCTATATACAGGGAGAGAAATGTCTCCGCACCACACTTCCTCTATCTACACCTCAAATGGGAGACCAATGCAGAACTCGCATCAGAGTGCTGCCATCAGCTACAGCCCACAGGTTTCCCCACCCCTCCCTCCACCCCCATCTCCACCAAGGCTATCAAGCCAGCACACTACCCCACACCACAACCCATACACAACATCATCACAGATGCAGTCTAGATCCAGCACCCTCCCTGCCCAAACCACAAGTTTACGAAGTATGACAGGATTACCCCCGCCTCCTGCTCCAGTATCTCCGCCCCCTGCCCCTCCTCCACCACCACCCCCTCCAGCTGTCATAACCAAACAAAGTGTACCACCGCCCCCATCAGTACCAGCACCTGGTACACCGGGGCATAAGCAATCAACATATGTTTCATCTGCGTCAATTTATTCCCAGCAGAATGCACAGCTTGCAGGTAATCCTCACATGACGGCACCATCAAGGTTTGGAAGTCCGGCAAGACAACAGCCCAGTCAACCACCCCCACCCCCACCCACCTCAAACAGGTCTGATCTACATGATGCAGAAATCGAAGAAAATGTCAAGTAAGTGTTATAGAATAAATATCCAGTAACTGTTTACAATACAGATGTACATGTGTTTACTCTGATAAAGGATTCTGTTATTCTTTATTTTGATATACATGAATATTTCAAATAAATATACTTTATTTTTATTCAGTGGCATTTTAAAACATGTATAATGAATAGTAGACATTACATATAAAATAAAAAGTTTCCTGCAATAATACTTTCAGGAAGATAAATAACTGATTTTTTACTGATTTTTATATTGATCCATTCAATGTCTGGTCTACAAACTAGATGTAGATAAATTCCTTACTGTATTTATTTTTCAGTTACCGTAGTAACCCGATGTTTGCTTCAGTTTCACTTCGGCAAACTAAAACTAATGACAGATCAGCACCAAAGCTTTAAAGATGACTACAAAAAGTGCTACACAGACTTAAGTATTGATTTAAAACTAAGAGACAGGGGGAAAGAATGAGATAGAGAAAGCTATTAATTATGGGTATTGTTTAAGTTTGATACATTTGTTGTAATTACAGTTGACCATACTTACATCTTGATGTTTGGATGTGTTTTTTCATGCAAGGTTTGAGCTATTCTTTGTCCTTCAGAATCAACTATTCTCTAATGCCAGAAAACAATATCTTTCAATTATTGTGATTACCACCACACCAGTGTATATCATAGTTTGTTGAGATGTTAACTTACTTATTCATTTGTTCATACATTGTATATATAAGCACTAATGTTATACCATATCTATAAAGCATTCCATTATTATGTTATATATAGTTCTGTTATACTTGTTATCAAGGATGAACTATCAGTTATATGCACACAAATTTGTAATATTGTTATCTCAGCACTTGTTATATAAGTGTGGATTTGTTGGTCTATTATAATTTATATAAACTTTTCTATGTAATACATTATTAGTAGTCATCAATTTAAGTGTATAAAGCTATATATATGTGCTTCAAAACTTATTATTTTAATTTTTTGAAAAAGAATAATTCCAAAATACTTGTATGAAAGAAATACAGTATGTTTGAATATCTCTTTAGAGCTGTTTATGCACATGTCTGAAATCATTGCTAATCAGTTAAAATCCTACTTACAACAGCATAATTATACAATGTATTTTGTTTTGGAACATTTTATTTTATTTACATACACTATCTATATATGTTAAATAACAGAGACATTCTATGTTACAACTCTTGGGAGAATCAACCATAACATTATCAAAACATAATTTTCCTGTTACTAGATTTTATAAAAAAAAATAAGATATAGCTTTATACCCATTAAAGCTCTGTTGAGTATCTTTAATCATATCTGATTAAATTGAACCAATGTGAAAATATTTTTTAATAATTTTAATAAATCACATAATTTGAGATAACAATTAAAAATGACCGTGTTATCCATTTTCCTGATTAATCATAACAAATGCAAAGTACTGGTAGAATAATATCATGTGTCTCTTACTTTTTATTATTTGAATAAAATGGCCCATACTTATTTTAATGTCAGTCTTGAAGTAAAGTTTGTTTAGGCTATTTCTAATTACATAATTCTAGCTAATTTGTGAAATAAAGTTTGAATATAGAACTGTTCAATGTGAGTTTGAGAGTTTCCAATAATAATATTATCAGTCTATAATACAGTTTGGTTTTTAGCTTGTAAGGCTGTGTAGATTTGTAGGCTGCTGGTCAGACTCTATACATGTAACTCTGACACTTTAAAATATGTAAATTCTTTTGACTTATCTCCCTTGGTACTGGGAGCTATGGGAGAGTGAAATACCATTTTAAGTACAATTAATGTATTAAAGGGACGCAAACAACTGTTATCAATATATATATAGAAATCACCTCCCTTGTTTAATGAATTAGGTTATAAAGTCTTATGTTAAATATTTTATAGCCCAAACATTGTAAAACATTGGGATGATTAAAGTTTGTTGCTTATTGGGTGTGTGCAGTCTTCAAATTTAGCATGGAGCATAATCATGGCCAGTACATGACACTTATTGAAGTCAGTAGGTCAAGGTCACAGTGAAACAGAGTGTAAAATCTTTATCTGCACAATTACTTGAGAAGATTGATGACACATGCCCTTTTGATTTTTATGTCATGTGGTCAAAGTTCAAGGTCAAAGTTACACTTAGTGGAAAATACTTGATTACTTGAGAAGGTATATAGCCTAGATTTCTGAAATTTGGTATGAACATTGCCCATGGCCTGATGACCCTTGTTGATTTTATGGTCAGTAGGTCAACGTCACACTGACATTTTGTGTAAAAACCTTGTCTGTTCAATACATTGAGAAGTATTGAGGTTGAAGCTTGATAGGGACATTGCCCATGGCCAGTAGATCACCACAATTTATCTTGTGGTCAGTGATTCAAAGGTCAAGGTCATAGTAAAACTTTGTGTTAAATCCTTGCCCACTCATTCAAATCCATGCAATAACTTGAGAAGAAATAAGACTAGATTTGTGACACTTGGTAGGGACATTGCCCATGGCCAGTAGATGACTCCTTCTTAATATTATTCAAAGGTCAAGGTCAAGAGACACTTAGCGTAAAATCCTTGTTTTATTAGTAAATTGTTCTGTTTGTTTTCTTTTCATGACATCTAAACATTAATAATACTTAATTATAATGAGGCTCTTGTTTACTATTATGAAGTGTTTAGCTTTAACTCTTTGTTTATTTTAAGAAAATTTTTGCTTTTAAAATACCTATGTTTGCAGTTTTATTATTATGTATATATTGAAACCATACAACTTTGTGTTCTGTGGTATACATATACTTGATATGTTTTATGTTTTGGCCTTATTTCACATGATTTATCTGAAACAATGAAACCAGGATGACAAAATATGGAAAGTTCAACTTTATTTATAGGCTTGATATCATTTTTTTTTCTTAGACTTTTAAACAGTTTGTTTTTATGGTGACTTGAGAGGTACATGATATTAATGATCAACGCAGAATGATCCAGGCATGAATATGAAGGTGAAATGAAAATTTAAGACAAAATTTAATTCTAAGTATATTTATATTGGTTTGTGTTTCTGCTTGTTAATTTGTGACATTATTAGTCTATAGTTGAGTCAACACAAACACACAATGTTTTATAATGTTTTCGCAGTGTGTTTACTTTTAATGAGTATTTTGTCAAACATCATTTGTGTTTATAGGTAAAAAAAAACAACTAAAAAACTCAACTCAAATCATCTTTCATATAAAAAACAATTATAGCATATATATAATGATAGATGGCACAAAGTTGGATAACAAGACCACCATTTTGGTTATATATATATATGTGTGTCTTTGCTGTATTATTGCAAATAGAGAGTGATAGTAATTCAAACTAAGATAGTCTGTGAGAAGACACCTGTTACTATAATTTAACCAACATGTTTCAACTTCACTTGTTTATTCAAGATCAAACTTTTCATAGAGGATATTCAAACCAAGACTGGTCAACACTTGACCACATTTGTGACCAATTAACCTAATTTATTGAAACATATTTTTATATATTTTTTGTGAATATTTGCACTTTGCTCCCATCCCCACAGGGACATAGTGAAGAGCATTTATTAAGAAAAAGTTAATTAAAGGCAATATAGGAAACTTACTGTGTTACCTATTCCTATAGATTCTTCTCATACCATAAATGATTCTTATCACATACCCGTGCCGATTTTGCGACTCGTAAGAACGGTATTGCACGGCTATATATTTTGACGTGACGTCATTTGCGTTACACAAACATAGTGTAAAGACGCGCTACAGTAAAATTTTGTAAGCGTTACACACTACAAATATAAATGGAATATGTTACTTTTTCACTTTTAACAGTTTTTCTTTTGGGTATGTGATAAATAGAATATTAAATTCGTGCAAGTTTAATACAAAAATTATTGAACTCGTCGAAGAAAAGAATATTATGCTCGCCAGAGGCTGGCATGATATAATTTAATAAATTCAGTATTAAACTTACACTCATTCAATGTCCTCTATATCCTGTGCACTGATTATTAGTAAGACTATTCTTTATTTGAAATGGTATTCCATATCCTGCAAAATATTCTTTTCAAAAATAATAACCATTGTGTTGACATTAATAAAGTGTGTGACTACATGTGACGTCTCTGGACAATGTTCCATTGTACTGGAAACATGTGGCAAATGACGTAATTTCCCATTATCAATACATCTATATTATACATCTGATGATCGTGACAAAATATGCCAATTTGAATGAATTGTAATTTAACAATGTTTCGTTTGTTTTAACTTCCAGTTCAAAAACGCATTTTTATCAATTCATAAGAGACAGGGAAAACTAAATATGTTCCTGGACATCTTATAGTTTATCGGCATGTTTTCAACATGGGAGACTGAAAATCTATTAGGGGGACCGTATTAGTTAATGTGATCTTAAGTGAATATAATTATATGCCAAATAATAAAGTTCTTATACCGTGTATATTTACAAAAATTCAACCCATTAAGCTGCCCTTGATTATCTCCATCTACTTACGTAACATTATTCATGGTGCTAAAGTTTAATTGTTATGTACAAAGTTTTACGTATGTGTGTGGATTCGGGTACTTGTTTCATTACACAAAACCGTTATAATTTCTTACATTGTATTTAAGTATATATTGTTGAAATAAAAGATTACATAGAAGACGTTTTAGTTATTGTTAATATTAGCATATTCTGTAAATCTGCTGAAATTAAATCATGAATATTTATCTACCTTCCTTAAATTTCTTAACAATTACGTGTAGATATCTAAGTTGTTTATAGTGTCACAACCAGGAAGTAAACGTTCGTCGAAAACACCCACAATAGACTTGCTGCACTACCCTAATGAACGAACGGTATTATGTAAACTGAGTGTAACATTGCAATGAAGGAAATATAAAATCAGTTTTAGCAGTGGAGTGCCCTGTATTAATTAATGAAGTCCGATTTCTATGTAACGAATTACTATATTATTTTATTTTTAATTATTACTTTAAAAAGCAGACGCACTCCTATCCGAAAAGTTTTTGGCATGTTCAAGTTCGAGTTAATCGGAATACAACAGACATTACAGAATCTACAAACAAAATGGTCATAGTGGCCCTTTATCGTACGTACTTTTTGATTATAAAGTCATAACATCTATAATGAGAAGTATGTCACTTGGTCAAAGTCACAAACTGAACTGATGCTAAAATTTTCAGCGCAATACATTTAAAATGAATGTAGATCACAGTCCAAACAATACTGGTCAATTAGACAAGATTCACAAATTTCTGACTTTGCTTTGTCAATTAGGGAAGAGGAATTTTTAAATCAGTTATTTATAATAAATCACTACAGAGCGTATAGCTAGCGTTAATCGTACTACTGGTGTAACCTTTATCCTTGTCAATTAAAAGAAACGAAATTTCTCTCGAACAGAACGACGGACAGTCACCTATCATATAAAATCCCGCATCAGCACTGTGTGCGCATGCGAGTCCGGTCAGTTTTTGTCTAATGAAAAGTGTCGTCATTCTGGCCACTACCGATAATGGATAGGGTGACTGCACTCAAGACATTAGCACTGGACTCGCTGAATTAAAATAATGAAAAACATCATGTTTATGCGTTTCTTCATCTTGAAAACGTAGTTGTTTATAACAAAGACCAAACGTAAATGTCCTTCCGACTTAAGGAAGTTTTCGGTAGTTTTCATATAGACATACAGGCAAAATTAAAACTGTTCAGTACAATTTCGGCATGTTGTTATTATATGATAACAGAAGCATTTTAAGCGAGAAAAAAACGGGGTTACCGTTCTCGTTTTTAAGTTATCTACCCCTGAACTTCTCTGAGGTCATTTCAAGGGCAGTTAATTTATACATACGTCTATGAATTCTTGTTTTTAATTCTGGATTATGTTTTTCTTTTTATTGTTGAGCACAATACATAATAATAATAATATCTGTCATATGTTGCGGTTCGGACCGGGATATCCGTCCCGAGGGGACCCGCCCATTGGGCGGTAACGAGGCTTGCCGAGTTACCGCCCATGGGCGGGTTCCCGAGGGACGGATTAATAATATCTGTCATATGTTGCGGTTCGGACCGGAATATCCGCCCCGAGGGGACCCGCCCATTGGGCGGTAACGAGGCTTGCCATTCCGGTCCGAACCGCAACATATGACAGATATTATTATTAATCTGTTTTATTTTTTCGATGAAAATAAGGTAATTAAAATTCTTTAAAAATATGACATTTTTAAAACACAATGGGCCATTTTTAAGAAAAAAATGCACAGGTTAAGAGAAGAAGTGGGGAAAAACTTATCCACTCTTAATTCGTTCTTGAAATTTAGCATATTTACTAAAACGAAGGTAAGCTTCACGAAAATAACAAAATAAGGTATTATTTCCTTTCATTTTTATCTGCCCATTTTTTTCTCGCTTAAAATATTCTAACAAAATGCAAAGTTTAAAGAAATCTAAATGTCTATATGAAAACTCCCGAAAACGTCCTTAATTTAATTCTTAAAAGTACAACTATATAACCTTCCAAAATAAAGTACATGGTGAAATGTTTAAGTGAAAATAAATATGTTTTATACATGGGGTTACGTATTACGCTATTAATTTAAATTAATTGCGCAATTTTTTCTACGCCTGTAGCAGGACTATTTCGATGAATACGAAACATGGAAATTCCCGATTTAAAGTAGCGCACTTTCGTTTTGAATGTTGGTAGGAAGAGTCGTTGGTCTAACGCTGCGCTGATGTTGCAAAATGAGGAGCTTATTGAGGCGTTTCAGTGATTAAATATATTTGGAATGCCCCAAGAAGTTTCTTATTTTGGGCATTAAATTCTAAACAGAAAATACAGGGTTAACCGTTTAGAGTGAATAAATATTTGACTTTTGTATATATGCGAGTTTGAACATGCGTGCGAGATTGACGAAACTTACAGTAAATGTTTGGAAGTGGAACAATTAAGAATGAAAATGGATTAGAACCAAAGACTACGGATATCGGTGTTATAAAGTCACAGCTAATTATAATTTAATACAAGTTACTCGAGAAGTCCATCAAGGATTTAAGTTGAAATAAGTTCGGCAACATCCCGTGATTATAGAGAATAGGATGCGGTTAAGTAGCTTACTATTTTGAAGATCATTAATATTGTACCTGTGTTTTTGCCGTTTATATTTGATAACACAAGTTCATTCAACATTATAACCAATGTCGTTTTCCAGCAGATTCTATAAACAGAACTTCTACACGAACATAAGAAGTGAAAGGTAGTAAATTGTCGATTTTGCCGGAATTACAATAAAATTTAGACTTCCATCAAATGATGACGAGTATCGGACTATTTTTTTTTTAGAAGAACCTTCTTTATTAAGTGTGATTCAAGGTATTACACGAGTATTTCAGATATCTAAACGAGGATTGGTATGGTGATCGGTCTAACAATAAGGAAAATGGAAATGAAAAAACAACAGACAGGATAAAATTTAGGAAATTTATTTTAAGTATCAAGTTCACTGTGAAACAAGGATGACCTTGGACACACAATCTAAAATCATGATTTGTTTATAAACAGAAAACAACAAACAAAATCATACATAGCTGTACATACCTAGTAATACCATTTTGTATTAAGTTTGAATCTCATCAGATAATAAACTTTTAATGAGATATGTAACAATCTTAATTTGCAATGCTTACAATAGCTAGTGGTTTATTTGTGTTATTATAAAGTAAGTGTTGCAGGTTTCAGAACTAAAAGGTGTCAATTACCAAACTATCCAAAAACAGAGTGCCGGGTCAAAGGTCATTCTTGACAGTTTCTCAATACAGAATTAAAATTTGTTATTATTTGTAGTACAACATTGTAAAAATGCAGTAATATTTACAACTGACAACATAAAATGCCTGACTATGTAAAAATGAGACCAGCACAATAGTGCGGTATTTATTTAGACACATACAGAGATAAATCACATACACACGAACGGACATTACACATTCTACTCTCTACTCAAACATCAAAAATTAAAACCCAGTGTCCGACATATTTTGGCAGAAATGCGAAAGAGAAAATAACAAGAGCTGTCCGTAAGACAGCGCGCTCGACTTTTTTAGTGCTTGCCTATAATACAAAACATTGACAGTTAAGGGCCATAATTCAAATAAAATCTTTGACAGAATTACCTTCTCCTGGACATGTTTGGGAATCATGATTGTAAACAAGTATTCCAACTTTCAAATTAATATCTCAAACAGTTCAGTCAAAAAGTGGACTGGTACTAAAAACTTAACCAAGATTCTAAGTCGATAAAAGGCCTTAATTTTTAAAACAAATCCTTGACAGAGTTACCTTCTCTTGCGTACAGATGGGGGTAATGATGTGAAATAGCATTAAAAGTTTCAAAGCAATATCTCAAAGGGTTAAGGCAATAAGTGGATTTTACCCATATTCAATGTATTTTCTAAGTCAAAAGGGGGCATAATTCTGTCAAAAACCTTGACAGAGTTATGTCCTCTTGTCTGTTGATGAAGGTCGTGATGGTAAACAAGTATGGTCAGTTTCAAAGCAATACCTCCAATGGTTTTGAAATAAAGTGAGGTGGTACAAAAAACTTAACCAAGCTCAATACACTTTCTAAGTCAAAAAAGGGCCATAATTCTGTCAAAAACCTTGACAGAGTTATGTACTCTTGTCTGTAGATGGAGGTTATGATGGTGAACAAGTATGGTAAGTTTCAAAGCCATACTTGTAATACTTCTGAAATAAAGTGGGGTGGTACGAAAAACTTAACCAAGGGTGTGACGCCGACGCCGACGCCGAGGCGAGTAGGATAGCTCCCCTTTTCATAGAAAAGTCGAGCTAAAAAAATGCCCCTAGTTTTCCACGTTTACAAATTCATTATTTTACATTTTAAAACTTCCTTCTTTTGAAAATTCGTATCAAAACTAAGTTGTCGAGTGTAAAACATCATGTGATATACTTCATAAAACACTTTACACCACTTGAAGTTATTCAAACAAAAAAATATTTCCCTATGTCCTTCAAATGGTTTTCTTCAAATAAAATTGTATTCAATATATTGAATAGTTAAAGAATTTCTTTGCTGTCATAACAAATAAAGCACGTAAGTGGTAAAACAACTGACTTGTGTTCGCTATTTTCCCCCAATAAAATATATAATAATTAAAACGCAAACAAATAATGTACATAATGACTACGGCCTTTAAGTTCATGTAGCTGCCAATAAATATTTCTAAATACAAAACCTTGTCAAGCTTTGCATATCTTTATCTTATTTTGGGGATTGTGTCAATACTTGAAACTTGAGTAACTTATCTGTTCGGTATTATGTAACTTACAAATTTAAAATCTTTATGGAAGAACTGAAGCGACAAGGCCACAGTAATCAACAAAGAAAAATGTTTTAATGTTTTTTCTTTGTCCGTGGCGTGACATTAGTAAACATAATACGAGATTTGTTACATAATTTGTGTTCACTTCCTTGCAGTTAATATTTGTATAGAAATTTTCATTCAGATTTTTTTTCCATTTGTTGTTCAGTGAGCAAGGCGTGGATTATGGACTATTATTTTGTAGGTGTGCTTGGTGTAAGATGTATTGACCCTGGGTCACTAAAGTCACCAACTCTGTTGTGTGCATCCATTGCTCTTACAGCAAAATGATATTTGTTCCCCACTTGGAATTGTGTTAAAGTACAGGCCATTGGCAGTGGAAGGGCTTTTACATCGCCAACCTACAAGAAAATGAAAAACGTACATCAATGACAATTTCTTTGCTTCATAAGATAAATTATTATTTTCTAACACCAAAATACACTGTCACATATGTAATCACTACCTTTAACAAAATAACAAGATTCAGCAGTTAATATATGCACATTTGTAGTTGGAGTCATTTCCCTCAACTTATAGATAGGCAGAATCACCTGATTATAATGGTGACACAGGTAAATTATTATGCTCACCTGCATTCAGACAGTCAACGAAAAGACATAGTTTACATATAAAAGATTCATAATTTACCTTTTTCCATAGAGATGGGACTGGAGGGGCAGAAGTTTCTTGGTAGGCAAACAACTGATAGTTAGATATCTCTGCATGAAGGTCATTCAAGGTCATGTTCCAGGATAACACTATACCTACATAAATATACATACATATTTTTATCAATATATACTAGTACTGTATAACACTTAACAAGCTGAAAATGTCAACCTAAGACGTGTGTCCTGATTAGCCTCAAAGTGTATTAATAAATTCATCAGAACAAAATTTACAGAATATACAACTAAAAAATTTGTCTAAAATCAATTCTAGAGGAAGAAATCCAACCCTGATACAATACAATCCATGGTGATTATCACAACTTTCTCTTCTAAAACTGTTCTGCTCAACCATCAATCTATATTATATATTCTTTAAATTCATTTCTGACTGCATGCAACTTTAAATAAGCATATTCTAGCATTATATCAATAGGAAGTTGTTTTTTAAGATTATTGAAAGTAAAACCAATTTACCTTGACTAACTCTGGAAATTTTGAGACAAGGTTTTGGTGGTAGTTCTTTGAGACCATTACTTTGTTGTTTAGGTGGTAGAGCAGGGAATGGTGCAGGGTGAGTAGCAGTAACTACCTGAAATAATGACTTAAAATTGTGAATACATGCTTCCCTTGAAAATTTTCTTAAACTGACAACTTTAAGTTTGTGTTAATTACATGAAGATTACAGTTCAATGTTTAATGATTTAAGCAAAAACGATAACTTCTTTAAGATCATACCATCACCAAACTAAAAATATCTCTTTAAAAAAATGAATTAAATCAAAATTGCTGACAACTGACTTTTGTTTTACAAGTCCATACATAGTTTGATTTCCTTCAAAATACTGGATAATCAAAAAAAAATCGAAACATTCAATTAGCACAGATTCATTAAAGTTTGTCACCTTTTGTGTTGTCGGAGTTGCTGATACTGCTGCTCGTGCTAGACTGGTACCGGGTGCAACAGAAGTTGGTGAAGTAAGATTAACCAACGTTGGAGACTGCTGTACTGTATTGATCAAGGGAGCTGTTTGTGGAAGGCCAGAAGCGACTGTCATCATCATACCTGGCCTGACAGCTGGTGGAGAACTGAACACAAGCTGATATGTCGGCTGATTTGGTAGTCCAGTACGTACAAACTGTGTTCCCGGTGGTGCTAGAACATGTCGTACACCTTGTTGACTGGTCATAGCACCTAAACCACCTGGTAATGTTACCAGTCTTGTTTTATTACTATCATCATCATCAGTGAGATCAATCACTTTAGCAGTGCTGCTAGGTGAAGGTATGGTCACTGTTTTGGGCACTGCCATACTTTTAGTAACCATAACACTTTTTGGCACACTATTTTGAGTTGTAATTTGGGCAACAGCTGGTTGACCATAACCCTGAAAGGTAGCTGTGGCAGATTTAGGCACATATGTTGAGGTGAAGGGTATAAATTCTAACATAGATGTGTTGACTGTAGTTGTTGCAGCGACGACTGTAGTCATTGATCCAACTGTTTTCTGTACTCTTGTTGTATCTAACAAACTCTTCACTGATGGAGTCTGATATGTTGATACGTGCTGCAAGTGTTACAACATGGAACATATATTAATGTTGCAAGCTTTATAACTAAAATGTGACCAATAGAAGATTCTATGTAAATTTAATATTGCAATATGATAAGGCAAGTTTTAAGTGAGTTAAATAATTAACTAGTTATATATAACTTAATTCTAAGTTAGATTTATAACATAAATGTTTACCACTTTAGGTCCTTGTGGAAGTTGAGAAGTTAGACTTTGTTGTGATTGTTGAATAGGAAGTCTTATAGTGCCATTTCCTGTTGCTGAAACAAGGGGTGGCTGTGTCACTGGACGTTGTGGGGTGGAAACCATCTTGTTTGTTTTAGAGCTTGCAGTCTAAAAGAAGAAAATGAAAAATGCAATAGGAAAAAAAAATTCAACCTACCAAACAAAAATAACTGTGCTATCCTACACTGATAACATAACTTGTTATAAAGTGTGACCAACTGCAGATTTATTGGCCTGCAAGAAGGGATAGTTGTCAAATACTCTAGAGCATAAACTTGACAAAGTGTCTGGATTCTGTACCAGACATAATTTATTTGCTTCATATACCTCTCTAACACAGCAGTAAAGGTCAAACTGCAATAGAAAAATTGCATTCAATCAACTTTTGAAAGAAGACCAGATCTATAACCAATGACTTCCTAAACAATCATTTATGGATCATCTAATCATTTTCATACTGAACTAACCCCAAGAGATAAACACCCTGGAACTGAGATATGAGATAAATTTCACTAAAAATGTTTTATTTCTATCACTAAGAAAGAAGAAAATGTGATAATGTAACATTAGATCTACTATTTTCAGATGTATAATTTAACATCAGGATTATAAACAAGGATGTGAGACATCTTCATGTTGAAACACATATCCCACTGACATTTTATATATCTGATTACCAACCACAATATTCAAAAATTTACTTCCCTGGTATTACCAGTACAGGTGCTCGCTTATCTTATCATATGAAATGTGCAACATTACTGAATTTAAACTTTACCCAATATTTTGACTGCATTTAAGAAACTCATCTTATGAAAATAAACATAAAGGACTTTGTTGGATCTTCCTTATCCTTAATTATTCATCAAGTTTTATAAAATAATTATTTTCAATTCAAAAATAGATCCATCTGAATACCAATAACCCATCCATGCAAAGTTAGATTATTTAAGTAAGGGATTTCACAATATTTAGTGTTTAGATGGTAGTCATTTTACAACAGATAAAATCACTGTAGTGTGCTCTATATCATAAGAAAAGCAACTATACTGATATCATGTGTAAGGTTTGTTAAATGTCTTCATATTACCCATCACCATGCTATGTACTCCATCTGGCACTGACCATTAATTATTTTAATAAGTTAATCAAAATTTATCAACTACCAATAATTTCTGGTCAGACTACACATTCAAGCTGACCTGACTGTATATTTGAGGTGTACCTGTAGCTTATTTTTTATTACCACTTCCACTCAGAGTTTAGTAAAAGTTTTTAAAGATCATATACAACAAAGTTACAATTATAAGACAGTAACATAGTTGAGTTAATGTTATGAATCAGATGAGGTATCAAGTGTTATTAATATATAAGACAAACTTCGTCTAGTTTTCACTTAACTTTATGAAACTTATAATAAGAGGAGAGATATAATTTCCGTACCTATAAAAACCTAGTAGATGGCTATCAGCACTGAGCTTGAAGGGTCACACTATTAGCTTAACCACAACAATAGGAACAATTACAATTGTCAGTGAGTGTTGACAAACTACTAATGATGCATTTCAGTAATTAAATGAAAGCATCGACAAATAAATGAAAAAAAATGATGATGATGATTGATTTTAACATAGATTATATGACCCTTAGGTAGCATTCTAAGCCAAAGCAGAAATAAAGTTGCATATGGGAACTCAGTTATAGTCTAGCAGAAGTGACTGATATTATTACCGAGTAAAACAGGTTGGCTGAGGATGATGTGGGAGGGGTACTGGATTCTCTGTTCAATTTCATGGCTAACATCTGTTTTAATACAACATTAGCTGACATTGTCTACAAATGAACATGAAACATGCAGTGTGAAAACAATCTTAACATTGTGCAAAATGTTAAAATGAAAACAATATTAATTTTGTTATAAAAAAACATGTGTTTTAATGGACTTTATTATTAGATATAAAAATTCAATTCTTATTTTTGTGTCAGAAAGATCAAAGTTTTATAATTTAACATAAATCTTCTTAATGAGTAATGAAAAAGTTGAACAAGCAAATTCATAAAATGCATCTATTGTTAATCTGAACAATGAACATTGTGAATAATGAGGAAGAAAAGCAACAACAATAACTAGATTTGTAAATACAATTGTCATGCAGTAACAGGGAACTTAAAACTTAAGTACTAAAATAACCATACCAGATCTTCCTGAAACCAGTGTATATATAAATACATATATAGATCTCAAGCATGTCTCTCTTTTAAAAACTGACAATAGTAATAGTTTTTCCTTTGTTACTATGGTTATATTCATTTTAGAGCAGTATAAATCACTGGTATAGGAAATAGGAAGATAAAGACTACTTTAATCTCTAAATGTCTATCAAAATGAAAAGAGCCTATATTCTAACACATTTTGAAATATACACAAATTTAGACTTAGTTTCTTCAGACTCAGCTCATAAAGAAAATATAAATAAGAAAAGAAAACACTTGTCATTCAATAATAAAACAAGCAATTATCATAGTATTGCAAGCAATCCATAAGTCCCCTACCGGTTAGAACCCCATCAACATTCTGAAGGGCCATTCACTAATGTTTCAATTTTTCTCTATTTTAAGTAAATTTGTTGGAAAAGTTCTTTAAAAGTGATCACAGGAAACAGTTTTTATGAACAGACAGACAGACGGACTGAAGAACACTCTAAAGTTAATATTTGAAACATTCCTGTTACCAAAATATAACATTTTAAAAGCAAAATTCTTAAACAGGAGATAACTCTTGAATTAAAGATGCAATTTCATAAAAAATTTTCAGCTCTTTTGACTAATCACAAATATTGTTATATTTGCCATGTTTTAAGCCTATTTGTTGCCAAGGCAAACTGATATTTTTTTCAAAAAAGGAAGAACAGATAAGACATGCATAATCTCAAGACTGCCATCTACCCATATGTCAAGTTTCATAAAAATATTTCCAGTACTTTTTGAGTTATCACTGGATTCAGTTTATATGTGTAAAATTTGCCCATATTTTCAGTCTATGTGTTGCCATAGCAACCAGAATTTTCAACATAGGAAGAAAAGAAAAAGATGTGCATAATCTCAAGACTGCCATCTACCCATATGTCAAGTTTCATAAAAATATTTCCAGTACTTTTTTGCTTTATCACTGGATCCAGTTTATGTGTAAAATTTGCCATATTTTCAGCCTATTTGTTGCCATAGCAACCAGAATTTTCAACATAGGAAGAAAAGAAAAAGACGTGCATAATCTCAAGACTGCCATCTACCCATATGTCAAGTTTCATAAAAATATTTCCAGTACTTTTTGCGTTATCACTGGATCCAGTTTATGTGTAAAATTTGCCATATTTTTCAGCCTATTTGTTGCCATAGCAACCAGAATTTTCAACATAGGAAGAAAAGAAAAAGACGTGCATAATCTCCATACCTGCCATCTATCCATATACCAAGTTTCATAAAAATATTTTCAGTACTTTTCAAGTTATCACGGGATCCAATTTTGTGGACGGACGGACTGACGGACTGACAGACGGACAGGCGGACGGACAGACGGACGGAGGGTAAACCTAAAGTCCCCTCCGGTAAACCGGTAGGGGACTTAAAACATTGGTCATTCCAACATAGTATAAAATCAGGAGAATCACAAAAGCAAAAAGATTATAAAAAGTTTAAGAAACTTCGCACAAGATAATGAAAGAATAGCATAGATAATTCATAGATTTTACAACATAGATTTATTCTCCCTTGTAAAACCAAATTAAAAAGAAATTGAATGAAAATGTCTTCAATAAATGCCATCATAAAATGTTATAAGCAAAGCATATAGATAGATACACTAAGATAAAAATTAACTTATGTTTAAAAAACAACAACCAAAAAACAAAGTACAATATTGTAAAAACAACACAAAAAGCTTAAAAACATCTATTAATATGATATTCTTACCCTGCCTTCATCCACTTGTACAGACACATTCCTTGTTGTAATTTGCTGAAAAAACAATACAGAGAAATACAAACTTAATTTCTATCAAAGACTTAAATACATCTATGAAATTTATAATTTTAGTAAATAATTTAGTGAAAGTTGAAAACATTTAATAAAACGTTACACTTAATATCAACATAAGACAAGATTGAGACAATTACCCTAAGAGCAGCTGTGGCAGCTTTTCTTTTCTCGAGTTTTTGTTGCAGCACTGTGACATCATTAACCTTGACCTGTAGGTCCTTCACTTGTCTCTTCCAAAGGTCATTATTCTGCTGGAGATCTTTAACTTTCTGACTAAGTTTGGCAACAAGTGTGTCTCGCTGGGATGTCAGGTACGTTTTTACCTTTTCCCTTACCAACTCTTCCAATTCCTACATTGATAATAACATGTTGATGTCAGTTTCAAATACAGTAACCACCGGCAACAGACAAGTGTACATAAATTTACATAAACAAACAGAAAGCAGCATACAATAACAAAGTAATCGGCTATCAAGACAGACATATTCACCACACATGACTGTCGCATATCAAACTTTGAAATTCTATTTTTTGGCTTGATTTCCAACTGGGGCATTTATAATATAGCTTAAGTTATTTAACATTTTAATCTAATTACAAGCTATAACTCATATTTGAATTACCTACTCCTTTAACTGGATCATACCTACATTCTACCTTAAATTATATCAACTGCAGATTTACTTTAAATGGGAAAATTGGAGACCTTTAGAAATATTTGTAACACACATTTTTGATCACCTCAAAATGCAGTTTGTCTATATTGCAAATAGAAAAGTTTTAAAATAAGACTTGTATGAATACAGGGAAGGTTTAAAGGTCAAAGTTTTCATTTACTACCCAAGCCAGAGAGAAATATCTGAAATACCTTAAACAAAACTTTTAAAGTGATACTTCAATGTAGTAGCATATGGTTGCACAACAATGAACAGTAGTGTCATCTTTTATGAATACACCCATTGATTTTATTAGTCAAGGGAAGCAGTGCTTGATGATAAAATAATTTGATTATTCAGCTCTTGCTTCCCTTTATCAAGCATAATGCTATAATTAATGTTCATTGATGCGAGTGCAACCATATGGATATGAGATCATGTCTTTGTGAAAGATTAAGAACAGAATTATAATCTCATGAAAACCTGTCAATAAGTGAAAGTTATGCTGTATTAAAAAACTTAATATATCTATAATAATAACAATGATCAATGTATTTTTTTTTAAAGTCTAAAAATGTGAACCTTTCATTAACTAGAACACTATACACTTTTTAAAATGAAAGAAACAAGAGCTTCCAGCCAGAAGTACAGCATGCTTGACCATTCTCTGTGCTGTATATTAGTAATACAAAATCCTGAATAGTGTAGAAATTAACAAAGAGAAAGATTTCATTCAAAATACATGACATAGTTTTTTATAGTGAGATTTAAAGGACAGTACTTACTTAGTCTGCCAACATGTGTAAGTAGTTTACTAAAGTATTAGCCCCACAGACACTATACTATAACAGTGTTTTATGACATTCAAGGGAGAGAACCTCAATAACCTTATAAAAAAAGCATCCTCAGTAACTGTATTACCTCCCTTTATCAAGTAAACCATAAGATGAACACGTGGTACTAGTTTGGTTTGCAGATTACAATCTTTCATCCTGTTATTATTCTAAGCTACGGTATGTCCCAAAATAGTTACAAAGCATGATGCTTATCCATAACTACATCCCTAACTTCACATTCCATATCATTATTTCTTTTTATTTTTATTTAATTTATCTTTTTTTTCATTGATAGAAATATCAGCAAACATAACAGGACAATCATTCGCAATACTTAATTCAATTAATGATATGCGAAGAGGCCGAAGTGGCTATAAATAACTCAAAAATTGAAACAGAACTTTCCTGTGTAAACTGTTATTTTTTATCTTGAATATTTTCTAATTTTTAGAGAAACCCATTACTATTAAACACAATATATTAAAAATATTTTAAAAGATATTTTCTTAGTTTTTTTACCTGTATGTTACATGAAAACAGTCAAGGAAAGACAAATTTGACACCAGGACCATGATTTATATGGCTATGTAAAATCCCAATAAAAAAACGCAACATATCATACATGTACATTTATATCTTATCTGTGACTGGGCCTTTAAATTTAAGAAGAGAATATTTTTCTCTAAAGAAGTTTATGATGCAAAAGTAATGGCAGGGGCAGCGCTCATAGCCTCATCATTTTCGATTTCAGACAGATGATTTACATAACTTTTGTTGATCTTAATCTAAACCCCTTGTAGTTTCCTAATAAAGTCTTTTCCTTACAAATTCTTTGACTGTGTAAGTATTGATAAAAACAATAGAAATGTATCATTTGGATATTCTTATAAATTATTGCTTGGAAAAAAAATGTTCATTTGTTTGTTTGTTTCATTTTACGCCTTTTCCCAACAGTATTTCAGTCATATAGGCGGGTAGTTTCCTAACCATCGTTCCTGGAGAGTTACACCAGTACTAGACAACCTTCCTCCGTGCTAAAATACCAAAGCATCTCCAGGGGATCGAACCCACGCCAGAGAAGTAACTGGATTAGAAGTCGTGGACTCTAACCCCTCAACCACGGAGGCGGTTAAAAAAAAAAGAAAAAAAAATGTTCATAAAGTACTTAGTGATTTAGTATAAACATTAATATAGTGAATTTTTTTTTCTAGAACATTTTTTGTATCTGCTATGTAAATATCATGAAACTCAAACTTGCCAACAACATTCATATGTAATTATTTAAATGGTTTGCTGTTATGTCTGATACCAAATACTAATCAAGTAATAATTTATTGTACTAGAAACCTGCCATAACACACCAATTTACTTTAATAACTCAATTTACATTGTTATTTGTAAATGGCCAAAACTGACTGCAGACTTTATGAAGTTTCACAATTATAAGCTCTACTAGAAAATGCATCATCGCATGAAGTTGGTCAAAACATTAACTTTGGGAGTAGAGATGTTGTTTAAAAATATTGTGCATAACATTTAGGCTTGAAAGTAAAACAAAAGCAAGGATAATGTAGAAATATACAGAAAAGGAAGATTTCATTAAAAATACATGACATAGTCGAGTCTTGAA
The DNA here is from genome assembly GCF_026571515.1 of Ruditapes philippinarum. Taxonomy (NCBI): domain Eukaryota; kingdom Metazoa; phylum Mollusca; class Bivalvia; order Venerida; family Veneridae; genus Ruditapes; species Ruditapes philippinarum. Next base: position 47,423 of record NW_026866098.1, on the reverse strand, counting down.
TAGTGAGTGACCATAAATTGTAATCACAAAGGCATGTGTGAATACCTTCAAATTATAGAGAATAATCTTGGGTTATTTAATCAAAATTCAAGCTAGGGTTAACTTGAGGACATGTTTATAGTTTCAAGTGATTCCTTCAGTACTTTTGAAGAATGATACAGCATGCAAAAGTTCACTACAGGCCATTAATCGATTAAAATCCGAGCCAGAGTTATAAGCCTTCAACAGTCACCTCTAATTATGATCCTCGAGACTGGGTTTTTTTTTTTTAAATGAAGACCTCCTTTAGTTTCACAGACTGCAGTTGCATGCAAAACTTCAACCAGAAATATTTATGATCGCAAAGATGCATGAAAAACAACAACAGTTTTACCCCTTGCAAGTTTTAGTGGTTTCGAAGCAGGTGTTATATGAAACAACTGAAGATGGCAGACAATATAGCAATCAGTACCAAATAAAGGCTTCATAAGAAATATGTGAAAAGCATCGAAATGCTTACCTTTTCTGTAACTGTGATCAATCTTTCATTTTTTTCTGGTTTACTTTCCTCTACCTGTTTTACAACTGCTGACTTGTCTTCTAGCTCTTTAGTATCTTTCATTGATTTATCCCCTTCTTCATCTGAATCATCAGACAGTTCTATGCTAGCAGGTTCCACTCTTGATCCAAGTTTACCAATCAATCCAGTCAAATCAAGTTTTGATCGTTTTGATTCATTTTCAGTATGGTCTTTATCTTCTGCAGAACGTTTTCTATCAGAAGAGTTTCTATTAGTAATAACTGAAACCTTTTCTGAACTATTATCTTCTATCATAGCAATTTCCTTTTTGGGATCTGAAGGACTGTTTTCAATTGTTAGTACATTGGTATTTCCATCATCTGCACAACAGGGTTTGTTAGCAATATCACAGTTTTGCTTTGACGGAACTTCAACTTTTGTTTCTTTTTCAAATATCACATCATCATCATCCTCCTCATCATCATTCCCTTTTTCAGCTGCAGCCACATGATCATTATCAGTGACATCTTTTCCTTCTTTTAATGTTTTTTCTTTATCACCATCTTCACTTTGTTTAACAACTGATTTAAACTGTAACTTTTGATACTCATTTCTCATGGCAGGCATTGATGCACCTTCAAATATAACATCATCATCTTCTTCCTCTAGTTCTTTTACTTTCTCTTCTCCAATCAACTGACCTGTAAAGAAGTTTTCTTGTAGTTTTGAATTAGAATTGTTTCTGTTTAAATTTTCTAAATCTTTTCTTTCATTTTCACTATACCGTACATTTTCACAATTAGATTTCTGTTCCTTACTTTTGAATTCATCTAAAATTGTTTCATCTTTATCATCAGAATCATCACACAGTTTTTCATTATCCCCATTTCCTTTTATATATGATTTAATGACAGTGTGTTGATCTATGTCAATGCTATTTGTATTATTTTCAGATTTTTCAATGTCATTAACTTCAGCCATTTCAATATCACTGCCAACTTTAGTGTCTGCATTACTACTCTGATTATCAATTACATTCTTATCAATTGCTTCAGGTTTGGAATCCCCAATCAAAATAGTGTCACTAGTTGTTAGAGGGGAATTTGTTCCAGACAAATCGTGATTTAGAAAATTCACAATATCATTTATTTTACCAGAATTTCCATTACTATTACTGTCCTCCTCAAACTGTATTTTTTCAATAGACGCATGCTTGAATCTTTGAAATTCTTTTTCAGGTTCAGATTCTACGACAGCATCGTCTTCATTATCACTTGTTATATCAATTTCAATAGCACTATTACTATCTTCAAGTTCTGTACTTGTATTTGAATTTGTCTTTTGATTGGGACAATTTTCTATATTTTTGTCTTGATTAGTAATTTTAGCTTTCTCATTATTGCACTTTTTGCTAGAAGGAAGATCTGAATCAATTTCTAAAAGATCATCTTCATTTTCACTTCCAATTTCCATAGATATTCCATCTTCACAATCTTCAAGATCACATTCATCTGTATCTTTCATAGATGCAGATTCTAATAGATCAGTTTCCTCTTCTATTGATAAGTCATCTTCTGTTAAGTGCATAATATTACATTGGTCAAAATGAGAAACTTTATATACATTTTGTTTATTACCTATGCATAATATTACATTGGTCAAAATGAAAAACTTTATATACATTTTGTTTTATTACCTAAAAACTTAAAGCATTAGTAAAGTCAATTTAAAATTTATAAATCACACAAGAAAAATCATATTTAAGGTTATGATAGTCAACTGCATTTACAAAATATAAGGGGGAAAACATATAAAACATTTATTTATGACACTATGCACATAGAATAATGAAATACTTACCATGTAACTTTCTAGGAGATGCTAGCTCATCAGTATCTCCACTTACGGATGATTCAGCTGGACTCATACTCTCCCTTGACAACTCTGAGGACTTTACCTTGGCTACTAACCCTTTCAAAGAATTTCTTACTTTATCATCTAAAAGAAATGGAGATCTTTCACCTTCAGCTGAACTTGTATGTTGCTTCACAGGAGTTTTATTTAGAGCATTTCTGTCAATAGTTTCCATTTTATCAAGACATTTGTTGTTCATTTCATTTTCTATTAATACAGTTTCATGAGAATCATTTTCACTACAGTCTTTGTTTTTGTTAATTTTAATGTCTGTTGCAGAATTTCTATCTGAATTTCTTGAACTGTCTCTATCTGTATGAACTATCATCTCTTCCACCTGGCTACTTTTACATTTATTTGGAACTTCACCTTCTTTGTTGTTAATATGAGATAATGACACATTTATAGGAGAAACCTTCCCTGATTGTTTTTCAACTTCACCCTTACTGTCTAAAGAACAGTTGCTATTTTTATTTTCATTAGAAGATCTTTGCCCTAAACAGGTCTCGTGTAATTCTTTTGAATTTGATTGTTCATCTGGGGTACAATTTTTAATGTTATGGTCTCTTAATGCCTTAGCAAAGCCAATGCAAGGTGATGTTTCAGATATACTTTTATTGTTTCTCAAATCTAAATCTTTACTATCATCTGGCATATCAAGGGAATTTTCGACTTTTTGGCTACCATTTTTCAATATGCTGCCATTTAAAAGACTATTACCATTTGTGTTTTTATCAAGAACACTTTGGCCATTTAAGTATTTGAGATCAGTAAGGATAGTTTCTTTATTGCAGTTGCTGTGGTTACTCTCATTAGAGCCAAACCCTTCATCAACATCTTCCATTTTGTTTTGATTGATGTGACAGTTATAAATATTTGCTCTCCCAAATTAGTTGTTGACTCTGAAACAAAATTATAACTATAACATCAGCTTTATGGAAGCATTTTAAATGAAGAGATATATGCATATGAGTCCTGCAAATTAATTTCAGAACTTATATTACAATAAGGTCATGGTCATTCTGTCTCTGCTATTTCAGAACCTTTTTGACCTAGTGACCTATTTTTGTACACATATTTATTCCATATCAAACCCCTCTTAAACACTAGACACCACTCTGACCAATTTCAACAACATTGTGTCAAATCAGTAATTAAGGGTGTTTTAAAGGATTTTATTTTTCAATTTGACCATGAACAATTTAAACTACTAATCGATCAAAGTGCATATCAGTGACTAAAATGTTTGGCCAATTTAAACTATACAGAGTCATTTTAAATTGTTTTTGTCAAGATTTCCGTTGTATTTTGACTTAGACGTTAGTGAGTCTAGTTGTTTTTTTTAAATAATCTAGATGTTTTAAAATTTAACCATAACTAACAAGCAATTATCATAGTATTGCAAGCAATCCATAAGTCCCCTATCGGTTAGAACCCCAGCAACATTCTGAAGGGCCATTGGCCATTCATTAAAGTTTCAGTTTTTCTCTATTTTAAGTAAATTTGTTGGAAAAAATCTTTAAAAGTGATCACAGGAAACAGTTTTTATGAGCAGACAGACAGACAGACTGAAAGTGTCTAAAGTTAATTTTTTAAACATCCCTGTTACCAAAATATATCTTTTTTAAAAGCAAATTCTTAAAGAGGAGATAACTCTTGAAATAAAGATGCAAGACGTCATACATGATGCGAGTGTAACAAAGAACAATTAGTAATGAAGCTGTTCATAATGAATGTTTATTTTGAATTTGAAGTAAAAGAAAGTTAAAAGAATCATTAAGAAAAATTTTAAGTTTAAGGAGGAGATAATTTTGGAAATATGGATGCTAGATTTATAAACCTTGTCATATTATTATGATGTGGGAGTTTAAAGTAATGAAGAAGTTGGAGTAAAATATACCAATTTCATGTAAAAAAATCTTAGTTCAAGGGGGACATAATTCTAATAATAGTCTTGCTAGAGTATTGAACCTTCTCGCAAAAGATTTGAGTGATAATAAGAAACATATATATATAAAGTTTGAAGAAGGTCCATTAAGAAATAAAGAAGTTATTAAAAAAAACAAAAAACTTTTTTTTCATGAAAATTCTAAGTTCAAGGGAGGCAGTTCTGATAATTTTTGTGCTAGAGTTGTAAACCTTGTCACATATGATGTGGTTGATGACCAGAAACTTATATTTGAAGTTTGAAATAAATACCTTAAGAAATAAAGAACTTACAGCGAAAAAGCCTAAAAACTAGAACCAGAAATCTTGACGAGGTTGCCAACATTTGTCAAGTAAGACAGCTCTCAATATACTCCCTATAGTCAAGATTAAAATGATGTGTATAATTTCCATACTACCATCTATCCATATTTTAAGTTTCATAAAAATTTTCAGCTCTTTTTGACTAATCACAAATATTGTTATATTTGCCATGTTTTAAATTGTTGCCATGGCAACCTATTTTTCAAAATAGGAAGAAAAAAAAGACATGCATAATCTCCAGACTGCCATCTACCTTTCAAAAAATATTTCCAGTACTTTTTGCATTATCACTGGATCCAGTTTATGTGTAAAATTTGCCATATTTTCAGTCTATTTGTTGCCATAGCAACCAGAATTTACAACATAGGAAGAAAAGAAAAAGATGTGCATAATCTCCATACTGCAATCTATCAAGTTTCATAAAAATATTTTTTGTACTTTTTGCATTATATTGGGATCCAGTTTTCTGGATGGACAGACTGACAGACGAACGGACAGACAGGCAGACGGAGGGTTAACCTAAAGTCCCCTCCGGTAAACCGGTAGTTTACTAATAAAGTGTAGCAATATCTAAGATGATGATCTGAATACAGGATGAAGTCTTATAAAATTTCAGATCAGACTGAAAAATTACATTGAATAAATTCATCTTCTGAATATCATTCTGTACTTGCCTAAGATGAGATCTAATTTCAATTTATTCTGAGCAATGGCTACCAGTAACGTTGTTACGTTTCCAATTTAATGCAAGATGCCATTATATTTTCATTTTCAGTCTGAAGCTATTATAGCAACTTTTCGACATGCGCAACTTTAAGGTTTGAGAAGTTGTCTCCCTTTTCACACGCGCTGATGGCCGCTCATCTTAGTTCCGTTTTGAGTGTACTACCGCCAAATATTAAATATTTATGCCCAGAATTTACTATGAAAAGCAGCAATAATTATAGGACGGTGAAGTGTATGTTCGTAGTGTTTGTGGGAAGAAAATATTTGTGGGAACAAAAGAACTTAATTATTAAAGTTGGATTATCAACCATATAAAAGTTGCATTAACTTCAATATGCCACAAATACAAAGAAAGAGCATGCTATTTAACTAATGAAAAGAATACATTTGAAATCTATGCAATATTCGAACTTAAATTACGTGTGTACGGCGCGTAAAAATTTAAAGACCCCGATACAACCTCCGAATAAATTTGTTTAAAGCTGTATAAGTATTATCAAAATATTTAAAGCGAAATATATATATCCGACGGACTATTCGTAAAAATGTACTAAATACCATCACAAATTATCCAACTCGCTCGATGCACCGTGAAAACTGGTCATACTAATAATCGTATACGCACAACAAAAACAGCTTTGGATGTCAAAATATTTCGACCACGGATTTTACATTAATGTAAATCCGTGTTTCGACTAAGTGAAAATTTGCACCCGTCTAGTATAATATGCATAATTTTAGACATTTTTACCAATTCTATTTTTTAGTAGTACATGCTATGTTTAAGGAGAAAAGAACCGTTATTATTTTAGGAAAAGAACTGTCATTCAAGATACTCATTCCTGAAGTGTCCGAAAAATGTTTCTCGGAAAAGATTCGATGTCTTGTTTTTTGTTGTTGTAAAATACCACACCAGAACACCAGTATTATACTATATAGCATCGGTTAATGCATAATTAATACTGCGTCAAAATAGCATTTAAATCAATTAATAACCAAACAAAACATCGATAAAATAATCAGTTACAGTTACTAACATTTTTAAAAATGTTCTATTTTACCGATGTCCCACAAGTTCAATTTTTATTTTTGATATTTTAATGAGATCTAAATGTTTTAAATGATTTTAAAATGCACAAGTTCGAAACTGCACAAGGTCGTTCGTAATTGGAGTTTTTATGAAACCGAGTAGGATGGTGTTTGTGAATGTCTTCAATTGTTTGCTTAGAAAACTAACAGAGATTCCATGTGTAAGATGTGTTAAATCAAATTTCCGCGACTTATAGTATGGTATTTGATTGTGACCCTGATTTTCAGATTTACAAAAAAAAACAAAAAAACGAGCGAACACTTCACCCCGATTTTGTTAAAATTCTTGATAATCGTTTTCTGTGTTATTTGTTTTATATTTTTATTATTTACCACACTTTTTATTTACCCGAGCGAAGTTTTCATATCATCTATAGACTGTCTAAATTTTGTGATTTCTTTTAATCGTTTTTCGTTTATGATATTGTATGTGCTTATATATTTTGCTACAATCAAGGGCATTACCCGTGTTTTTTTCTGTTTTGCATATTCAAAGTTATTAATTTGTAAATGTTGGTGCATGTAAATTTTAGCTGAACGGCAAATAATGGCCTCTTAACCGTCTAGATACTGATTTATAAACTTGTATTTTGCGTGGAAATCACATTTTGTTCAAAACAGGCACTCAGCTACTCTCAAAATAGCGTCAAACACGCTAGGCGATATCCACGCTAATATCGATTTAGAACACGTAAGCGCTCTACTCGACAAAGAATGTGTAGTTATCCGAGCGATAAATAGTCGAGTTTACGCATCTAGGTCACTGAATTTAGCTGAATTTAGCTGAGTTCACACTTACTGAGATATCTGATGACTTAATGAACTGTTTTAGATGCGTCAACAATGTGCAGCTGCTTTCAAAGAGGCCGAGCTAGATTCAAAGTAAAATATGTTAAATCCACTGATATATTGTAGAGTAGAGTAGAGTTAGAGGGACAAATACAAAATATCAAATCAAGTAAGATATGCTATATCTTCCTGACAGGCTCGTTACCAACTTACCAGAGTGTATTTATGAAAGCTATGGATCGGGTTAATTCATGCTTTATGACTTAACTTGTCATTCTTTCCACACAATTTTAACAAAACACAATTTTAACAAAGATCTACGAGATTCGTTTAATTTAAATTAACAAAATTAGAGTAAATTTTACATAAGAAACAGCAAGAGATTCATTTTAATTTATCAAAAGTAGAGTGACCTTATTAGACCTGTATATCTCAGTCAGTTATGTTAAGTTTTTGATTGCTTCAAACTGGAGATTTTTCAACTCAATGTTTGCAACGCGTAAATTTTCATTAATATTTGGAGATTTGAGACCAAAAACGTTCAGTGGCTTGAAGCCCTAATAAGAATATAAAAAGTAATCGTGTTGCTGACGAACATTTCGTTTATAAAATCACGTTTAATTAAAAATGTAGCAAAGATTGGCGTTATTTTTTCCCAAAATAACGCATGCGCACTATCAAGTATACCACATTGCGTTGTTGGGGGCGATCTCAAAGTTATTTGTGTCTACAATAAATCGATATTGAGAAAATGCATATAAAAATGAATTCTCCTTTCGAGTGAAAAAAGGAGGAAATAATTAAGAGCATTTAGTTATTATAAAATTATTCAAAAATCGCTCATTTTACTTATTTGTTTCAGGTTTTCATGACTTTTATACCTAATTTAAACTCCAACATAAATGCATGGACTATGATGGCAAACAAAATTTTCATCAATGTAGATCTACAGACTACTTGTTTATAATCAAATGTTTTTATTGTTGTTGTTCTCTTTGACAGGCTTTAATAAATAAAACTTCTTAGAAAAAAAAGTTCATTATTAAGTTTTGGATTTTTCACCGATTGTTCGGATACTGTGTGCCATAGTGTGCGGACAAATAAAATTTATGCGAGCCTCGTTTTGGTTATACCTCTTATCTACATGTTTCATGTGCTATAAATAGCTTTATACATTACATTCAAATATTGGCTTGCTAAACTCAGTGTCTCAGTGTTTCTGAATTGCAAAAATATAAGAAATAAACTTTTTAGAGATTGAATTTAATTATTTTGCTTTCTTAATTTTACAATAAAATTCTTCAGTAAAACTTACTCTCAAACAATTTTTGTTCATACTAGTTGGCTGTTCAGTGTTCTTTTAACTTATGATGTTATAGATATATTATAATTAAAAGTTTAAAGTGAACAATCCTCATTTGGAACATACTTTTTCCAATTGGATTTTTTTCTTTTCAATATTATTTACTTTTTAGCTATGTCTTTAACTCTTTTTTTTTAAATAAATAGATAAAATTTTCAACATTACCATGTCAAAATGGCTTAAACCCCTCTTTTGAATAACAAATATTTTAGAGAAAAAATAGTGTTAAGACCAAAACGCTTTACATTAGTTACAGCAGTATCAGTTTTAAGTTATTTTTTGTATAAATTTATTAATAACAATCAGTAACATTGAGAATTTGTCTGTAGTAACGTGTTTTACCATTACAAATAAAATGTTTTAAATAGAAAACATGCATGTTTAATAATCTTTATCCATAGCAAAGTCAATATGGTTTAATACTAAGATATTCTGAGAATGAAACAGAGAAAGTGAGATACATGTATGCCTCAAACATTAGGATCAGTTACTTACATATCATTCAATAACAAGCATACTATATTAATTATAATATTAGAGCAAGTCAAAATAATCAGAGTAAGTCCTATATATATATATTTTTTGGAGAAAATGACAAAACTGCTTCTGTTTCATTTTGAACAAGTAGAAATAATCAATATTTGAATTGAAAATGGGAAACCGAAGCATCCTTTTTTTTTCATACAATAAAGTCAATATATCAGAATATCATATTAATATTAAATGTTCAAAACAGCAAGGTGTGTTGCACACTAGAATTCAGTGGCCTGTCGTATAGTATTACTCTTTAGTCTTAACTAAAAGTGGAGTGCCTCGCAGATGTACAACACAGATGTACAGTCTTCATAAACCTGCCATCACTCACCTGTCCAATAAAGAAAGCAAAAAGAAATACAACTCTATAGTACTTGTTTAACATCTTGACAAGACAATAACTTCTTAACTGACAAGGAAATATCAACCTCAAGACATATGCTACAGGAGTGCAATATTACTGTATTAGTAAATGAAAAGTTGACTTTACTAATAACATGCGAAAATGGGATGTTTATATTAGCCTTTGTCACAACAATAAAGCCAGCCCAGCCTGCACAGTCATACAGTCTGACCACAATTGTGAACATATCCTAGAACAGTTGTAGCTCAATTTTGTATTTTGATATTGAAATCCCTGAAACTTTATTGTTAAGTTCAAAGTAATGCAAAACTATAACAGAAATTATGCAAGTTAAGGGTTAAAATTGACTGTTATAATAATAATGAATAACTATTAATGAATAATGACACTTTCCAGAGGAGATTAATCTTCTTCCAGTATAGTGAAGGGCCGCTGCTGCGACATTTTCTCACTTTGAATATGCGCTAGACACAAAAACTTCTTGAATTTCAAGTCATATCTAAATCTTTACAATATACATACATGTACATAATTTGCAGTTTGGGCGAGTTTGACATTCCGCCTGTGAAGCCAAGGAGATAAACTTTGTTGTAAGGCAATTTGAAAAATCATCAATTTTTCTGTAAACCAGCTCATTAAAAGTTTCCAGCTTCTATAGTTTCATATCAGTCATCATCTCATGGGGTGTTATAAGATGCGCACATGTAAACAAACTTTTTTTGTATAATATCAAGAATTAAAAATAATTGCTTTAATATAAAAAATATAATACAAGACCATAAACGAAAAGTAGTTGTGTTTTGTTTTTGCTATAAATTAAAAAAAAAATATAATAAAATATTTCTGAGCATAGGATCTTGAGGGGCCCCACATGGGGGTTCAAAAATTTAAAAAATGCAAAAAAATGAGTAAAATGAAGTAGTTAAACGACCATACATAGGATTTTCTCAGAAAAGACAGTGAAGATCTCTTTTGTGTGTAAGTTTCATAAAAACGGATAATTAATACATAACCCGTGCAGAACCTCGTCGGCTAAAATTAGCATAAGTGATCACATGACCATCATTCGGAGATGGAAGGGATCGTCTCAAAATAGAAATAAAAAATAATTTTGATTATTTCTGCTTCGATTATTGATTATTCCATGCCTCGGTCGGACACTTCCATCATTTAACTTTATCTACATAATGAACGTCAACGCTAACCATTTAAACTTAACGGTTTTACACTAACAACGGAAACTTCCGTAGACACTTGCCAGGGATCAGCAACACTATCAATCGGTCCTGAAAATAAACTATTTTAAGTAAAAATGAGAATAAATCTATAAGAAATGTGTTAACCTATGTTTGCAATTGAAACAAGTAAAAAAAAACTTACATAATTGTAAGCCAATGAGTTGCAAATATGATGAATATCACAAGTTTGTCCTCACGAAGTGAAATATCACAACAAACATGGCGTCAATATTGACGCATGCGCAGACGTTCGCTATAGACAATCAGTTCGGGGTGTATCCTGACGTCATTTAACTTCAACACGCGTCATTATTTTGAGTATAAGAAAATGACAAACGAAGTCATTACTCCGCTGCCCAGATATTTTCATTGGAGTTATATCTACCCGGCAACATACTTACGGAATGATTAGATCAGAGGAATTAAGGCACTTTGAAATTGCATTATTTGTCAATGAATGTTCAAATTCAAATTCTTGTCATGTAGAACTGTTGTAGAAGTGTACATCAGAGAAAAGGTAGAACATAAAACAATAAGATGTTGCTTTTCGATAAGATCATCATGTCTATAAACGTCGTCTGCTAGTCTAGCCTTGGAGCCGGGGTCATTCGCTTTGAACCTTAATGTCAATTATCGCCACGTTTTACTGTAGACACATTATTGAGGAAGGCATTCTATGATTCTGTAAAAAGACCATTTCTTTTTATTGTTAATTCAGTAAAAAAAAAAAAATCATGAAATTATGATACGAAAAGTGAGCATACTGGCCCAAACTGAAATCTTGTTTGTTGTGTAGCTCGACCGGACACAAAATACTGTGATTTCCGACAGTTGCTTTTAAATTTCGGCAATATCTTTGACAATGAATAAGTTGATATGTAGTGAAATTGTATTTTTTCATAAGTTGACTCAATCTGTGTAGTTGTTTAAAAACGATAATACTCCCAATACAAGGAGTCGTGTACATGTTTGTTTTACGCATAATTGAATTCTCTCCCTTGTTGTCTTGTTACGAATATGTATTTTCTGATTTCGTTGTCATCTTCGGTAATGTACAGAATAGAAAAAGAAAGTCAAGGGTCATATATGACATATAAATTCAGATAAGATCAAGTAAAAAAAAGTTAAAGAAATACTGCTTGCTTCATATTAGATAATACAGTAAACTACTTTTTATATACATGCGGATTTATATGTATACATGTATACAATAATATGTATACATGATCATTTTGGTGTTATACTTATTTAACTTTTTGTAACCATAACAACTGTTAGAATTACACTTGGCGGGGATTCATTTTATTTACACTGGAACATGGTGGGGCTAAGAGTGAGGTTTGGTGCACCATTTTACCGGTTTAAACTCACCAGCAGTATTTATGCTGCTGACCGTCCCTCTGTGTTCCTCAGATATATGTCTTTTTTGTTTCATACTGTTTTGGTGACACTTGTGTCCCTGGTTGTTTTCTCGTTTACGGTAAGTATCTCCGCCTTTGCCCCTACTTTTTATTTCCTTTATTTACCCCCCCCCCCACCCCTTCCCCGGGTCTCCTGCCCCCCTCCCCTGTGCCCTTTGACTTTATGGGCCTATTTTTCAATCATTTATTTGTTTTCTTTATTTCCTTATCAGTTACTAATTATTTTTTCTTATGTATGATTTTAGTGATTAACCTGCCCATGCGCTGCCTTTTGCCCTTGCCTGTTTTTGTTTGGGGTCCTCCTGGGCTCCTTGCCACTGATCGTGTGGGGGTTGTGTTCATTGAACGCCGCATTTCTTTGTAGATCTTGTTTATCATATTTTATATGTATACAATGTGCAAAATAGACATGTTTTAACAATGTACATAAATAACTGTCGAATTTTATGTAATAAAGATTTAAAGATATGAAAATAATGAATTGTACAATCCGTTTCATGAAACTTTTGATTTAAAACAAGAAACTTGTTGCAAGAGTAACTAGACTTCAGTGTTGTTATATTTTTCTGGTCCTTCGGGATCATTGATGACAGCACTATTCAGTGTTGAGAATTGATAACCGCTCAAGCCGGTGCTAGGGGGCGATAGGGATGTTTGCACTTATTCATTATCCATCATGTACAGACTCAATCAAACCGAGTCTGCAATTCTTATGTAATTTTGTTGTGATTAATGTGTTCCGAGGGATCACTTTGTTTCCAGATTTTTATACTTCACAACAGCAGGTGTCAAGTGCCGTGTGGCAGCTGTAAAAAGTTGCCCCGTACTTCACTTCAGTGTAGTTATATTTTTCTGGTCCTTCGGGATCATTGATGACTATTAAGTGTTGAGAATTGAGTACCGTTCAAGCCGGTGCTAGGGGGCGTGAGGGATGTTGCACTTATTCATTGTCCCTCATGTACAGACTCAATCAAACCGAGTCTGCAATTCTTATGTAATTTTGTTGTGATTAATGCTTCCGAGGGATCACTTTGTTTCCAGATTTTTATTTTCATGTACTTTACTGACAGGTTGTATTCAGTTTTCAAACTCGTTCAAATCCGTTTTTATTGAAATTTAACATTTAGTACTTTGGTTGGAAATTACGAAAATACAAATGCATGAATTATTTGTTTTATAGGCGTGAGGTCGTTGCAACTCACATGTGTATACATATTGTCTGTTATTTATTTATCACCAGATTTCCGCAAATCAGTTATCAGACTATTATCAACACGATTCAATGTCGATTCATCTCAAATTATAATCGAACTTTCACATATGAATCAGGGACACTTGCCCCAAGGATACTTGTCCCCCGTCTAAAACTGCATCATTGCACATTTGCCCCCCCCCCCCCCCCAGTGGAAACGTCTAAGTGGACACTTGACCCCCGCCCAGTTCAGTAAAGTCGCTAAATGTATGTTAAATGCAGTCTTAAGCTTATGTTTCAATAAAAATGCAACAATTAATGTTTTATTATTGAAATAAATACATTATAAATTAAAAGTAAGAGTGCATTTGATATACATTTAGCAAATGTCCAGAATGGGGGAAATGTCCGCCTTTTCATTTTCTTTGGGGTTGGGCAAATGTACAATGATTTATTTTTAGAGTGGGGAACAAATATCCTGGGTATACCGTCACATATTGCTTTCATATTAATTTTCTTTTATGTTACAAAGATCGTCACCAGCTTTGCACTTTTGAAAATGTTTGCCCTTCTTTCATAAAATTTCAATTAATTCACGGCATTCTGGAAAAGTTCAACGGATATTTTCTACGTAAGTTGCTTATAAACAATTAAGGACTTATTTTTAATTGTATCATTAGCTTGATTTTCCTGTGTGACGATTCGCATGCTTTCAATAGTTAACACATCATCAAGTTTAAAGTGACATCTTCTTAATTTGCCACACATTCTTTTCAAAATTCATCCATGAATGTCAGAAATGATGAAGAAGATAATTTGTCCATCCATTAATAAACGTTATGCAAAAAAAATCACGAACATATGGTTGCATTGACCTTTACACGGGAGGCCTAATTCTTGCCCGCGTTCTAATGTGCTACAAGGTAAATGCCAAGTTATTTTAAAATCAACCCATGAATGACAAAATTATTGACCAGGCACGAACATCAATCCAGGTTTTGAAAGATTCTTGTAAGTAACACGTGACCTTGACGTTTGAGCTACAAAACTAGGTCTAGCGCTCAATCAGAGACTTTTATAATAGATAGATGTCACAGAAATTTTCCAAAATTACTTTAAAATCTATCAGACGTATCGACCACGGAAGCATTGTCACGCAACAACCCGACACCACGGAGACCAGTTGCTGGTCGACGGTTTTTTAAATATTTTTATTTTAATTTATGAAGGACCTTGCCTTAGAAAACTTGGCATTTACAGATTTACCCTTTGGTACGGCAATTTGAATAGTAGGACCTTGATTGGTAAAGAAAATTACATACATGACATTTTTGACGTTCATTGTGTGTTTTGCTATGAAAGGTCTTTGACTTCCTTTGGTTGCCCATGTTTTGATATGTATCTTACGATTGGGTCATAAAAGTGAACCCACATTTCATCGCCAGTGATATTTGCGAAAAATCGATTGTTGTATTTAGGGAACTGTTTCAACAAATGTTTGGAGATTCTTACCCAAGCAAGTTTTTGCTCTTTTGTAAGGAAATGGGGTGCTAGTATCCATCCCCATTTTTAAATCACGTCCTACAGGGATACCAACGCATTTAGCTATATACCTAGTTGTAAATCTTGCAATCAAATCCTTAACTTTTTCAAACATTTTTGGCGAAGTTGCGGTTTTCAGACGACGTATACACGAGGCGCATCTTTTACTGAGTCCATATCAGTTTTAAATTTCTTACAACACAGTGTTACAGATGAAAAAGAAAGTTCATTGTTCCCATAAAACGACACATTTCATTAAATATGTCTCTCGCCTTATACCAAGAATTCAGCGAGTCTTGATATAGGACCGTATTTGGTCAGTGAAATAACCATTTTAGCTAGTAGATAGCGTTAATTGTCAGTGCTAGACTGAACCGATCTACACATGTATTTATCAATTGAGAGCTTACACAACCATCTATGCGATATGCAGTTTGTGCAAAGCATGGTTAAAAGCGAGATACTGGCTTTGTTGCATTCATATTTGAACACCCCTCGTACCATTTTGCAAATCGATCATAAAAAAGATCATATCGTTCTGTTTTGCATTGTATAAACTCTTAAATATTTTTTCTCGGTTTAAAGGAGCTCTACTGAGGTCAAAATGTATAAAATCATAAATAAATCAAGTGTAGCACTTAAAATGGAAAACCCTGCAAGGGGTAATAAATTTGCTCAGAATTAAATTGATATTCTATTTTTAGCCCGATTTGAATGAAAAGCGCTGCAACGCTTTTTCGTTTTGGGATATTTTGCACAATAAAACTGATGATTGTGGGCATGATCTGAATATTTGCAAAAAAGATTATTAGTCTAGACATACTTCATACGCTACAAAAATATTGAAAAAATTTCCAGTCAAGTCATGCAAAAAAACAAATTAAAAAAAAAGAAAAGAAACTCCGTGCCCTTTGATACTAAACAAGCTGTTGTACTTTGTGTATAAACTGCATCTACTTTCAGTCAAAATTTGTTTTAGTGACTTGGTCGAAGCCTGTTAGAAACTCGATTTTTTCATGCGAGGACGCTATCTAGCTAGCTAACGTGTGCCAGTCGGTGGTTCTGCATAGGTGTCCGCTCGTGGATGAAACAATGCATCACGAGCACCGGAGATCTTCCTTTATCAGTAAAGCTAAAACGTCACCGTATGACTTTCAGCCATGAAACAAACTCGATCCTTATATATGACTTCTGTGACAACAAAAATATATGAAAATTGCAGTCCCGGTTTGATTCTGTTCATACAGAATTAATGTATGACATATTTCTCGACTTGAGGATTATTCAATCTTTCAGAGAAAATGTGCTGGAATCAATGATCCTGAAGAACCAGAAGTCGACCGTAATCACTCGGCCACGGACGCTGTTGTGTGTCATATTGATATACGTATAAGAAATATAGATTCCTGTTGGAAATTTTAACTTCTCCGCTAAACCTTTGAACTCTTTCAGTCCAAGCACCGGTCCAAACACCAATAATGAACATCAACTGGGGATACATCAAAAAATCTTCAACCAGAAATAACTTAATACGTATAAGTTATCATAAATTAACACCGGAACTAATTAGTTCCAAGCACATATGAGCCGCGTCATGACAAAACCAACATTGTGCGTTTGCGACCAGCATGGATCCAGATCAGCCTGCGCATCCGCGCAGTCTGATCAGGTTCCATGCTGTTCGCTTACCAACTCTATTACAAGTAGAGAAACTGAAAGCGAACAGCATGGATCCTGATCAGACTGCGCGGATGCGCAGGCTGGTCTGGATCCATGCTGGTCGCAAATGCATTACGTTGGTTTTGCCTTGGCGCGGCTCATATGTTTACAGTGGACAATGTCAGATAGACGATTATAGCGAGTAACAAGGTAGAAATTGTCGGTATATGGTACATTTGCCGACTTGGCTTTCATACATCATCTTACCATTGTATCATAGTTTGGGGACCTTTCTGTTGAAAAAGTGTCAGAGTTAAATCGTATACATATACATGCACAGTGCGGTAACTGGAGTGCAGGTATCAGTTACCCGCACTCCAGATCATGCCCGTTGATTGGCTCATTTTTGCTGGGGTTTACATATTGTGACGACAGAGAAAGGAAAAGCGGCAGAAATATCATATTCAGATGCTCGATCATTGGTTACTTTTTCCCGGGGTTTAAAATTGTGACAACAGGGAACGTGTTTTTATGTTTGACTATGATACAAAAGAGAAAGAACACCAAAACACTCGGCAATCTGATTTATACTCGGGGGCTACGCCCCCTCGTACAAATCAGATAGCCTCGTGTTTCGTGCTCTTTCTATTACTTACCCGTGGTGACAGATCATTGCTGATTCTAAAATTCACCGAGACTGTACATTTGGTTGGTATATTGCAAATAAGGGTTAGAATTGACAGCTTTGGAAAAATCCGCAAGAAAAATATTGCTGTTCTATTGCTCAAAATGAAGGGATTTCGGTTTGCTCACATTCAAAGAGTTAGTAAAAATAAATTTGAAGCATGTACCTTACTACGTGTCTAACCGTACGTTCACAACGAGGACTAGTTTAACTTTCGTATCTAAACCATTTGAAACAATTCAAGTCTGCATGGTGTACATCTAGTAACGCCGAAATGTGCAAATAACGCAGGAATTGTGCAAAAG
The DNA here is from genome assembly GCF_026571515.1 of Ruditapes philippinarum. Lineage (NCBI taxonomy): Eukaryota > Metazoa > Mollusca > Bivalvia > Venerida > Veneridae > Ruditapes > Ruditapes philippinarum. The sequence continues at coordinate 29,853 of NW_026866098.1, read as the reverse complement.
TAAAACAGAATTGTGCAATTTTGTGGCTAAAACGAGAACCTCGATAAGTAAATGGACCAATATTTTTTACTGTACACCAAATTGGAAGAAATTAGTTAGCGCATACGGTTGTTGACATTATACTTTAAACCTCATCAAAAATATTTTCATGAAAATGTTTATTTTTCAAGATCATCTGAAAATGACGACCGGACTAGCGTATTTTTAGTTTCTTTGATATCTTGAAATACAAAAACGTACATATTACTTTATGAATTTTTATATGCTGTGTACCTGAAAAATTTCCAAACTATTCGTGTCATATTACACTTAATTTAGCAGATAAAACGTAATTGATACCATTTTATGTGACGGCGAATTCGTGAATGAAGCACTGAAACAACGGCGGTTATCTCATTAAATGTAGCTAAATTTTATTCTACCAGCTTCCTTCTATTGTTATTCGACACTTGAAGATTGACAAATGCCTTAGGTATACAGAACATGAAAAAGTAATGTTTTAAATGTGTTAAATGTACATATTTAGTTGACAAAAACACAAAAGTAATCAGCAAAGCGGTAATCAGTATTGTCTTTCTCACGAAGGATCTAAAGAAGTAAACATATTCCTGAAAAAAATTGTGATGCTGGTTTAAGTATAATGTCGTAGCAGCCGTATGCGCTAATTAATTCATTTCTTTAAATTTGATTTAGAATGAAATTTGTTGGTACAAATTCGGCGTTACTTTTACGTTATTTACACATTCCTGCGTTACTTGATATGCATGGTGGTGTAAGTTATTATTTAAATATGTGAATTTGTTTGAAATTAACCGTTTTAAACTAAATAATAATTAATCGAAATTGGTAAATTCCCGGGATCCCTATATGTTTGATAAAAGCGAATACTGTATGTTGAATTTGGCTATTTAAGGGGCAACAATTCTGTAATACATAATCAAATCATCCTCGGGCAACACACAACATCCTTGAATTGAAATCGCTCACTTCAATAATTGGCCCAATTGTACATACGTGGTATTATGCACCTCAGATTATGAGTGAAAATGACTTTGGTTACATTACTAATTATGATACAAGTTTGATGTGAATTTTTATTGTTTTTAATTTTAAGGAAAGGATATGGGTCTAAAAACATCAACATTCAGTTATTAGATACGCATAGAAGTAAAATCTCCAGTTTCCATGAGACAAGTGTGACGCAACAGTTGTTATGCTTCACTTGAGACAGATGTAAACAACCCTGTTACCAGTTAACTAGTAGAACTGCTGGTTGTGGCTAGAATTTACTAGATAAATATCCGTTTTAAATTTGAAATTTTATTTCAAAAACATTAAAACCACCATATGTGTCAAGGCAGCTTTAACAAAAAGATTAACAAATGTTGATACCACTGTAAAAGGATGACATCAGTTCCATTTTGGGTTGAATATATTAAACATTGACTAGAGACTTGTATAATCTCAAGATTGACAACACTTCTGATCATGTCTGATGTCTCTACGTTGTCTCAGTCATGTTGATTTCTTTTTTTCTATCCATGGATAAATGAGATGTCCAAGAAACAGATTTTTCACAATGGTTCCCCAGGAATATCTAGATGTAATGATATTAGTCTTACTTTTCAAGAAAACAACTTCAGATAAACTGGGTCTTGTTGTCTGAAATAAAATCTTCAAACATTAAAAGGTTATATATAAAGCATCTCATAAATAATTAAAATCTATAGCAACAAAGAGCCACTTAAAGAGACAAAATGAACTACAGGGTTTCTTAGAACGACTTTGAGTGTTTCCTCATTATTATCTTGAGCATTTCTGGAAGGAACTTTTGTGTTTCTCATAGACCATGAATGTTTCATAAATTACACTTCTGTTTTCCTTTTGATAAACTTGAATGTTTCTCCAAATTGAAACACACTGTTACTGTTTTTCAAAATAAAATTGAATTTGTCTAACAATGAACTGGTGTGTTTCTCACAATGAATTTGAGAGTTTTTGAGAGGGATTTCATCACAGTGATCTTGAGTGTTTATCTCTATCAGCATATTATGAGAGTTTAATCAAGGTGCATTTTTCAAAATAATTCTGAGTGTTTCTCAGAATGACCTTGAGCATTTCTCAAGATAAACTTTACTGTTTCTCACAGTAAACACAAGTTTTTCTAAGTGATTTTCACAACACACTATGGATTCTCACAATAGTTATAAGTTCCTCATAATAAACTTGAGTGTTACTCACAACGATTCTAAGTGTTTTGAATCTCACAATAAACTCGAGTGTTTCTCAGAAATAATTAAAGTATTTCTCATTATGAACTTTAAGGCTAGTTTTCTTTGATCTTGAGTTATTCTCACATGGATTTTGAACGTTTCATGCAAAAAACATGTTTCCCACAATTAACTAGGGTATTTCTCACAATGAGATACAATGTTTCACTCAGTGAACATGCTACAGAAAAATGGTACATCAGTACAGGTTTTATAACATCAACAATAATAGAAATCTTATAATCATAACATATCATAACACTTTAAAAAAGCTGAAGAAGCAAACATCAATGAGAAACTTTATCCACATTAATTTTAAGTACTGGTATAATGATAGTATCTTTATAGTTTCACAATTGTTGTTCATTTTCCCTACCTTCATATTGAGAACAAGTGTTGAAGATGATTGCTTCTCATGAAAGGATTTAAACTGGAACATAGCACCATCTGAAATTTTAAACAAATTTAGCATTCATCATTTAGTGTTCAACATAATCTTACATTTTCTTATTTAGATTTGTTTGCTTGGTTTTACGGTGCACAAACACAAAGTAGGTCAACAGAAAAGATGATTTTGGTGAACCTTGGGTGTTAAAATTTAAAGTAACACTAGTAGGGGTCACAACCACCTTATTTGCTGGAGCTAAGAGATGCATAAACTTCAGGAATTTGAACCTATTTACTTGCCTCTTACCATCACACAGGAATGCAATTCTGATGCCTCAACCCTTAAAGGCAACCACTAAGCCACTAGAGCGTCTAATTTAGACAAACTATATTTGATTAAGGAAACAATAGAAAACCATATAATTATTACATTAAAAACATATTAGTACATTTAATGACCTAATAAAAACTCATCCATAAAACTTATTCAATTATCTTCCCTTTCCTTTAATATTCTATTACAATTACCAACACATTTATTTACATAGATTACCCTTCTTTATTAGCATTACAAACAAGCCGAGTGTCATTATATAATACCTTTATATCTTAACAATTCTAAGAAATTTAGAACTCCGTCAAAGAAGATACATGAAGAGATATTTTACTTTTTGGGAGAAATGCCAATATGATTGGGAGGAAACTATATATCATATAAGCATGAGAAAAAATGATCAATCAGAAAATCTTTTTATCATAATATATAACTGGTTTATTTTGAATAAATACTTTAGTTCTTTTAATGACTTACTTGAAAGTATAGGTGATTTTGTAAACCAGAGAAGTAAATACCACCATTGTAAACAGTTAATCAGTTGTCTCAGTCTGGATAAAACACCTTGTACTGTCAACACAACTACCCGCAACTGTAAAACAAAATAATTAATAAAACATTACTTCCTGCAACTGCAACACAAAACTAATCAGTATCACAAACTAACCATAACTGTAACACAAAATAACTCCTCATTATACAAAAAACAGAACTAAACAAATTACATAATAACTAACCTGATGAAGGGTATATCTTACCCGAAACCGGTAGTGATATTAAATATATAAACCGACCTGGTGTTTTTGATGTGTTGTTCCCCCCTCCCAATCTTTTAATCTATAGTTTAAATTACATATTAATAGCTCAACAGTACTTACCAGAGTGAAGACAACATAGTAAAGTCCTGTAGTAGGTAGGAGAAATAGAAGCACTGTAAACAATAATGTCCCAACAAACAACTGATCAGCATCATATACTGCTGAGTCCACTCTCTGTGTTACAACATTCCATTTCTTCCCCCGAAACAGTCGCCATAGTGATGCAATAGCATACATTTGTAACCTGTATAATCTGAAACATAATAATTGAGCCGCGTCACTACAAACCAACATAATGCGTTTGCGACCAGCATGGATCCAGACCAGCGTGCCCATCTGCGCAGTCTGATCAGGATCCATGCTGTTTGCTTACCAACCCTATTACAAGTAGCAAAACTGATAGCTAACAGCATGGATCCTGATCAGACTGCGTGGATGCGCAGGCTGGTCTGGATCCATGCTGGTTGCAAACGCATTACGTTGGTTTTGTCATGGCACGGCTCATATACCAATTAGAATTAAGTTGTTTTATATTTATAAATAACATTATTTACAACTGAAGACAAATGATTAATCTACAATAATGTAAAAGTATATAAAAGTATATACCCCTTATTCTTTACTTAAAAAGTTGTGTTTGACTGAGAAAATGATTATACATTCTTGTCATACACAATAACAACTGTCATGAAAAATTACTTATAATAAACCCCAATAAAACTTGAAACAAGGAACATCGCAATGCGATGCAACCAGGTTTTCAGCAAAATATTTCACAGAAGCTTTGTCATGAAGGGGCATTTGTTTTTAATTGAACTTTTAGGAGGAATTATGGCTTTTTTAATATTCCTCAAACAAAAAAGATTGAGAAATTTTATGTTGTCTATTCGCCTTTTTTTCCCAAATGTTTTAGAAAGGTAAACAGTACTTTATTTTTGCTTAATTTTTACATTTTTGCGTCTCTTGTCATTTTCTTTTGTCAACAATATTGGCGTGTGGTGTTTTGTGCGATATCAAGAAAAGTATGTTCACAATTTTAAAAAAATACTTGAATGATGTCTTGGAAGAAACATGGGAATTTAGTGAGCGCCAGGGCACTTGATGACAAAGCTTCTGTGAAAGTTTGGTCAAAATCCATTGAGAAATGTAGGAGAAGTTGCGCACTGTAGAAATTGTTCACTATATATTCTGTATAAGGAAAAAATATACAAAGGGCCATAATTGGGTCAAATATTATCCAATCACAAAACCCCGACAATATGTGCCAGGCACTTGAAAACAAAGCTTCTAAGAAAGTTTGGTCAAAATCCGTTGAGAAATGTAGGAGGAGTTGAGCACAGAAGAAATTGTTCTCTATATATTCTGTATAAGGAAAAAATATACAAAGGGCCATAATTCGGTCAAATATTATCCAATCACAAAACCCCGACAATATGTGCCAGGCACTTGATAACAAAGCTTCTAAGAAAGTTTGGTCAAAATCTGTTGAGAAATGTAGGAGGAGTTGCGCACAGAAGAAATTGTTCACTATATATTCTATATAAGGAAAATAAACAAAGGGCCATAATTAGGTCAAATATATACCAATCGCAAAACCCTGGCAATATGTGTCAGGGCACTTGATGACAAAGCTTCTGAGAAAGTTTGGTCAAAATCCGTTGAGAAATGTAGGAGGAGTTGCGCACAGAAGAAATTGTTCACTATATATTTTATATAAGGAAAAAAAACAAAGGGCCATAATTAGGTCAAATATTATCTAATCGCAAAACCCCGACAATATGCGCCAGGGCACTTGATGACAAAGCTTCTGTGAAAGTTTGGTCAAAATCCATTGAGAAATGTAGGAGGAGTTGCGCACAGAAGAAATTGTTCACTATATATTCTATATAAGGAAAAAAAAACAAAGGGCCATAATTAGGTCAAATATATACCAATCGCAAAACCCTGGCAATATGGGTCAGGGCACTTGATGACAAAGCTTCTGAGAAAGTTTGGTCAAAATCCGTTGAGAAATGTAGGAGGAGTTGCGCACAGAAGAAATTGTTCACTATATATTTTATATAAGGAAAAAAAACAAAGGGCCATAATTAGGTAAAATATTATCTAATCGCAAAACCCCGACAATATGCGCCAGGGCACTTGATGACAAAGCTTCTGTGAAAGTTTGGTCAAAATCCGTTGAGAAATGTAGGAGGAGTTGCGCACAGAAGAAATTGTTTACGCCCGCCCGTCCGCCCATCCCGCCCGCCCGCCGACATACCTCAATCTAATAACCAGTTTTTTCCTTCGGAAAACCTGGTTAAAAATTATTTTAACAGCCTATACTCGTTTTGACTATAACCGTTTCCATACATTTTCTTGTGTTATATAAAATGAGAAATTTGTTTCTTTAATCATACCTAGCAGCATAAACATAGAAGCAGTAAATATGTATGGTCATTGTAGATAGAATGTCCTGAAATAAGGCAAGTTGTACAGATAGTCCCCACACACCAGCTATAGAGCTATAGTAAACCAACTGTCCTAGTACTGGCTTCAATATATACAGGTATCCTGAAATTGTGAACAATTAAAATGACTGAACATTTAAAAGTTTCTAAACAAAGAGAACTGATTTCTTGAAATGATTCTAATTTAAGTGTTATAGCTTTTGGTAAACAGTGACTCATGGTATCTATAAGAAATGTCCCACACAGTCATCAATGTTATAGATAACAGCAAGGCTGGCAAAATCTGATTTTAACTTACTTGTCTGTTTTATCTGATTTATATCTTTACTTGTCTGTAAGGTATTTATAATTCTGGTAAAATTTCACTTGTCCGTACTGGCTTAGGCTATGGCACAACTTGGACAATACAGATATTTGATTTTGCCGCCCCTGTAACATATATCATGATGATGCTAATGTTGAAAAGTCTATTAAAACTCAATGCAATGTCATAATATATCGCAAATGTAGAACTTTATACCACAATAAAATACATGACTTCCTTTAGGTACTGCTTCAATTTTAGTGTTTTTAGAGAAATAAACAAGTTTTTTTTTCTTCTTCTTTATCTGAATGTCACCAGACAAGAATGTCATCTACAGGTCATGACCATCCCTGCTAAGTATGAAGACAACACTCAAGGGTAATGAGTTAACATCAATGTGACTTACAAGTTGATAGAGTGACGGACAGAATGAGGGACAAGCAGCATACCATATAGCCTGTGTAGAGATTTGTGTGTATAGTATTAAGCCATATAGGTATACTGTATTCCTAGAAATGTTCCCGCTTACAATATTTTGCAGTTTTTCACAACGTCGGCATGTTCGCGGAGACAAACTTTCGCAGATTTGTAGTAACCGCGAATTGTGCGAATATTAAATCGCTACGGCCTTAATTACAGTTTTTGAGGGCTACGTTTTTCATGCATGTCCTTGCCTGTTAGGTTCTTTTAAATCTTTTATTTTTTTGACAAGTCGTGCCTAAAGGAATGTATATCAAAATCCCCTTGATCATAATCCCCTTGGTTGAAAAATGACATAGTGATCGAAATCCCCTCAACAGAAATGACCGGGTGTTCATAATCCCCTTGATGGATAGTCAAAATCCCCTTGGCAAAAATGATGGGGTGGTCAAAATCCCCTCAACTTGTGAAAAACAACCCCCTTTACTCAATATTCTTTTTCCTTTGATCTTTTGTCACTCCAGCTAAACTATTGTGTTACATAAAGAAATGTTGCAAACAGCAGTTACATTGAGTAGAGGAAAGAGTATGGAGTATACTTTAGCAATATAATACAGGTTATTTTTAAATACTCCAATGTTGTCATTTTCATGTTAATATAAAATATAAAACCAGACATAATATTTCACTCTTATTTATTTTCTGACAGCACATTTTACATATGTTAGCACATTCACAGAATTTACATAGCACCAACATTATTTTATTCTGATAATCTGTCCCAGAGCACCCAAGAAGTCTTCAAGGGATTTAATGCCACTTGCGTACTGTGAGCACAAAACTTTCAGTCTCTGCTGGTGAGCTTTAGTGGCCTTCTTCACTCGTTTCTGTAGAAGTTCACCACGATTACATCTCAGAATTTCAGCTGCCACCATTTTTGCATCCTTTTCAACACATTGCACAACTGTCCAAAGTGAAGGATTTGAATGTCCAACAAGGTGCTTAAACCCATTGTTCCAAGATTCACACTGGTTATTTGTTCTATCCTGGTCAGTCATTGTGGCACTGTGCACATTCCAAATTGGTGGAGGAAATCTTGGAGAGGAGCGTCGGAACCTCATATTTCCATTAGCAGTGATGACTGCGCGAAAGGATCCATTTACATAGTTAGAGTCAAAATACTCAACCAGACACTGTAGATGATCTGGGGCCTGTTCACGTAGTAACGTCAAGCCTTCTTGCACATCGCTGCATGGAAGAAACGCCAGACCGTCAAGCTTTCTGCAGAAGGATTTCACATCATCATCATTGTTGTAGTCAGACTGAAGACCCTCTGCTTGCACTCTTCTCCAAGTAGCTTGGGTTAGATGGTAAAAACATCCCTAGATGGTGTAAAAAAAAAAGGTTTTAATATGCTGTTTAAATAGTCTTTTACATATTATAATACAATTAAACAAGAATATGAATGATATATATATACATACAAAGCCTGATCATGTGTTGTATTGAATGATTCATTTTCAGCAACTTTTATCCTGATTCAACGTCAGACATGTTAAAGGCTTGTATAATTATTAACAGAAATTTGGTTTCATTTATTTTTTTTATTTAATGAAATAAATGGTTTCATTTATTTTTTTTTATTTTTTTTCATTTAGCAATGAAATAAATGGTTTCATTTAATTTTTTTTATTTTATTTCATTTAACATTGAAATAAATTATTTCAAATGATCTTATTTTTTATTACCTGGATATGAATGTTGCTGGCCAATACAGTTCTCACAGCATTGTGTATAGCTATCTCATAGTCTGCCATAATTTGCTCTGGGTTAGGTCGGATACCTCGCTGCAGACAGGCATCTAGTAGGGCAGTCAGCATTTCTTCATACACCAGCTGTTGCTTTGACGGAAGGAGTGCGTAGACAACTGAGACACAGGATTCACCTAAAGGTACACGGATGACAAAAAGTTGTTGGAACTGAGAGGGTGCTGTAGAGTGGGTGCCATCCATAAACCATCTGGATGCACTATCTAGGAGGCGAAGACCGTCATTAGTGGCGAAGATGAGGATACGGTTGTCTGGAGACTCGTTGTCGTAGATGACATTACTTGCAAACTCAATAGGGAAAGGAACAGGAACATCTCTGATTGTTGATGGGTTCTTAGGTGCTGTTCCTCTCTTGGCGCGTCTCACAGTTTGCTTCAAACTCTTTACGGAACTGGCAGCAATAACCTGAAGTAAAAATAAAGCAACAGTTTTCATGCACTCAATTCAATTATTTCATTTTCCTATTTCACAGTTGTTTGTCTGGCCTTTGTGTCTGTACATTCTGGGCATTTAACATATTCATCAGTATTGTCATTATATCATTAATATCATCATTAAAAGTAATCTTACTAATATAAATTTCCAAAGTGGTTTATTTCATGAGAAGACCCATGTGCATTTTACAGAGCATGTTGAAATTTAAAAAAGAACAATTTTGAAATTTACAGGATTTCTATGAGTCTTATTTATTAACTCACCTCTGTAGGCTGCAGCGATAATTTATCTGTTACTATCTGTCCGGGTTTACCACGGTTAGACTTCAGCAGATGCTTTTATCTCACTGCGGACTTTAAGTGCCTGCATTGCAAATTTGTCAGGAGCATGACTGTGCGCGGTTTCAGATTTGACAGAAGACACCTAGAAATAGAACATAAAGTTAGCATGCTGAAATTAATATTTACCTATTATAATTCAGATTTATGCATACTTTTATTATGATGTGCTTTATGTCTCCATTAATATTTTCATGTAATCTCTTTTGCTTTACTTAAAAAGAGTGCTATACAAAGGTTAAAAAAAATAATAAGACGAAAAAAAATTAATTCAGGCATAACTTGCACAATTGATACATATTAGTTTATCTCATGTTCAATGTACCAAATGATTATTATTGATTATATACTTACATGTAAATCAGTAGTCAGTGCACCTTTACAGTTCAGACCAATTCTCTGAGAGCATTCCCACCGCATTGAGGACTTATTTTCATTTTTCTTTGTGTAGGCATAACCTTCATACAGAAGCTTACGAGAACCTTTGTTACTTGTAATGAATTCCATTTTGGGTATTCATGTCTATTGCAGAGAGCCATCATATTATATACCCAACAAAATAACAGTTTGCAGTTAAGTAAAACAAAGATGAAGTAATTTTAGATAGCAAACTGCAATTAATAGCCTCATTTTAAGTTATTATCTGGAAAGATCTAAAGCTAGTGTGCAACAAATTTGCCTTTAAAGGTGTTTATCATTGCAAAGATTAATTGATTGTTTGTTACATATAACTATAATTGCAATGATTAAATTATAATCAACTATCATTTATTTGTTTGTATTTTACAATTTTCTCAGCAATAATAACATCAATAAAGGGTGCCATTATTAACTGGCTGTGACAAACATACACCTTTTAATTGTTTGTATGCTTTTCTCTTTTTTTTCAGCAATTCTTGAAGCAGTTGGTTCTTAAATTCATTGAACTAAAAAGAAAAATAAGAAAAGAAATTTCCCAACCATTTCACATTATTTGAGGGGATTTTGACTACCCACTGAGGGGATTATGACCACCCCTTTATTTTTGCCAAGGGGATTATGATAACCCTGTCATTTCTGTTGAGGGGATTTCGATCACTATGTCGTTTATCAACCAAGGGGATTATGATCAAGGGGATTTTGAGCGTCTCCCGCCTAAAGCGCTACGTTACTCAATACTTATTCATCTATTTACTAGTCGAACACGGACGGTAATGTTCCGTGAACACTTTTTACTTATTTCCATACCTTTTTTCACTATGTGATTAAGTAAGATTTAGTCAGAGCCACTTTTATTCTCATTTGAATCATAACTGACTTTATCTTCAAAATGTTGATACGTAATTTCATTTTTTTTACACACTATCAGACTTTCATTATAACAACATAACAGTTGTTTATCAATGTAGCACTTGATCGCTATTGTACTTTTAACAAAGGATTACACCTACTCCAAGCAAATAATATCCAAGTCATTCAATGTAAGCAAACTGTAAAATTTAATGCTTTTGTATAGTCACAGCGACTAGCTAATAATCATTAAGCATGATAATGACTAATAATTGACAATTTTTTTCAGGGTCCAATCAGGTATCTATAACATACATACATAATTCTTTACACATTTCTACAGCATCTGTGTTTACATGTTTTTTTTGTTAAGTATATAATAATAAATATTCTGTATGTTTATGTTTTTATTTGGTTGAAGCTAGAAATGTTCGCGTATTTGTTATAACTGACATATTCGCGGCTTCAATTGTATAAAGATTCACAGAATCATGCCTACCACGAAAAGTGCTAACATCTTTTCTAGGAATACAGTATCCAACTAGTAGAAATATGCTAACAAAAACTATTTTCAGTCTAAAAAGGGAAATAGCTGGGTTAAATGGATACTGAAGTTATGTTACTTGTAGGTCATGCCTTATGTAATGATTTGTGTGTATGGTATGAAGCAATTGGTAAGATAAAACATAAGGTTTATAAAGGGAAATAACTCGCGGATAATGGATTCTACAGTTATACTACTTGCCAAGGTCATATTCTTTGTACTGGTGTGTAAATAATGAAGCCATTGGAGCATATAAAACATAAGAAAAATCCAATTTGCAAGAATGGCATAACTCTTGAGGCCAGCTGCTTGATAGAAAGATGGTTCAATTTCTAAACATGCCCGTGGCTATAAAAATGGTGCTGTGTGAGTAAGATAAGACCATGCTTACCCGACCAGAGATATATATGATACTGGAAAAACTTTCCGAGAATATTGGTTAGTTGGCTGTTGAGTTTAAGACCTGCTGGAGCTCCCATTAACCAGTCTAAGAGCACATTTAGTTCTCCAGCAACTTTCTGAAATTACATCAATTTTAATAACACAAGGAAGAACTTTGATGTTTACACATTTATGCAAAGCCTGAAAGGTATAATGAATTTTACAGAAAAAAGAACATTTTTGTTATATGCTAAGTATGGTGCCAAAAAAAAGTCTTTGGTGAAAATATGAACAAGAGGGCCAAGATGGCCCTAGATCGCTCGCCTTACCCATCAAACTCATCCGAGGAATGACCTAGACGTGCATCCTGACCAAGTTTCATGACAATTGTGTCAAAAATGTGACCACTAGAGTGTTAACGAGGTTTATCCATATTTGGGTGGTGTAACCTAGTTTTTGACCCCAGGTGACCCATATTAAAGCTTGACCTAGAAATCATCAAAACAAACTTTCAGACCAATTTCCAGGATATTTGGATCAAAACAGTAGCCACTACAGAACAATATTTTTCTATTTTTAGCTCATGTGACCTAGTTTTTCATCGAAGATGACCCGTGTTTGAACTTATCTGAGCAATTACCTAGACAAGCACCTGACAAAGTTTGATGACGATTGAGTAAAAATTGTGACCACAAGAGTGTTTACGAGGTTTTTCCATATTTGGGCGGTGTGACCTAGTTTTTGACCCAAGGTGATGCATATTCAAACTTGACATAGAAATCATCAAAACAAATTTTTAGACCAATTTCCAGGATATTTGGATCAAAACACTAGCCACTAGGGTATTAACAAGATTTTTCTATTTTAGCCCCTGTAAACCTTTTTTTCATCCGAGAGGGCCATGTTCAATCATAAGCAATTCCCTAGAAAAAGCATTCCTTGTGATGATAGGGGCAAATTTTTTGCGCTAGAGGTTATCAACGAATGTGGAGGGAAACGACGGATGACACCCGAAAGCCCATTCAACGTTTTAAAAAAACTCCCCGAGCAAGCCAGGTGAGCAAAAAAGCTTTTAGAAAATTAAAAAATGGGAATATGTTTTAAAAGCAAGAGGATTTGGTAGAAATCTTGGCAAAAAGTGTTTTCCCAAAAAAGCAAAAAAATTCCCTGGGTGAGGGGGAATAATTCTCCCTATTCAAAAAAAGGGCAAGCTAAAAAAAGGGCAGATGAAAGTCTTTTTTTCATCAATTATTTAAAGCAAAAATAATTATATTGATGAACTATTATTAAGGGCCATTTCCAAGGCGATAATTGGCTATTAAATTTAGTACATTATAACATACTGTATCTATTTACTTAAACCAAACTCAGGCAGCAATGTTCACTAATGTTTTAGACTTTCATATACATATACATGTATTAGGTATAATTTAAAAAGTAACTTTTATTAAGGAAAATGATGGTTTGAAATTCTTCAAGGACAATGGCAACATATTGCTTATATAAAGAAGTGGATGTACAATAACATTGTTGTTTTGCTACTTTATAGCCTGGGAATCAATATAATAAAGCTAAAACTTATTGTAGGGAAAAACAAATTGTTTACTTCAAATTTTAATTGGTGTTGCTATAACATTGATTTTACCAATAGTAGGTTTTTCAATAGTGTCTCATTAATAGGTCATAACATTTAAATTGCAGTTTAAAGTCTCAAATAACTTGTTTAAAACAATCATCCTATGATGAATTTACCATCTCTAAAGCAATCCGAATTTAATGGCCCATTATGCCTTAGATATGTTCTCATTTTTATTTTTCTAAAATGTTTTATTTTGATATATAGTTAAAATTAAAAAAAAAATAAGTCTTAAATTCAGAAATATAACTCACATCTCCATATGATAGGCAAATGTTGGCTAGATACTGTGCTGTGTTGTCATACATGAGGAAATACATGAGTGACACTCCTAGTGTAGTATCTATCAGCTGCTGTAAACATGTGTTTACACATCTGTATTCAAATAAAACATCAATTGTTTGGTTAAAACAACAGATAAAATGAAAATTGAATGAATTTGGATGTATTCTTTCACAGCTGTTTTTTTTTGTCAATACATTGTTATATCTGCCTCAAAACATGATTGTCTACAACAAAACAGGTAATTCTTGATTTATCTTACATTATATTATAAAAGCATTTCAATCAAGCAACTCTTTGTGAAAAATTTTCATATGATGATGGGTTCTAATCAAGTGTTATAAATGATATATTTGTGGACAGTGACAAACCAAATTCTTGTACATGTGAGTAAAATTTCATTCACTTGAATGTCATACGAAAGTTACCTATCAATGCAGTCCTTCATTGAAAGACTTCGCATTTTCTTTCTTTTTACAGTTTTACGTTTTTTGGAAAATACGGAATTGATCAATGTAAAAACTAGCTTTACTTCAAAATATTTGGACTACTATCTATCACAGCTGCCTAACCGGTACTAGTACTGCAGTGATTTTGCAAGTACTGGTACTGATACTGAATTACTCTTACAAAATGTTGCCACTTAAAAAGTGGTACTGCTACTGCATTACCAGGCAGTACTTTTGTTTTGATAAAAATATGCCATCAGTTTTTCTTTTTGATTTACTATTAAAGAAAGAGCTAGATTAACACTAATTGATTGCTTCTATTGTAAATAATCCTATTTCAAGTGACATTGTTAGCACCATAAAAAGTTGTAGCAGTACCGAGGTAAAATCTAGTACTGGTAATGGTACAGCATAACTTGGCAAGTACTGGTACTGGAACTTAAGTACTACATCCTTAGTATTGATACAGTTCTGCTATCTATGCACTCTTATAGTCACAAGAGTAACCAGTTTTAGGAACAAAATATTACAATTATGATAGTGTTTGAATTTCAGACTCCACACACATTACTCTAGTTTTCTGGTTATTAGCTTCAATCTTAAATATTCATTTTAATTTATTGAATATAGTAAGCATAATGAAAAAACACAAATAAAGAAATAGTCACGTTTGGATTATAAATATCAAATTATCATAAAGTTTGTCCTTAATCAAGTTATTCATAAACAACAAGTTACAATTCTTTCCATAACATGCATGTTGTCTTACCTCAATCTAAAACCTGGCTCTGACTTATTACAAGACCTGATATTGTCCAACACTGCTGACCGTCCTGACAGTTGTGATATTGTAGATGAAATACCCATCACTTTCTGGAGATGCCTGCTTAATCTACACCTTCAATTATCACCATATTATTAATTACCTTAGTCTTATAATAATCATGATTCCTTGTCATAATCATCCCACTGATCTGTAACAAGAGGGACATCGTGGATCTATAGATAGATCGCTCACCTAGGATCCATTGGTAGACATCATCATTATTTCAACAATAAAGAAATAAGTCAAAGGGTCAAGTTCAAGGACTTTCACTGTTAAGTTTTCAGCTCTTATCAATTTGAACCAATTATAATAATATAGCAGGACATCAGAGAACTTTTGCCCATGTGAACTAATAACAACAAGCAATTATCATAGTATTGCAAGCAATCCATAAGTCCCCTACCGGTTAGAACCCCAGCAGCATTCTGATGGGCCATTGGCCATTCAATTTTACCAGTGGATGAATGACATGAATGAACTTAAATCTTTTGAGTTCTAAGTTTGTCTATATCACAGTAATGTGTTAAGTTTCCCTGCCTAGTAAGGAAATTCTGTTTATACAACCTTGTCATATTATTATGATGTGGGATTTTAAAGTAAATCCTATAAGGAATGAAGAAGTTGGAGTGAAAATACCAATTTCTCGAAAAAAAATCTAAGTTCAAAGGGGAGATAATTCTGGAAATAGTCTTGCTAGAGTATTTAACCTTCTCAAAAATGTTGAGTGATAATAAGAAACATATATATGAAGTTTGAAGTAGATACATTAGGAAATAAAGAAGTTATTTAAAAAAGACAACATTTTTTTTTCATAAAAATTAAAGGAAGGTAATACTGATAATTTTTGTGCTAGAGTTGTAAACCTTGTCACATATGATGTGGTTGATGGCCAGAAACTTATATTTAAAGTTTGAAGTAAACACCTTAAGAAATAAAGAACTTATAGTGAAAAAGCTAAAAAATTTAAATCAGAAATCTTGAAATTAAGGCTATTTGTTGCCATAGCAACCAGAATTTTCAACATAGGAAGAAAAGAAAAAAATGTGCATAATCTCCAGACTGCCATCTACCCATATTTCAAGTTTCATAAAAATATTTTCAGTACTTTTTGAGTTATCACTTGATCCAGTTTATGTGTTAAATTTGCCATATTTTCAGAATATTTGTTGCCATAGCAACCAGAATTTTCAACAAAGGAAGAAAAAAAAAGACGTGCATAATGTCCATACTACCATCTATGCATATATCAAGTTTCATAAAAATATTTTCAGTAATTTTTGCGTTATCGCGGGATCCAGTTTTGTAGACGGACGGACTGAGAGACAGACTGACAGACGGACGGACGGAGGGTAAACCTAAAGTCCCCTCCGGTTAAACCGGTAGGGGACTAACAAAAGAATTAACATGACTTCCCTTATTATGAAGACAGACAAGTCTAAACACTTTATCCTACACTTAAAGCATATGTCACATGTATGTTATTATATACAATGTATAATGATAGTTTGATTTATTAATGGCAAAACTGTTTAAAGTCTTGCCAAAGATTTTAATTCACACAGATATTCAAACATAACATCCCTGTATAAATCCTATGGCTTTATGAAGGAATATGAAAAAAGCAGAAATTTTATAAAGCCAAATTAAGCAAATCTAAGATGAAACAAACATGTAGAAACAAATATGAACAATATATATAAACTGTATCATTCTGTTTTAAACTGTTCATATGTTCACATTCCAACACATTTATGAAAGAGTAGCATACATGTATAAAATTCAATATTTACCTTTGCATAGGTAGAAGACATATTATGAATGGCAGGTATATAAGGTAAACAAAGGATGTAAGGAAAGTGAACATCCACTGACGGAAGCTGTTTGTCTTGGACATGAAGGTATACACTGTAATACTGTCTGAAATCTCATACCCACAGAGACAAGAATTTGTACTGTGAAGTATTCTTACTAAAGAAGTTATACTGTCATTTTGTTCAGAACTTTCAACGGCTTTTTGCTTCAAATTTACAGACTCTAGTAAATCTGAAGGTCTATATATAAAGACAGTACACTGGCAGGCAGTTCTGTTGCTGATGGCTTCACATTGGACATTTGCACTTTTATCCTTCCAAATGTTTATCCATTGCTCTAGCATTGTGTCAGTTCTATTTTTGGAAACATCCTCTCCTTCTCCATACCAATAACCAATCAGCTGATGTTCTGGCAGCTGATTGGCTGCTGAGGCATCACATGATGAGGCTGTGATATAAACTGATTGAGTTTCTTTTTTCACATGACCAATAAGGTATGATTCTGGCTGACTCAGAACATCACATGGTACAAACACTTTCAATATTTGGTATTTGGTCATCTTTAATACCTGAAAATTAAGATTTCATCAACATCAGAACCTATCAATGGTTGTTATCAACTACCATCAGAGTTACATGCAATTGTGATAAATATGAAATTTATTCTGTAACATAATAAATTGAAATAACAGTTATATTTCCATTCAAAAACTTATAATGTGCATTTATGTAACAAAAGAAAAAACACAAGCCACTGTTGGGCGGGGGCAACGCTTGACTTTTTTACTTTTTTGAAAAGGAAACAAATAAACGGTTTAAACAAATCTTTATAAAGAGAATTAAAGAAGAAAAAAAAGTTTTTTCCTTTTTTTTTTAGTTTAAATGGGTCTGTCTAGTTAAGTAAAGAAAATATAATCAAAATTTAATAATTCGACTGACAAGGTCCTATCTAAATTATTCCACATGTCTGTTTGGTCACAAGTGTTGTTTTGTCCCATATGTATCAAATCTGTACATAAATAACACAATAATGACAACTTTAACCTTAAGGGTCAAGGTCATTTAAATCTCAAGGTCATTATTGAAGGTTCCACAGTTAAGGTCATGTCAAAAAGGTTGTTTTGTCTAAGTATGAAAATAATCCATTGATTCATTACCAAGTTACAGCCGATCAGTAAAAATTTAATAATCTGACCTTCAATGTCAAGGTCATATATGAGTCAAGGTCAATTTGAGTCTAATATAAGATGAAGATCCTGACCTAAATGATATTGTGTCCATATATGAAGTTAATTCATTTATAAATAACAAAGTTAGAGCCAGGTACAAAAAAAATATAAAAAAAATAAATAAATAAACACATACACAGAAACAAGAGAATTTCATTAATTTTAATGTTCACAAGGTCAATTTAAGGTCAAGGTCACATCTTAAGAAAGAATAAATCAAATCAGTACATACATGATGTAAATAGCAATATTATGACAATTTGAGTTTGATTTCCATGAATGATGATGGTGTTATGCTATTTCTGATAGCTCTATCTGATATCTTGTCATAATACAAATAGCGGAATATCATCCGTAAAATCATTTAGTAGATCTACATGTACATCTAAAAAAATATATTATTGTTCTTTGACAAAATTTAAGACATGAAAGTTACTGACTTCATCATTGAATTTTTCTATTATAACAAGGGCCATAAGTGATGACATGTGTCGCATCATGATAGCCAATCGCATGCCGCAGATACTGTGTAGCAGGAGACCCAAAAATCATTAACAGGGCAAAACCCTTCTTTATTCAAGGGCAATAACTCAGCTGAAAATCATTACTTGTGTATTATGCACAAGTACTTGACCTACAAATCAATCCTGTAAAGTTTCATTGACATTGCACTGGTGGTACAAAAGTAGTTTGGACAACTTTAAACAATAAAAAATAATTAAATGGCCATAACTCCAAAGAAATTCATTGAACAATAAAAACAAGAGTGATCAGTGATCACATGTGTCGCCTCATGATGGCCAATTTCATGTTGGGAAAAGTTTTGTGACAGACGCACAGATAGACGGACAGTGTACAACTACACTTGGTACTGATCATTCCTGTAAAATTTGGATAAAATTGCACCAGGAGTTTATTAGGAGTAGTCCCGACAAGCTTTCGTGTATCTGGCAACACACAGAAAAAAACACTTTTTGATTAAAGGGCCATAACTAGGCCAAAAATCATTCAACCAGAAAAAACATGCAATATGTGCAAGTACTTGAGCTACAGATCAATCCTGTAAAGTTTCACTGAAATTGCATTAGTGGTATAAGAGGAGTAGTCCGGACAAACTTTAAAAATAAAAATCATTGAACGGCAATAACTCGGACAAAAATCATTGAACCGTAAAATGCTGACGATATGCACAACAAGACTTGGTACTGATCATTCCTGTAAAGTTTGGATGAAATTGCACGAGTAGTTTATGAGGAGTAGTCCAGACAAGCTTTTGTGTATCTGGCAACACAAAGAAAAAACACCTTTTTATCAAAGGGCCATAACTCGGCCAAAAATCATTCAACCGGAAAACCCGTGCAATATGCGCAAGGACTTGAGCTACAGATCAATCCTGTAAAGTTTCATTGAAATTGCATTAGTGGTATAAGAGAAGTAGTCCGGACAAACTTTAAAAATAAAAATTATTAAAGGGCCATAACTCTGACAAAAATCATTGGACCCAAAATGCTGACAATATGCACAACTATACTTGGCACTGATAATTCTTGTAAAGTTTAGATGAAATTGCACCAGTAGTTTATTAGGAGTAGTCCAGACAAGCTTTTGTGTATCTGGCAACACACAGAAAAAAACAACTTTTTATCAAAGGGCCATAACTCGGCCAAAAATCATTCAATCGGAAAACCCGTGCAATGTGCGCAAGGGCTTGAGCTACAGATCAATCCTGTAAAGTTTCATTAAAATTGCATTAGTGGTATAAGAAAAGTAGTCCGGACAAACTTTAAAAATAAAAATTTTTAAAGGGCAATAACTCTGACAAAAATCATTGAACCGGAAAATGCTGACAACTAAAGTTTGGTTGAAATTGCAGTTATTTTAAGGAACTTGCAGGGGCGGATACAGAACATGGTTTCCTGGGGGGGGGGGCTGACATATATGGGGTGGAAGATTTTGATAAAAATAACACAACAGTCGAAAATTGTGCATGTTTTAAGATTGGGCCAGCATCTTATTCATGTGACAAAAATTGTAATTTATGTGTTTTAACAGCTCAACTTATGAGTGGCAATGTACTTTTGCTTTTATATATGTGTATACTAATGTTTTTTAAAAATAACTAGATGATATGGAATTAAGTAAAATTTATGTAAACTAATTGGGGTGGGCCTGGGAGGGGTGTCCCCTCCCATAGACTGAGAAAATTTTGAAATATGAGGTTGAAAATGGTGTTATTTCCTTAACTTTCTAGTGCTGTTATGGTACCTTTTGGATTTTGTAGAGGTTAGTGTTTGCAATGTCTTTCATATAGAATTCCTGTGGTATTAAGTATCCTGGGACAACCAATATTCAATCAGTTAAGTTGTTTTTAGCCAATAATAAATGGAAGGGGAAATTATACTTTAAATTTATTTTAGATATTAATGCATCTATTAACACTTATTCATTTTCAGGTTGGTAAATTTTCAACAAGTCTTGATCTTTCATAGAAATTCAATAAAAACAATATGACCCACTCGGGTTACTCCCAGGAATATTTTAACCTAAATTCAAACAGCAGGGTGATCACCATGGAAAATTTGTTAAAGATAAATCAGGGCCACTAAAAATTATAGAAAATTTCACAATAGTCTATTCAACGATATTCAACAGTTTTTTTCAAGATTTTAAAAACTTTACACTAAATGTTATAATATATGTACAGCACACTGCATGGTATGACTACTGTTAATGTGTATAAAAAGCAATTAAAGGTGTCACTTCTAAGTACGCTTTTTGGGGTGCAAAATGATAAATGCATCCAATCTTGACAGCCATTTAACCTTCCCCACTTTATGATATTAGCAAATATGGAAACTTGTCTAGGTCTGCCAGCTGGTATCGCTTACAAAACAATTATTCTACAATCATCACATGAAAAAATTTGATAACAATATAAGATTTTATTAATAAGGACCCCCATTTAAAGTCTGATGAATATTTAGTGGTATATCATATAAATAAATGTTATAAATACACCTAGGACTGAGGTAAATGGTAAAACTCTTTAGCCAATACTTTATAAAAAAAAATAACTTGCTTAGAAAAACTTTTACCACTATTTTAAACAAGTGACTATTTTGATATAGTGAAAGTTGGACAATTTATATTGTGTCACTTGAAACAAACAGTTTCTTATTGTTTTTCTGAAAACATCTGACAATTAATCAAGTGTGGTATTTCTGCAAGTTTTAAAGTTAATACAACATGTGACTTTATGCAATTTAGTCAGGCATGACATCAGTGCCACATAATTAAGAATGTGTTTGAATTTAGGTTGTGATTGAAAATTGGTTGTTTCGGGATAGTAAGCATAAAATATAACTGTCATAAAAAGTTATATAAAGCAAATCACCAATCATTTCATCTTGATAAAAAATATTAGTACATTAGCGAGAAGAAAATATTTTGGAAACTAGCATTGGCACTCAATATTTTTTTACTACTTGGACTGGAGTGTGATAAAACTAAAAGCTTCGAGATCGAGTTTGGCTCGTCAGTATTTTTTGACTAGAGCTATCGTGATACAGGAATAAAGCAGATTTTAAGTCAGAAGTACATTTTTATTTTTCCGTAATTCACAAGCTCGAAAAATTCAAATGAGTATCAAACTGACCGTAAAAACTGGTAAAATTTCTTCCTGAAGAACAGAAGACTGATGAAGTATAGTGATCTCCCGTACAAAGGGAAACAACTGCTGTCCATCTAGGCGTATTTGTTTGACATTAACGTATTGTAATTGTAATGTAATGAGATATTGCCACACTTCAGACTTTTGTCTATTTGTTTATTATAATTTTGTGACACATATGCACCTTTTTGTGACAATCCGATATACATTTGATAATGTAAATAATGCAATTTTTATCAATAAAGGCAATATCGGTAATAAAGTTTCTTATTTAGAATGGATGCTAGTTATACGTTCTCTCCGGAATGTTCCTGATTAAAAATCAAGTTCTACCTATTGGTTACCGGCTTCTAACATGCAACGTAAACACTAGTAGTTATCGGAACAGGTAAATATAAAACGATAAAATAGTCATAGTACTGAATTATTGATCGAGAAGTTTTAATGTTGTATTTCTAAAAGTTGATAGTTATTTTGTTGAAGATATAAAATTACCGTTAAATTTCTTTCAGTTATTTTTGTCACAGATATATTTTATTCGCACTCTTTTACATTCGTACATGGGTATAGATGGATACCGAAAATAAGCTATTTTCGCGAAAATAAGATCGCGGCTACGAAAATAAGATTTATTTTTTAAATAGTGCATTTATCTGTTGAAATAATTATGTAAAATATATATTTATGGATTCATTGAATGATTTTACAGCAAATTAAAATTTCAGAACCAAAAAAATATTTAAAAAAGTGAAGTTTGAGCCGAAAATACTATCGTACGAAAATAGCTCAAATTAAATAAAGCGAAAATAAGATCGGGTCTACGAAAATAAGATTTATTTTATGATATAATGTATTAAAAACGTATTTTTTGTTTCTTAACAATTGATTTGTATGAATGAAATAATGAATTTCAGAACTAAAAGTATATTTAAAAAAAAGTGAAGTTTGAGCCGAAAATACTATCGTATGAAAATAGCTTAAATTGCCGTGTGAATCGAAAATACGATCGGGTCTGCGAAAATAATATTTATTTTTGATATAATGAATCAAAAACTATTTTTGCTGTTATTAAATGATTTGTTTGAATGAAATAATAAAGAATAAAAAATTTTGTAATGAAATATTAGATGTTTGTGCGGCAAATATGGTACATGTAAATATTCCAAATTTACTATAGTAAGAACGCATGAACATATTTAACCAAGATGGCATCTACGAAAATATATGTAAAATTTATACATAACTTATATTAAAATAGTGTTAACTTTACTTTAATGATTTTGCAAATAAGTTTTAAGAATGAAATGTTCTCTTATAAGACAAAAAATGTTTGTGGTGAAAAAGTATCAAAATAAAAAAAAGAACTATTGCAAAAACAACCTGAAACAACGACTACGAAAATAAGATCTAGATCTACATGTATATAAGAATATGTACCGTACGAAAATAAAATCATAACAGTACTCTACGAAAATAAAATCTGTAAGGAAATAAAAGATGTATGAAAGTAATGTTCATACGAAAAAAGGTATATACCAAAATAAGATCTTGCTGTAAATAGTTAATACCTGTATGAAATTATTTATTATTTATGAAAGAACTACATGTACGAAAATAAGATCTGTAAACAATTCAAAGTCAAAACCTGTATGCATTGATATTCGTACAAAAATAATTGAGAATGTGATCTGTATGGAAATACTATATGTACGAAAATAAGATCCTATTGAAAATAACACTATACGAAAATAAGATCTGTCTGTATTCGACTAAGATTTTTACAAATGAAAGATCTGTGAAAATGAAAGTTGCATGAAAATAATATCCTTACGAGAATAAGATACATATGAAAATAATATATGTAAAAAAAATCCTGTATGAAAATACTATATATACGAAAATAAGATCCTATAGAAAATGTGATCTATACGAAAAAAAAAAGATCTGTAAGAAAATAATACGCACGAATATAAGATCTATATGAAAATAAGATCTGTATGAAATAATGTCTGTTTTTTACTAAGACTTTTACTTTTAAATTCTGTGAAAATAAAATCCTTGTGAAAATAAGATTTATACGAAAATAATTAAGATCTGTACGAAAATAATGTCTGTATAGGAATAAGACTTATACGAAAATAATATTTGTATGATAATAATATCTTTATCAGAATGATATGAAAAACGACTCTATATGAAAATAGTGTCTTTACAAAATAAGATCTTTAACGAAAAGAAGATCTGTGTAAAAATATGTCTTAATTTTTGATAACAAAATCTGTTAAAAATCTGTAAAAAATAAGATATCTATATGAAAATTTGATATGATTGGTGACAATGATAAATCGCCAATAAACACCTTTAATGAAGGGCTTTAATAAGTGTGTGTCAATTACGATAAGTGCGAAGAACCAGTAATCCAATCCTCGTATTAGCGCATTGATTGCTCCCGACAGTCATGTGCACGTGTCATACGTTGTGTCATTTTTTCCTTCTCTCAAATAGAAATATCTTGTTTATGCATTATGTAATTAAAGCACTTAAAGCAATAAAGTTATATACTTTTCTTTTACTTAATATAGATATTATTTTCATATAAGAATCTACAAGTATCTTCAATTATCTTTTATATTGCTAAAATTCATTTCCATAGTGATATCTTATTTTCATATAGATATCTTATTGTTTACAGATTTTGATCTCTTTTTCGTATCATTCTGAAACAGACATTATGTTCATACTAATACATTTGTATTATTTTCGTTTAGATCTTATTTTCGTAAGGAAATTTTTTTCATGCAAATTTCATATTCACAGATCTTATAAAAATATTTGTAAAAAGCTTAGACTCATACAGATTTTATTTTTGCAGAGATCTTATTTTCGTATACGAGTAAATCTTAAATTCGTGCAGATATATCAATTCATGCAGTTATTGTTTTTACAGATCTTATTTTCGTACATACATAGTATTTTCATACAGGTATTATTTTTTAACAAAGCTCATTTCCGTATATATATCTTATTTTTGCATAGATCATATTTTCAATTAGATCTTATTTCGTACAAATTTCAATTTATATATACGGATTTTAATTGTTTACAGATCTTATTTTCGTATAGATCATCAATTGGATCTTATTTTCGTACATGTAGTATTTTCATACATATACTACTTTTCATACAGGTATTTTTTACTAACAGGTCTTATTTTCGTATGTACATAATTTTCAAACTAACGGATCATATTTTCGTAGAGTACTGTACAGTATAGATTTTATTTTCGTACATATTATATATATTGCAGTAGATCTTAAACTTGTAGTCGTTGTTTTTGGTTATTTTCGCACTAGCTAATTCTTGCTTTTATTTTGATACTTTTTCACCACTACCTTTTCTTGTCCTATAAGAGAAGATTTAATTCAATTCTTACAATCTTATTTGCAAGTAATACAATATAATTTTATAAGTTATTATCTATCTTATTTTCGTAATCGCCATCTTGGGTTATTTTCGCATGCCTTCTTTCTATACTTTCTATATTTTGGACATTACCATGTATGCCTCACAAACGTCTAATATTTCATTACAAAATACTTCATTCTTTATTATTTCATTCATGCAAATTATTTAATAACAATAAAAATACGTTTTTCAATACATTTTATCAAAAATAAATCTTATTTTCGTAGACCCGATCTTATTTTCGCTTTAAGCTAGCTTTCGTACGATAGTATTTTCGGCTCAAACTTCACTTTTTAAAATATTTTTTTGGTTCTGAAATTTTAATTTGCTGTAAATTCATTCAATGAATGCATAAATATATATTTTACATAATTATTTCAACAGATAAATGCACTATTTAAAAAATAAATCTTATTTTCGTAGCCGCGATCTTATTTTCGCGAAAATAGCTTATTTTCGGTATCCATCTATACCGTTCGTACATGGCTCCTTCGTGCATATTCGTACTTCGATATTTTTTATGGAAGTGGCTAGCCGTACGGGCCCGTACGGCTAGCCAAAAGTTCTAGCCTAATGTGAGTCACGTACGACTAGCCTGGACAAACTGTATTGGCTAGCCGTACGGCACTTTTCAAAAATATATGGAAGTCGAAAATGCATATGTTATTTTGTGACTTTAAACGACGATTTTAATCAAATCTCCGCATTTGTCCTAGTTTGTTCACTTCAATAAAGATGCTCCGCAATTTTGCAAAAAAAAAAATGAATACGAGTAAGCGTTGTATAATCTAGCTTAATAAAATTAAGTGTCAAAGTTGCATGTTATAACGTCCTTGATGTTTATGCTTATGAATTGTATGAAAGATGAATTGTTAAATCTGTTAAGCACATGGATCGAATAAATAATGATCGGAGGGGAATAAATAAATACATGTAAATAAAAAAAAAGAATATTAGAAAAAACGGTGAAAAAGAAAAATAATTTAATAATGCAAACTTTCCTTAATGATGGACGATGGACAAACTTCTATACCGACGGTAATTGACGCAATTATCAGAGCCCAACAACAATTATTTTCGGTGTTTTTTTTTTAATTTAAAAATTAAACTTAATGAAACAAAAAAGGATTAATTTTGTAAACTATTTCAATTGATGTTATTTAACTGCAGCCAAACGCTATTTTTTTCTCGACGTACGTCTTGAGATGACAAAGTACATTCTTTACTGTAGCCAACGCGTTGATTAATCTCTAAAAAGTAAACATTCTTCTTTTAAAATTTTCGCTTTAAGTCATATTTAACATATGCACTTTCACCTTCAATGTGCCGTACGGCTAGCCAGTACAGTGTGTCCTGGCTAGTTGTACGTGACTCACTTCCATTTTTTTATTGATATCAGAACTTAACATGTATTTAAACTTTATATTACTGTCATAGCTCAGACCTGTTCATTATTTAGTGTAGAAAATATGGAAGCAGCCAGATGGCTCATTCACCAGAGCCATACATGTATGGCACACTGTCACAATTGTCCTTCAATATGAAAGACAATGCATTTTCTTTTTTACAGTTTTATGTTTATCGGAAAAGCAGATTCGACCAATGTAAAAATAGCTTCCAATCAGCTGTTTACGTTTAAATATTTGGACTATCAAACACAATTGCTTTTTTAACTTGCTTTTATTGTGTGCCTATAAATTTTCACTTAAGTAAATGGTCAGATGTTGGTTGTGTGCGTATATCAGTAATTGGTCAGATGTTGGTTGTGTGCATATATCAGTAATTGGTCAGACGTTGGTTGTGTGTGAAATCAATAATTGGTCAGATGTTGGTTGTGTGCATATATAAGTAATTGGTTGGATGTTGGTTGTGTGCGTTTATCAGTAATTGGTCAGATGATGGTTGTGTGCGTATATCAGTAATTGGTTATGTGTTGTTTGTGTGTGTATATCAGTAATTGGTCAGATGTTGGTTGTGTGCTTATATCAGTAATTGGTTGGATGTTGGTTGTGTGCTTATATCAGTAATTGGTTGGATGTTGGTTTTGTGTGATATCAGTTATTGGTCAGATGTTGGTTGTGTGCATATATCAGTAATTGGTCAGATGTTGGTTGTGTGCATATATCAGTAATTTGTCAGATGTTAGTTGTGTGTGATATCAATAATTGGTCAGATGTTGGTTGTGTGCATATATCAGTAATTGGTGGGATGTTGGTTGTGTGTGTATATCAGTAATTGGTTGGATGTTGGTTGTGTGCGTATATCAGTAATTGGTTGGATGTTGAATTTGTGTGATATTAGTAATAAGTCATATGTTGGTTGTGTGCATATATGATATATCAGTTATTGGTCATATGTTGGTTGTGTGCATATATCAGTAATTGGTCATATGTTGGTTGTGTGCATATATCAGTAATTGGTGGGATGTTGGTTGTGTGCGTATATAAGTAATTGGTTGGATGTAAGTTGTGTGCCTATATCAGTAATTGGTTGGATGTTGGTTTTGTGTGATATCAGTTATTAGTCGTATGTTGGTTGTGTGCATATGTCAGTTATTGGTCAGATGTTTGTTGTGTGCGTATATCAGTAATTGGTCAGATGTTGGTTGTGTGCATATATCAGTAATTGGTCAGATGTTGGTTGTGTGCATATATCAGTAATTGGTCAGATGTTGGTTGTGTGCGTATATCAGTAATTGGTCAGATGTTTGTTGTGTGCGTATATCAGTTATTGGTCAGATGTTTGTTGTGTGCGTATATCAGTAATTGGTCAGATGTTGGTTGTGCGCCTATATCAGTTATTGGTCAGATGTTTGTTGTGTGCGTATATCAGTAATTGGTCAGATGTTCAATTATTGTTGGTTTTGTGTATATATCAATAATTGGTCAGATGTTGGTTGTGTGTGATATCAATAATTGGTCAGATGTTGGTTGTGTGCATTTATCAGTAATTGGTGGGATGTTGGTTATGTGCATAGATACGTAATTGGTGGGATGTTGGTTGTGTGTGTATATCAGTAAATGGTCAGATGTTGGTTGTGTGCGTATATCAGTAATTGGTCAGATGTTGGTTGTGTGCATATATCAGTAAATGTTTATGTGTTGTTTGTGTGCGTATATCAGTAATTGGTTGGATGTTGGTTGTGTGCTTATATCAGTAATTGGTTGGATGTTGGTTCAGTGTGATATCAGTAATTGGTCAGATGTTGGTTGTGTGCATATATCAGTTATTGGTCAGATGTTGGTTTTGTGCGTATATCAGTAATTGGTCAGATGTTGGTTGTGTGCATATATCAGTAATTGGTCAGATTTTGGTTGTGTGTGTGTATATCAGTAATTGGTGGGATGTTGGTTGTGTGCGTATATAAGTAATTGGTCAGATGTTGGTTTTGTGCGTATATCAGTAATTGGTTGGATGTTGGTTGTGTGCATATATCAGTAATTGGTCAGATGTTGGTTATGTGCATATATGTAATGAATGTAATAAAGCTATTATTAAACCATCATATTTGGCGTCAGCGCCAAAGGGCGGTGCCCCTTATTGAATGAAATCAGATTTTGTGAAAGGACGACAGCAACTTCTCGAGCCTTTTAGTTGGTCATAATAAAAGCCGATCATTCCGATCGGTATGAGGGTGCTTGATTATCAATTTAAAATGAAATGTCGCGATATGTACAATGAATAGCGAACTGGAGAATTTCGCAATGCAAACATTTTCAAATGAAATAACCTTTTCCGTCAATAAATCGCGCTCTTCGGGGTATTTTTATTTATCATTTTGTAGTACACAGTGGGTTATTATGGTATGTTATTGTTGTACATGTGTCCGAAAACTGTAAATAGAATGATGAGTTGATGACCTGCCAAGGAATTATTTAAAGTTACAAATTAGATTTTATGAATTATTCAATTGATTGATAATTTAAAAAAATGATAAAGAAAAATACAAATGTACATGTATATGGTTTAAGAATAAACAATATTATATATTGAAAGATTAACCATAATTTACTGACTTTTTTCAGTTAAGTTTTGACTTATAATCGTCGGTCAATATGACAATTAAATTCTTAAAATAGTAGTAAACTTAAAAACTCAGTATTAAAATAACACATAAAACACAAGAAAGAAAAGAAAACAATATTCATAAAATCTGTATTTTTTTTTATTAAAATAGATATAACAATTATTGTATAATATTAATAAACAATTATGCTCAACATCATCAACATGGTAATATAACCAGTGTCATATTGTTACTAAGTGTGAACAGATACCTTAAGAGGGGGTCTTCGCTAATAGCGATAACATAATAAGGGACAATTTCACAAGTGTGGTGTTGATCATGCGTTACACATATGGATTATAAATGATTGTATACATGTATATGCGTTGCTATTAATAACCACAGTCATAAAGAAATAACAAGTAATATTCTACTATCTAGCATGCCAATCAAAGTTAATAATGAACAATGTCTTTCGTCTGTTCATTCATAAGTGATATACAATTCTGGTAAAAACCAATAAACCATTGAAAAGTTTATAAGAATATCTTGTCATCATATATCTACTTGTTCATCTTCACCTGCTGCATTTCTTGCTTGGATGCCCTTTGATGCTTTGCATCAATGCTTTTCTTGTATACATTTGTTATAAACATTACAATGACACCACTACATCATTTTTGTCATATTTGTTTTTCCT